>NC_079448.1:4818438-4924742 GCF_903798145.1 Danio aesculapii
GGTTTGAGTCTTGGCTGGCTCAGTTGGCATTTCTGTGTGGAGTTTGCATGTTCTCCCTGTGTTGGTGTGGCTTTCCTCCGGGTGCTCCGGTTTACCCCACAGTCCAAAGACATGTGGTGTAGGTGAATTAAATTGAAAAAACTAAATTGACCATAGTGTGTGTGTGTGAATGAGTGTGTATGGATGTTTCCCAGAGATCCGACCCCCTGCTGGTCTCACTAACCAACTGCTGAATCTCTCTTTCTCTCTCTCTCTCTCTCTCTCTCTCTCTCTCTCTCTCTCTCTGTGTGTGTGTGTGTGTGTGTGTGTGTGTGTGTGTGTGTGTGTGTGTGTGTGTGTGTGTGTGTGTGTGTGTGTGTGTGTGTGTGTGTGTGTGTGTGTAAAACATATGCAAGAATAAGTTGGCGGTTTATTCTGCTGTAACAACCCCTGATGAATAAAGGGACTAAGCTGAAGGAAAATGAATTAATAAATTATTTAGAAAATGGACTAAGCTAAAAAGAAAATAAATGAATGAATGAATGAATGAATGAAATTATTTAGATATTATTTTATTTTATTTTATAGCTTTGTCTCTATTGCATATAATAAATCGTGGTTGATTTATTATGTAAATTTCTAAAACAACACAAAACAAATAAAATATGACATGATTTATATGGAAAATTTACTAATTGGGCTCATTATTTATTATTATTATTATATATTTTTTTAATAAAGCTTTTATTTTATTTTATTATGGTTTCAAAAGTAACAGTACGTATTTTAGATGTCTCCCTTATCTTATCTATTAACTTCAGGTTTTGAAGTCTCTTCTGATCTTCTGCTGAGTTGATTCAGGTGTGTTTGAATAGGAAAAGGTTGAAAATGTGTACTTTTGGTGTGCCTTCAGGGACAGGGTTGAGAAACACTGCTCTAGACTATATAATAAGTATTGAATGTGTTCCATTTTTCTTAGAAAACATATTTCTAAAGGTTCTGTTGACCTGAAATTCTCTCTAGATGTCAGTAACAGCTAAAGTAATCCCTTCATACAAAGCAAACAAAACTAATTTGTTTAGAAATTAAATGTATGCTCCTTTTTTACAAGATATAAAATAAGTCTCTGATGTCCCTAGAGTGTGTATGTGACGTTTCAGCTCAAAATATCCCTCAAATAATGTTTCATACCTCTTTAAAACTGCCCCTTTTAGGCTTTAATCCTAATTGTGTCGTTTTGGTCACTGTCGCTTTAAATTCAAATGAGATTGTGCTCTTTTCAAAAGAGGGCGGGGCTACAAATGCCTATGTGTCAGCATTGCAGCAGAGGGTCCATTTCATGTCAACAGCTCCTTGACGCAATCATGACGCATTCAATACTTATTTTACCTGTGGTATATACACTCTAAGAAATGCTGGGTTATTTAAATCCAAATTAGGCAAATATAGAGTAACCCAAACATTGGGTTAAATTTAACCCTATTGATTTTTTTTAAATAACACAACAGTTGGGTTAGTCCTTATTACATCCAGAATTGGGATGAAATAACCTGTCATTTTTTAGAGTGTAACTATGTAGTAGGGATGTATGTAATTTCAGACACAGCCAATGGTCACCTGAAGTTAAAGGGTTATTTGAGTGTCATCACATCATAATTTCACAAAGCTCAATTCTGCATTGTTTTATTAAGTCTTTTGTGGTGAATTCTATATGTATAGCCATATGAAAATCTGTAGATGGTGTATGTTATACAGGTTTTAGACGGACATGTATCTGCAGTATAGAAGTAGGATCAGAGATTTCTCTGGCAGGGCTATACTCAAACTAAAATGATGTGTGAAAATATGTGCAATTAAGAAGTTTTATGTCAACTTTGTTTTTGCTTGCATTTTCCTTTCATTAGAGGTTTAAGCTATGCATTTTCCTATAGAATTATTATCAATTAAAGGATTTTAGAGAGAAACCCGAGAATTAAATAACTATATAACATATATACATATTAGTGTACACTTTGACAAAAATGCTGGGTTGTTGTAACCCAACAATGGGTCAAATATGGACAAACTCAACCATTAGGTGCAGAAGAATAATTGGTAACACTTTAAAATAATGGTCAATTAATTCATGTATTTACTAACATGAACATACAATTAGTAATACATTTATTACAGCATTTATTCATCTTCCTTAACGTTAATGTTATTTAAGGTAATTAGGTAAATAATGTTAGTTCACGTCAACAATGTCAGGTCACGTTAACTCACGTTAACTAATGTTAACAAGCACAACTTTGGATTTTAATAATGCATTAGTTAATATTGAACTATGAATAATAAATGCTTTGCAAGATTATTGATACTTAATGTTAGTAAATACATTAATGGACCATTATTTTAAAATGTTTCAGAATTACTTAAATTTAACTGATAAAATGTTGGGTTATGACAACCCAGCAATGTTTGGATTGTAAGACAACAGCATTACGACTCTATTTGAAATTTGTAATGTTTTTGTATAAAAATCTGTTCAAGAAATTAAATGTGTTGTTATTGATTTATTCTGAGCACCTAACACCTCATCATCGTCATGAAGCCCCATTTACAGCCTATTTTTCGTCATTGTGTGGCAGATTTCTGAGTAAATACTGGGTGTTTTGTATCAGAATGAGTCAAATTTTAAAAACAAACCTTAGCCCAAATAGACGAGTATAGGAGAACGTAAGTGTGTGTTTGTTTTGCTTTTCGAAGCTGTAAAACTCATCCGTAAATGAATGCATTTTTAAATTCTTTTTAAATTACAGTATGATACCTTGATCTTTCCTCCAAACATTTTTGATGATAAAGACTATATGTGTAAGTTTAAAAAAGTGACTTTTGCTGACCTCTTTAATAGTTTAAAGTGATATATTGTCTGCATTGGTGTACATTTTAGTAGCCTACAAAAAGCCTGCTAGTACTTTTTCTGTTGTTATTTGACATTAGGCTACATGGCTGTCTGGGATACTCAATATTCTGATTGGTCAGTTGCGAAAATCCAAGGTATGTTGTTATCCCGAGACAACAACGTCTGAATAACACAGGGCCATCCGGTAGCTTTAAATCATTTTGAACGTCAGTGAATTTGTTCACATCCAAATACTCTCATCCGCATTAATATATATCAGCTTGTTTGTCAAGCTGCGTTTTCTACTGTTTGGCGCCATCTTGTGAATGAATATCGAGCAGGTTTACGTTTCATTCTGCTGGACTCGTTTCTGTCAGGTAGGTTTGCGTTTAGTTTCAGAATTGATAAACTACTACGGCTCAGAGCAGTGTTTTGTGTCAAATGTATATGTTTTGTAGCAAGTAGCCGTGTAATAAGCGGTAAGTAAGCCTAGGACAATTGTTTTCACAGAATAAAGCCATTCAGTGCTAAACTTTGCGTCGTGCGGCTGATAAACCTTACAGTCTATTCAGCGATATAACCAACTCATATATTGTTTCAAACTACTAAAAAGTGTTAATTAATAGGCCTAGATATAGTTACAGTGCATTTAACGTGAATACAGATTAATGTGAGCTCGGTAAAGTTGGTTTAAAGTTTGATATTCACAGCAACGCAAAGCGGGAAAAATGTTTCTAGAAAACTCCAGTTAAGGGTTAGAGGCCAGACTGATTTACTACAGGTAGCCAGGCTACTATACCTTTAAGTATACGGTACATACAAAACAGAAATAGGCAACATCTCTGGTAATAAGCATACAGTACACATCAGCTACAGCACCTTATTTTCTCACATCTCCCCCTTCATTTATGTATAAATCACACAAATATAAAGGAAAAGGTATTTACCATTTCACCTAGATGTAAGCTTCTCATTCTAATGTGTGCTCACAATTCTATGGAGTAAACTGACTTACTACAGAGATTTTACCCATATTTGCATTTATATTTGTACAGTATACAAATATTGAAGAAAAATATTTACAGTAAATCACCCTACTGTAACTTTGTGATTTTAAAGGGTGTAGTACATTCGAATAGGCCCCACTGACTTACTACAGGTGAGATTTTATCCATATTTTCATTTATAATTTTACAGTACACAAATATTGAAGAGAAATACAAATATGAATGAAAATATAGGTAAAATCTGACCTGTAGTAAGATAGTTTGGCCTCTGGGAATCTGTTGAGTGAGAAAATTACAGTTGGTTGAATTACCGTTTTCCTAGTGTTTGTGTACTGTACATATATTAATGAAATATTGGGAAATATCTTCTGTAGGAAGTCCATAGAAATGTGAGCACACATTAGAATGAGAAGCTTACATCTAGGTGAAATACTGTAAATACCTTTTCCTATATATTTGTGTGATGTATACATAAATGAAGGAGGAAATGTGAGTAAATAACATTTAGGTGCTGTAGCTGATGTGTACTGTATGCTTATGACAAGAGATATTGCATATTTAAGACTTAGAGGTATAGTAGCCTGGCTACCTGTAGTAAATCAGTCTGGCCTCTAACCATTTACTGGAATCTTCTTGAAATATTTTTTCTGCTTTGCGTTGCTGTGCGTTTTGATTCTGTTGATGTAATTCGCAGATGATCCCTAAAATTGTGTGCCCGAATGTCCGGCGAATATTAAATCTACTGTAAAACCAACTTTACTGAGCTATTAAAGCGTGCTCTTATGACTGCTTTGATGGTGACATATTATGACAGTGCAGTAGCATGGTCCAGCACATGTCCAGCTCACCCCCCTGAGGTAAAACATGACCTTTTTTGATATTTTTTTCCTTTGATATCAGATGTTTGCTTATTTTTTTGTGTTTTTCATGAGAGAAGTTTGGAGAAAAGTCTGTTTCTTTCAGCTCATCACATGGCCATGGCCTGACCCTCAAAAGTTATATCCCATGGTTCAGCTGTGACATTATATATTATGCAGTGAGTTTGAAGCTTAATTTGCATGCATATTTTCACAAGCTTTGTCCTGGCATGAAACGTTTTACTATTGTTTGGGTGTATTCTTTGTAATAGTTAAGCATTCTGAATAATATTTTTTTTTAAATATTATTACAGCAAAAAAGTGTTAAATTAAAGGAAATATCAACCAATCTCTCACTACACTCTCAGATATAAAGGTACAAAAGCTGTCACTGAGGTGGTACTCTTCTAAAAGATAGATGTTTGTACTTTATAGGTAGCTACAGTTAGTCAAAATTACTAGCCATCCTGTAAAATTGTAATTATGTTTAAAGAGCCCATATTATACATGAAATAGGGTCATATGTAGGTTGTAAGGGTCTCCAACAACAGTCTAATATGCATGCAAGGTCAAAAAACACTATGATGGTCTTATAATCTGCATTTATTTTTACCTAATTATACCAGCGACTCCCATGTGAATCGTTCAGCGATTCATTTGTTCCCAACCCCCTCCTCAGCGCGAAGCTAATCTGCGCTGATTGGACCGATGACAGCCTGCTGCGATTGGTCGACAGTGACAGGCTTCAGCACGAGACAGAGTGAAATGCCCAGCTGGTAATCAACTATATAAAAGTAGTCACAGTGCACACACGCTTCATAGTGTAAGGCTTTTTTCACACACACACACACACAACCCTCCTCAGAAGAACTGGGGAGATCGACGCGAGTCTCCTAGCCACTTTACCTGCTCTTTTTCTCTCTCTCTCTCTCACACACACACACACACACACACAACGCTCCTCAGAAGAACTAGGGAGAGCGACGCGAGTCTCCTAGCCCCTAGGCGTCACACACTCGACCTGCTCTTTTTCTCTCTTTCACACACACACACATCACGTTCCTCCTCAGAACTAGGGAGATCGACACGAGTCTCCTGTCTCCTAGCTTACGATGGCCATAGCAACGACAAACGGCAGTGGAACGCGAGCTCACAAGAGCATTTAACGTTAAATCCGTAAACAAAGCGGCACGCGTCGCGTTTTTAACGTGGCTTACATGCGATAAGAGAATATATAGAGTAACCGCGTGTACTGTACCAGGTTAACAAGTAACAAAACACAATAAATACATAATTTGCAAGCTAGAGTAAAGGAGGCAACAATTTTAATCGCACTTACTTACACTAGTGTATAAACCTCAACCACTGACTCTTCACAGTTCACAACTCATCTTTGGGTAGAGACTGTCAGTATTATCCATCTGAGCACAGCGTGACTTCATTCGACCGGCGGCGTCTGTGTGTGTGTGTCTAGTGTTTTTTCTGTGTTAGTGGGCGGGGCCGCAGGTTTCAAATCTCCCTGGTTTGCGCGCGTAACTACTGGCGAGGCTTGTGTTTCGTGGCCGCGTCATCATGAAACACCTAATGACGCGTTATTAAGACGACTCGTTTGAAGCACTATGAGTCGACTCTTTTATAGATGAATCAATAATTTTAAACACTGTACACTTACAGATTTAAGCCTTAGCTGGATATTTCACTTCACTTAGAGCTGTGTTACACACTACATGGAAGGGCATTTTCAAAAACCCATAATATGGGCTCTTTAAAATTATGTAATATGAGTGATGTTTAAAGGAGAGTCAACACATTTTTAAACATAATAGCTTTAATAACTAATTTCTACTAACGAATTTATTTTGTCTTTGACATGAAGTACATAATATTTTGCTACTTATTTTGTAAGATACTATCAGATTAAAGTGCAATTTAAAAACATTCATTCATTCATTTTCTTTTCGGATTAGTCCCTTTATTAATTCGGGGTCGCCACAGCGGAATGAACCGCCAACTCATCTAGCACATGTTTTACACAGCGGATGCTCTTCCAGCCTCAACCCATCCCTTGGAAACATCCACACACTCCTGCATTCACACACATACACTACGGACAGTTTAGCCTACCCAATTCACCTGTACCGCATGTCTTTGGGAGAAACCGGAGCACCCAGAGGAAACCCACACGAACGCAGGGAGAACATGCAAACTCCACAAAGAAACACCAGCTGACCCAGACCTTCTTGCTGTGAGGGGACAGCACTACCTACTGCGCCAACCAATTTAAAAACATAACTAGGTTAATTAAGGCAAGTTAGGAAAACTAGGCAAGTTATTGGACAGTAGTTTGTTCTGTAGGCCAGTGTTTCCCAACCATGTTCCTGGAGGCACACCAACAGTACATATTTTGGATGTCTCCATTATCTGACCAATTCATTTCAGGTTTTGGAGTCTCTTCTGATGTTATGATAAGATGATTCAGGTGTGTTTGATTAGGGAGAGGTTGAAAATGTGGAATGTTAGTGTGCCTTCAGGAACAGGGTTGGGAAACACTGCTGTAGGCAATGAACAACTTGCTTTTATTTCAGCCAAACTAAAACAAATAGGGCTTTCTTTATATTATTTCTTTATTATTATTTATAATATAGGAAATACTGTGAAATCCTAAAAATGAATAAAAAAGAATACTGGGATTTTTTTAAACTACAAATTTCACAGGATAGATATTTCTGTGCGAAAAATTGTAAAACATTTGGGGAGTAAAATAACTAAAATCTTAAAACATGAAATATAAAGTAAGGACTTTTTAACTTTAATCAAAGGTTTACAATGCAAATCCAATTAGATCAATTTCCTCGTTTTATTTTCAAGCTTAAATACATTACTGAAGCAAGACATTTAGTTTTGTTGCTTCATTTAGCTTTTTTTCACAAATATTATATTTACTTGGTCTTTTTAAGTAATCTTAAACTTATTTGCCTTCATAAAACCTGCAGAAACCCTGAGGTCAACAAAAATGCAGCTAAAGCCCCTTCTGTCAATAAAACAAAAGGTTTTATATAATTTTAGTATTTCACATGGTGTCAATTTTTATACGGTTAATAAATTACATTTTACAGAAGTCATTTGATGCATCTAAGAGGAAGGTCATGCACTTCAGCACAGACATAGTAATGTAATGTAAAATTGATTTTTTACACTATAAAATGTCTTGTTCTAAGATTATAACATAGAAAACCAGATGTCTTTTTCATTGCCATGCCTCTCTAATCTCCTCTTTATACATGTTCAAAAGGTCTTGCACTGCAAAATAAATAATAGTACAAAAATTGTGAACACTTGACATAAAATAACATGAACGTTGGACACATGATATCTTTAAAGTAAAATGGGTTTTTTTCTCCAAGAATTTTTTTACAGTTTCATCATTGCCTTTCAAGCAATTGGGGAAAGTAAGCTTAAAAGCAATTAGAAAATATTGATTTTACTAGTAGTGAGGCCAGCTACAATAAATTCCGGGACTTTTATTTTGAATTCTTGACAAACAAGGCGCATGTTTCCCGTTTCTGAAACTCGACCTTACGTTTTTGCTCCTGTTTTATTATGCAGGCTTTATAGAAACTGTTTGTGTACTAAAACTTTTGTAAACCTTTATTCTCTTTAAAGTATCTTCCACACGTCGCCGATTCTGAGGTGCATCTGCGAGAGCACGAGCCGTCTGTCAGGATGGCCGAGCGGTCTAAGGCGCTACGTTCAGGTCGTAGTCTCCCCTGGAGGCGTGGGTTCGAATCCCACTTCTGACATACTAGTTTTTTTTTTTTCTTTTTTTGGATTGGTCATCGTAGTACAATAGTAAAACAGGGAAATGGTGAGAAATAACAAGGAAATAAATAATACTAGTAATAAATAAGCAAAGTACAGAGGACAAAGTATACATTATATACTATTTATAAATTTTTAAGTCCAAGTTACAGTTTTTACACTTCACATTTTTGTAATGTAATTAGTCACAAATAAAATTCTACAAACTAGGTGAGGAGGAAGAGAATTTACACTTGTGAATATATTTATATAAACAAATTAATATAAACCATTAATATAAACAAATTACCTATATAGTCTATGTTATGTTAGTCATGAGAAAAGTAACAAATGATATCACACAGAAAAATCAATGCTTCTGTTAAACTACACTTTTTTCATGGAAATGAGTGAAATAATGTCATACGACACCAGCGAGTGGTTAACAGCTTAATGGAAATGTTGTTCAACCTCAAGACATGCATAATTTATGCTGTTTTTTAGTACCATGAATAATATATATTTCTAGAAATCATACAAGTATAGTACAAAATGCCATTCAGTAATAATTACAGCCCTTGGATATTATGTACCTTTCTGCAATTGAGGTAAAGTTAGTTATATATTTGCACATTCACACTTTCTCCTTAATAATTATTTTCAATTGGTGTTGCAGATTAAAGTGGGGGTTGGTTGGGGAGTCGCGGAAGAAAATGAAGAGCGGGCGGGGGGGTGATGAGGAGGGGGATCGGTAAAATGAGGTGCTGGATCAGATTTCAGTGGTGCCAGATCCGGCTTGTTTCGGCACAAATTAAGCCCTGAAGTTAGAACTGGGTGATAAAATTGGTATCGATATTTATTGACCGAACACCATTGTCAATATCAATAACAAAAAACGTTCGGTATGAAGCGCTATAATTTTATTAAAATGTGGCTGCTGAGCGCACGCCTTGGAAGCAGTGCCAATAAGCTTAGGGTGCAAGTTTATCATTTCCAATTTCCACAGAGCACCCAAACACTGCAGTGCTTTTTACTTCATAAACTTGCATTGGAGCTGGAGCTCTGTTTGTCATCCTTTGAGGAAACGGTTGATCAGATGGTCGCCTAGTTATGAGGGACTCCAGGGGAACATGAGCGCAAAGCCCATTGTAAATGGTCACGGAATCTACGTGCACACGCTTGTCACTTCAGTTCAGAATAACAACACATGCGAAAATGAGTGCCGTATAGCAGCAGTGAGGAGACTGTAAACAAAAAAGCATGTAAGGATGTTGCCAGAGTGGCTTTTTGGTTTCTTTTCTTGTGCATCCCAGCCACTAGATCCCCATTTGAAAGATGTTTTAGCATAGGGGGTAATACAGTCATTAAACCTCACAATTTGTAATATTGCAATATGTATTTAAAACAATGATGGTTAGTTTCTTTACCTGAAAGCTTAGATTTGATTATCATAATTTGTGTTGTTGACAGAGTTTGAGGTTTAATGTATCATTATTATTCACACCTTAAAATTTGCTTTGATTGTTCAGTATTTGTATCTGCATTTCGTTGCCTTGTACTTGTACATGTGTGATGACAATAAATTGAATCTAATCTAAAAAATCTAATTTACGCATTTTGTTTATCACGTTTAAGAGTCTCTTTAACACTTATGTTTATTTTATTATAAAGAGATGAGATATTTTGATTAAATATTTTTGTTTCTGACTATTAAAACTATTTGCCTTAGTAATGATGATAAATTAAAATAAATTGGTTAAATTAAAAAAAATAAAATCTTAATATTCCTAAATTAATTGTTAAAAAATATTCAGTAATTATCGATTTCGAATGATATGAAATATGATATCGTGAAATTTTTTTTGCAATATTGCCCAGCCCTATTTGAAGTCATGAGATTTCAGATTGAATAATCAATGTAGCAAGGTTAATAATATACGGACCATGTCACAAGTTGTCACTGTTCAAAAATTAACGAATGTGGGTATTATAAAACCAACTTTATCCCAATCAAATATAGTACAAAATGCCATTCAATAATGTTACAGCCTTAGTTATACATTGTTTACCTTTCTGTGATGCTCATTTGTGTGCAACTGCTGGACATTTTTTTTAAAATGTCCACCTCAGCTGGAATGGAAAAATTATGAAAGCCCATTCCTGCCTACAAATAAACAATAACAAAAAAGATATTGCAACTTTCTATCTCAGAATTAAATGATAAAACTCACAATGCCCCTATATAAAGTCAAAATTCAGAGATATAATGTCATACACTACAGCCAATTTAGCTTATTCAATTCACCTATAGCGGATGTGTTTGGACTGTGGGGGAAACCGGAGCACCTGAAGGAAACCCTCGCCAACAACATGCAAACTCCACAAAGAAATGACAACTGGTCCAACCACGACTTGAACCAGCAGCCTTCTTGCTGTGAGGCGACAGTGCTAACCACTGAGCCACCATGCCACCTGTCATGCAATACTGAGATCTAAATTCACAGCAACCTTTTTTTATTCAGGCTATGGAAACGCACTTCCATAGAATATAGTCCACTAACACAAATGGTCCGGAAATGTTTAATACACGTTTGAGGTTTTTTATTTTTCGATATGTTTCGTTTACCTTTAGATATTGCACAGAAAGCTTTCATAATCTCTGTCAGTTATCGTTGAACTTTGCAGCCTTATGAAAGGCGAGTTTGATTTATGTGAGCGTGGAAGACATATGCAGCGCTACATTATGCTCACTTGCTTGATTATTCACATTAAATATCCATTTTATCCATGGCCTACATCTTAGATTGTAAGAGTAATAACTGTGTAATCATTAATCGACTTTTCTAATCTTTACTGGAACACTGATGGATATTTCAAAGCACTTTGCCTCAGTTTGACTGATGATAAAATGACACCAATATGTAATTAAACTATCAAGTGTTATATTACTTTCATGATGGATAAAAGTGGTGAAAAATAGAAGAACAGGTCATTCGGGCAGGCAGGTAACATTTAAAACATCATTAATTCTATAGTGGATTTATTTCCGTCATAGTTAAAAGTAAAATGCATCCCATAATTGTAAAATACATACTGTAGGTTAAATGCAAGCACATTTATAGTTCTCCACCATCATCCATTCATAGAAATCAGTCACATTAATGGTTTAAATAACATTATCACTGCAAAACTGCCACACCTTAAATAAGATTTGTTAACATTAGTTATATAACATGAGCTAACAATGACAACCTAACGTGGACATTCAAAGCATGGACATTTAAAGACAAATGTATCATTTATTGTTAGTTCATTTTCCTTAATGTATTAACTAACATTAATGCAGCCTAATTGTAAAATGTGGCCACGTAAATAATATTTAAGAAGTACGTTATTGAGCATCACTTTAAACTATAACACAAGCCCAGATCATGTAAAACCTAAATATTTGATGAGCATTCATGAAACGTTATAGTGTGGGCATTGAATGGGGTTTTGTTATCAGATTTCAGTGTGGTTTCTGCAAATGGACTTACAGTGACAATAGATTGTGCTTGTACTGTATGAACATCTGTTTTACTTGGCCTGAATGCATGGGTGTGTGTTGATCTAAACTTCTCCATACATCCATTTTATCATCTTGACAAGATGAGAATAAAACCAGACATTCATTAAACTGTGGCAACATTTTCTCATGGAATAGATGAGAATAGATCTATGGCACAGCATTAGTATTATGCTAACAAGAATATTAGTTCATTCAGCATTTATGTCATTGTTTTTCTAGGTTTAGAACAGCAAATTGAACCACTTTATTACACATTTGTATGTTTATTTACATATGATTTATTTTAGAAAATGGAGGATAGGAGTATTTCAGAGTGTCTCACTGGTGCAAAACCACTTCCATAAAGCATTTTTACCTTTTAAACTTTTAATAAACACGGAAGTTAAGTTAGCAATTTGTCATTGAATTTAAATGACGCACTCTAAAAAACTGCTGGGTTATTTCGACCTAATTCTAGGTGTACATAAGGGCTAACCCCTAACTCAACTCAATGTTTGGGTTCGTCCACATTTTATGCAATACAGGTTTAAATAACCCATGTGCATATAGGTTGTACCGATTAAAGGGCACCTATGGTAAAAATTCTACTTTTCAAGCTGTTTGGACAGACATATGTGCATGTATGGTGTATAGACTGTCATATTGGGGTGATATAAACACACCCAGTGCTTTTTTTTCAATTTAACAACATAAAAAAACAATGGACCAATTGGAGCTGTTTTCAAACCGACCGTAACTTTACGTAGGAGTGCGGTCCCCCCGCCCACCAATATTGATTGACAGGCGCGTCATCATATCCTCAGTTTGTTGATTCACGTCCGCCATTTTCAGCGTGAGTCGAAGCGATATCACTAAAGGAACACCTTTGCTCTATTTCTAGATGCAAGGCTCATTGGGCTCAACACAAGATCAATATTCTCCACATTATCGCTCTAATCAGAATTATTGGTTGTATCTTTAGGTAGGTTTGCAAACATGTGTACTTCTCATTGAGTCTACCTTATACTTCAGCCGTCTGCATTTCTCGCGATCCCAGAAGCTCCCTGTGATCTTAACTAGCATGCGTTTTAGAATTCTAAACATAGGTTTCTATCAGGGTACACTCAAGTCGACGGCTGGGCGCCGCGGACCGCTGCAGAAACCTATGTTTAGAATTCAAAAATGCGTGGCGCGGCGATTCGGGACACTTCATGTTTCTGCCGCGCCACAGAGAGTGTCTGATGAGCCGTGCCGCGGCTTAATTCAGTGTGCGTGGTTATTAGTTTCTGTGTACAAGCTCGGCACTTGAAACTAGCACACAGTTGGCTGTAAAACTGTACAAAGACACATATGATTTTGTACTCTCTGCTTGGTCTGTGTCAGAGTCGTACATGTACGACTGATTGCTGAACCTCTCACTCCTTCTCCTTCTCTCAGTCTGCCTGTCAGACTCTGTTGCAAAGGCAGAGCGGGTGAGCTCATGGCCCCACCCCCTTGTTACGTTGGCGGGAAGTCAAAACTAATTTACATGTAAAGCAACACACCCATAAATCAGTGAACTGTGGACACGCCCCCAACATGACACTTTTTAACACATTATAGTAAAAAAAATCTGAATTGTGTTTTAAACTGAACCTAAACTGGCACACTCAGAAGAGCCATAATATTAATATTAAATCATAAAAAAGAGGTCAACTATGTGCCCTTTAAAACTCACTCATCCAATTTGATTCTTGGTTTTGATTTCACGATTAGATTTTCCTCACTCATCTTTTGAACAAAATGAGATTGAAGTATGAGTTTACAGATTGAAGATTGAGTTATACAGGATATGAGAAGCTATCACTTTATTAGGGTATTTCTGGTAACATTTCTTTGTGAAATTGAAATATGACAAAACTTAACTGAAATCTTAAAACCATTTAAAAGTAAAGCAAAGTAAGTTTTTCCCTGTGTTTTTTTCATTTAGAATAGGGGCACTACTACATTTTAATAATGATTCAAACAATGGCGCAGCTTGAGCAGGTGTTAATCTAAATTTTACCGTACAGTTTCACAAATTGAAGCAGAATGGTTTGACTTTGGTTTGGTGAAACTATTGCCAAAAAATCTAAAGTCTCAAAGAAAAAAGCAGACAAGCTGAGTGAGACGCAGATTCACTCTCTGCCAGCAGGTGGCGCTTGTGCATCTTTTGGCTTACAGCTGTAAACAGCAGTTTTTACTTTAGCCCAGGGATGGGCAAACTCGATCCTGGAGGGCCGGTGTCCCTGCATAGTTTTGCACCAACCCTAATCAAACACACCTGCTTGTAGCTTTCTAGTGATCTTGAAGACACTAATTAGGGTGTTCAGGTGTGTTTGATTAGTGTTGGAGCAAAACTCTGCAGGGACACCGGCCCTCCAGGATCGAGTTTGCCCATGCCTGCTTTAGCCTATGAATACTATAATATGTAGTTTTCAGAGGCAAGAATAGCGAAAATAAAACTAACATTTCCTAAGACAGTCTGTTCCCGTCAGAGATTCATTCATATAAACTCTTACTCCAATAGTATTGCAAATGGTTTTGCATTTCAACCTATTTTAATTATCACATATTTGAATTGATATCAACCATTTCAGTTCATTATAATGCGAGGTGGTGATGCATGGAGCCAGATCAGTCTTAGAGTGATTACATTTACAATATAAAATTCAATTCGTAAATTTAAAACACAATTTGTAATAATAAAACACAATTTGCAAATGAACTCTTAAGTAAAAATTATACATATTTCCTCAAATTAATTGGATGTGTGTATTTATGAACTGTGTTTTAAAGTTATAAATTGTTTTTGTGTATTTATGAACCATGTTTTGAAGTTACGAATTGTGTTTTGTGTATTTGTGAACCATGTTTTGAAGTTACGAATTGTGTTTTGTGTATTTATGAACTGTGTTTTGAAGTTACGAATTGTATTTGTGTATTTATGAACTGTATTTTGAAGTTACAATGTGTATTTGTGTATTTATGAACTGTGTTTTGAAGTTACGAATTGTATTTGTGTATTTATGAACTGTATTTTGAAGTTACAATGTGTATTTGTGTATTTATGAGCTGTGTTTTGAAGTTACGAATTGTGTTTTGTGTATTTATGAATTGTGTTTTTTGAATGTTTTTTATCTCAATGGATTATTTTTGAGACTGCTCTGGCTCCATACTGATGGATTTATCTCAGTCTTACCATATCAGTACAAACATGAGTCCTCCTCATCCATTAAAAATACAGGCAAAAATTATCTTCTAAACATCTAGCAAGTCACACTTCTCAGCTTTAACTTCAGTCTTTGAGGGTCAAAATAGACATTATTTAGGCAAACAATGATGAGCTTAAACTGGCATTATGCCAACTTGTTATAGGTTTCAAGCATTTCATTTTCAGAATCTCATTATTGTTAAGGAGACAAAAACTCCATTATCTGTGCTTTTTCCTCTTTTCAGACTTTTTTTATTCACAACAAACAGCCACATTAAATGAAAGATAATATCTGGAAAAAGAAAAACATGGCAGGGGCATTTTCATTTTGAACCGGGATATGAAGAACTAGATTTCATTGTAACGTCTCCTCAGGGGAGCGCAGTAATAACTGTTCACTGATAACATTTACAATTAAATAAAGAGTCATTTCAGGACAAATCGGATGCTCCATGCAAACACACCAGCCGCAATATGTTTTGCTAGCATTTCGTCTGTGTGTTATGGTGACTACACTTGTATTGTCAGCAAGAACCAGTTCTTCCAGCTTGAATAATCACAGCAAATCCAGTCCCAAAGACTGACAGAGAGCAGAAGGGGTGTGAAACATGACTAATATGCTTTGAGATTAACATACAGATAGAAATGTTTGCATTGGTTCATCCTTTCACTGTTGAAACTTGCAAGTCACAGTGAACTAGGGAATAAGTTTCAAATAAACATTTGCATGGCACTGGAAACTTCTCCCAAACGTATAGCTCTTGAAAACAAATCTGAAATGCACAGTCACTTGTATAGATCTTATTTTAAATGTAAGATCAGCAGCTTTTTTAGCTATCAATTGCTCAGTTGTATCTGTTAATAAATGAGCTGAACTGGTATTTCTTTTTCACTAACACACATTTTGTTTAAATACTTTTACAGTTTAGTGCACTTTAACATTCCTTCATCTCTAGCAGATCTTAATCAGATCTTAAACACATTTCCAGAAACTCTAGAATCTAGCACATAGCAAAAACACAGAGCAGAGCAAAATACTTAATGGCTGTTAAAATGGCTGTGTCCTATGCTTCATCTGCCATTCACAAATTCTCATGCGATAGTGAAATGTGCATATTCTTCAGAATCTTGCAAGTAGTGGTACATTTGAACACGTTTTAAGGCATGCAATGTACAGTTATAGATTATATTATTTCTTTACCCCTTCCCCTTGGCCCTTGAAACAGAGTGTGAAGGGAAAGTACCTTAAAATTTACCCTTAAGAAATGGGACAGCACTACATCATATGTCATCACAGGCTCTTATTTCATGAGTTCCACGATGGTGACTGCTGTAGTTATTCCAGTTGCGTTATTTTTTGGTGTTTATCTTCAGCAAATCACTAAAGGCTATGATACCATGTAATCATAACGATAAAATGTGGCAATAAGCTTGTAACTGTACTGTGTATTTACTCCATGGCCATATTCATCTATATGAAAACTACATTAACATTATACCAGACACTTTAAAAAGCTCATCCCCAGCCACTAGACTTTTCTGACAGGGTATTCGAGCGGCAGATGTGAAAGTATGTTGTGGGACTGCTATACAGGATTATAGATAGCGAAATTTAGCGGTTTTATTTTAGTGTTTTTTTTTTAAACATGATGGTAAAACACGAACACGATTATGAATGTATTAACATGTGCTTGTTTGTTGTAAAAATTCATAATAATGGCAAAAAATACAAATTTGTGCATCTTCTTACTTTCGTGTGCAGATATTTTGCTGTTGTTGATGGTGTGTTGGAAAATGTACCCCTTGGTTTCAAATGTGGTCCTAGAAAATCTCTGTTTCAAGGGCTATCTACCTTTTCCCCTTAGCCCTTCACACTCAAGAGAATTGGGACACCCCTACCCCTTCACGTGAATGCACAAAACGAGGGGTAAGGGGAAGGGATGAAGGGTAGAATTGGGATTGGGCCATAGTGACTTGTGAAAACATAAAAGCAAATAACTGGCTTACAGCCTAGACGCTTTAAAGTCTGTAAATCTAAAGTGCAAAGAACAACAGTCATAAAAAGACATTGTAAGCGCATGCTTGACAAGCTAGGTTTGTAGAATATTAACTTTAAAACCAATTTATTTGCACTCACACTTTGAGATTACATGTAACTAGATTGTTTATGATGGCTAAGCTAGGAATGGTAATCTTTTGTGCTCAGAGTTATTGCCTGGGTGAGAGTAAAGGGCGAGGCATACCAAACCATTGGTCCAGCTAGTTGGTTTGGTGTGTTCCACATGGAGCTCATTGACCTTAATCAGCATGTCAAATCGGTATTGGCTGAAGAGACACTCTGATTGGTTATGCAGCAACTAATCAGAGCATGAGTGTGACATAGTAACGTGACACAGAATAAAATTACACTACATCTCTCAAATACTTGCAAACAATCTGGGTTATTAGATTATCAGACATATTTACAGGAGCGAATGCTTCCGTGGTGACTGAAAATTACTGTGATAATGGCACTGAATGCTGCTTTGTTTACACTTTGCGAGGCACACGTTGGAAGTACCGGCTTTCAACAAGAAAACAGACACTACCCTCCGAGGCTGTGGAAAAACACGTCCTCTTATGCAGAGCGCGCACTCTTAGGGCGTACTTACACTAGCTACAGTTGCCTTGAACCATGCTGAAGCGCGATTGTCCCCTCTACCCTCTCCCCCGACAGCCTGCACTTTACCTACCGGACCTGAGCAAGCTTATCATGGCTCGATGATGCGACTGTTCAGGTTAACAGGAAGAGAAGCGCTTTCGCTCAGCACAGTGGACATTGCTTTAGTTATATTGTTTTGTATTATTTGAGTGGTTTGGGATGCAGTGACACACAGTCCAATGTTTTGCCGAACAGATCAAGCACTTTTGACGCTCATAAATGTTCATAAAGTCCTCGAGCTGCATGCATTAGGAGGTTTGCTAAGGTGCAGTGAGGGGTTTGCATATTTAATAAACTATGAAAATTTGTGTTCACTGAAAATTAAAAATGATTAATAAATCCATATGAAACAGTCCCTTAAAAGTGACGTTGCATCTTCAGTTTTCAGGCTACACTACTAGTGTAACACACCAAAGCCGAACCGAACTGCATGTCACACCTCTTCCAACCTGCCTGGGCTTGATTCAGAGCACTCAAACTTTTCAAAAGAACCGGGGAATGCACCTGGGCACATTTCGGATAGTGTTGTGTGAGTGCAGCCTTATTTCAGTTGGCTGCTGTCTGTTTGTTGTGCTCACGGGCAGCTTTATGGTCCAAACGGAACCAGACGTGAGCCAATGCATGTCGACAAGAGTTGAGTTTCATTGCTGCTAGTTGTTTGGTGTCAGCTTCATGTGTAGCTGACTTTACAAGCTCATCCATGACAGAGGACAAGCATAAATTATCATACTGATTTAGTTGCGATGCAAGACACAGGTAACTAAATACTGTAAAACTGATATTTTGAAGATATGGTGTGTGTGTGTGTGTGGGTGTGTAATGTTTAGTTTTCCTCTTTATCACAGAAATGCTCTTTTGATGCATTCCTGTTTCTTAAAAAACTACTTATGTTGTTTTTGTCTACCCATCCTTCTCTTTCTCTCCCTCGGCTTCTATCCTGCTTCTGTGAATGTCATTAAACAGATTCTTGGCTAGATAAACTGGAAGAGAGAAAGCTTATCCAGAATTGAGCAATTCAACTTGGCTTGTATGACCTACCAAACCTAAACTGCATTTGCTTTCCTTTACTGACTTTTTTCTTCTTGATTGTCTTCCAGTGTTTTGGATTGGTATGGATGATTCCCTGATAGATTACACAGATTTAGCAGGAACATTTAAACCAAAATGTAAGAAATTTGTGTTAATTTACTCACCCCCAGGCCCCAGTGTTTTTCTTCAGCCAATAGAGCATTAAAGAAGATTTTTAACTAAAGCTGTGGATAAATATAATACAGGTCAATATATACTGTCACTTTAAGAGTTTAAAAAACACGTACATACAAATTAAACATTGATACTCATTGGCTTCTGATACACTGAGGTCTTGTGGAGTGACAATCACTCATTATTTTACAGCATTATTATTATTATTTTTGAGTGAACTATCCCTTTAATAATAGACAATAAATAGCTGTTGCATAACCACTGCTTTCATTGGCCAGTGATGTAATGGCATTATACTTCACCTTGCTTCAAAGACAGGAAAAGCTCATACCTCCAGGAACTGCTTGCTGCCTAATAAAACATCCTGAGCAACAACAATGGAGGAATTCTGGCCAGCTCTGCAGGTGCATTTAAAAGGGCTCACGGTTACATTTGATTTGACGTGCATGCAATTCACAACCCATATTTATGCACAGACTAGATTAGATTGAGACTCAGTTCAGTCTAATACAAATGTCACTGTTAAAGGACAATCCATTGAAGAGCAGCTCTATCCACCCCATCAAAGCAAGCCAGAGACAACAGTGGCAAGACCCAAAAGAACCAATTGATGGTAATGTGAATAAGGCAAAGTCGTGACGTGGCCAAGTATGGTAACCCATACTTGAGGCTTTGCTTATACTCTGAATTTTTTCTATGCATTTAACCAATCCAAGTGCGCACACACAAACACACTGTGAACAAACACCTGAAACAGTGGGCAGCCTTTGGGGATCAGTGCCTTGCTCAAGGGACTCACCTCAGCCATGATATTGAGGATGGTGAGTGCGCTGGTTAGACTTGAACCTGAAACCTTTTTTTGTTCACAAGTCCAACTCTATTAGGCCACAGCTGTTAAATAGATTAATGGAGAATAAACCTTGGGAGAAACTAGACTCTACTGGGAGAGCAGTACTCCTTTAGCCAAACAGACAAAAGGCAGAGTTGCAGCCTAAAAACATTGGTGGCCTTGAGAATGATGAGTGTCAACCATGGTGAAGGTGCAGGTCCTTGTAGTTACCAGGGTGGTTGTTAAGACTGGCCAAAAGTATCAGTGTCACTGCAGGAATCAGTCTTGCATTTCTGACACATTGGTATCCTCTTTAATGGTGTGGGGCTGTGGAGTTTCGATTTAGGGCAGGACAACCATCTTCTTTGGATACGGGCCGGATCCAAGATTATGTGAACCTTGGGATAAGGAGATACTGACAGATGAGCATAGATGGCAGAGTCTTCTTTAATGTGTTATATAACTGTTTGTGCAAGTAGAACATCTGCAAATTTACCAAGCTAAGTAAGGCATTTAACACACAAAATAACAACTGCCTAAAGACATCATTCTAAGTTCATACATTGTATCTTCAAAGGCCTACAGTACGTCAAAAATTTGACATTTTAGTATAATGTCATCAATAACTTGAGCTTTTATAAGTGCTACAATAATTGTATAGTATGTGGGGGGAATTTGGTGGTAATTTTAGAGAAGGGTGGCACAGTGGCTCTATGGTTAGCATGAATACCTCACAGCAAGAAGGTTCTGGTTCAAGTTCAGGTTGACCTAAAATACCTTTTTGTGTTTGTGTGGGTTTCTTCTTGTTTTCATTACAGTCCGAAGACATGCAGTATAGGTATATTGCGTTGAGGGTATAATTGGTATCGGTATATTGGCACTGTATGTTGTGTGTGGTATAAGTAAATTGGTACAAGTATAAGTATTGTGGTATAAGTAAATTGGCTGTAGTTTGTCAGTGTTTTCCCAGCACCGTAGGTTGCACAAATTACTGTTTCTGAAGATCTACCTTCCTGCATAGTTCAGCTCCAAACCTGATCAAACACACCTGAACCAATTAGTTAAGACCTGAACAGCACTTGATAAGTACATGCAGGTGTGTTTGCTATGTGTTGCAACTGAAATCTGCAGGAAGGTAGATCTCCAGGAACGGGGTTGGTCACCCCTGAAGTACATTAAAAACAGTATGTGAATCGAATAGTATGACCTAAAAGTATTGGGAAAAACAGTACGTGAGAGGAACCCAGATGACCTACTGTACTACTTCCGGTGAGATTCTGATGAATGCTAAGCTATCCCATGATGCATTGGAATGAAGGTAGGTGACATGATAATAACTAATGGCGAATGTATAAAGTCTGAATTTTATTTATACTACTCACATTCATACTATGTAGATTAGAACATCCTTTTCTAATGGTTGAGTAGTAAATTCAAATGTAGTACCTACTTGAGTAGTAGGTGATTTTAAATGATTGAGTTGTCTTCTTGTTACAAACCCAAGACTGGTGCAAACTAAACGTAAACTTAAGTGGCTAGCCATGCTAATCCATGATACAGGCTCCAGATCTACTTTTTGTTTTCTAAGAAGACTTATTTAGATCAACATCTTTATTTTCCACTGATGTGTTTGAATACAATATAGAGTTGTGCACAATTAGAGTAGGTGGTTTACTGTAAATGTACAATATAGCCTTTAAAATGGATGTATAATGATGATTCTGCACTTTTACACAGTTGTATGTATTCATCTCCACAGCGAGGGCTGAACAGGATGAACCAGTTTTTAGGAAACAACAGCAAATGCAGTGAGAGAAAGGAGTGCAGACATAGAGTACACATGAGCCCTGACATGTAGGCCTTTCCTGTCAGATTTAACAGATACTAGTTGAGATTGCATGCTGGTTCTTCCTTTGCATTTAAAAAATGTGTCAAGTCACAGTCAATGAAACTTTTCACTATGGTAAATAACAAGGGAAGTTTTACTCAGGTCTTTAGCATTCACTTCCACTCTCTGCACTTCCTTTATAAGAGTGACTTGCATGTATTGCATCAAGAACTTTGAGAAAGACACTGGACTTGGCGCAATGTGAATGCATTGATGCACATGAACATTGATGGCTAAACAATTGAAATGTATATGAAACTTCAAGCACTTTTTTCCATATTGCTTGAAAAATAAATTTGGGCTCATCAGACTGCTTCAGACTCCACAATGCCAACCCTAAGTTTGTTTACATCTTGTTGGTGACATGAAGTAATCTCCAGTGGTAGCAGCTGCTACCCAGGTGGAATTAGTAACAAGCTCCTCTGAGATAAATCATAAAGAGAAGCACTGAGAGTTGAGCGCTGCTCACCAAGCAATAAAACACTACACAAAAGGCTGAAATATCTACCATTCCTGCCTCTGTTTTCCTGCATCTCTGTGTATGTGCTAAACTGACTCCACTAAAGTGTATTACAGACACTCTGTTCAACGACCAGGGCAATGAAAACACTTGGCATGCAAACTAGGCAAATATGAAAATAACAGCCATATCTGATCTGTACAGTGTTGGCTCATTAACCTTTGTGTAAGTGATGTAAGGGTGCTTTCACACTTGGTTCAACTGCCTGGTCCCAGGGCTTAATTTGAGCTGTAACACGCCAGATCCGGATGCGGCACTTCTGAAATCTGATCCGGCACCTCATTTTACCGATCCACCTCCTCAACCGCCCTTCTCCCCCGTTCGATGTTCACTTTCGCTTTCTTCCGCAACTC
The DNA here is from genome assembly GCF_903798145.1 of Danio aesculapii. Classification (NCBI taxonomy): domain Eukaryota; kingdom Metazoa; phylum Chordata; class Actinopteri; order Cypriniformes; family Danionidae; genus Danio; species Danio aesculapii. Next base: position 4,841,237 of record NC_079448.1, read on the forward strand.
CCCAAACCTCTTCACTGTCCGCGACACCCCCCGCCCCACTCACTTTCGTCCGCCACACCCGTCCGCTATCCACCGCACCCCCTTCCTTCTCCACCCCCCTCTCCCCACTTTCGTGCGCGACACCTCTCCATCCTCGGGTAACATGCCGGATCTGTGACCCCGATCTGTACTGGGACCTCGCAATTTACAAATTAAGAACTGCCTGGTCTGAACCAAAATTCGATTGTCCCCCCTTGCCACCTTCTCAGCTGGTTTGTGTTCACACTGTCTTTTTTCCTTCTGAACCCCGGTACGCTTGCGCCATTGTGTGTACAGCCGCTGCTAGGTGATGGCCACGCAAGCCAAGGCCCCAAAATAGAAAGACGTACGCACATAGCTTCTGCTATTTGAAGCAATGTGCATTCTGAGAATAAATGTTATGAAACGTTATGAAAAATAAAGTTTGTTGTACAGTTGGCAGTTCACTTCCTTTATTTGGTACGATTGCATTCATATCAGAAGTGAATCATACCAGAATTTTTGTGAACCGTACCTCAGACCACCTCTTTCAGGCGAACTCAGGTATGGTTTGTGGGTGTGCACCAGAGTTCAGAAGACAGCGTTCACACTAGCTAAATGTACCAAACTCTGATGTCAAACAAACTCAGGTGCTGACCAAAAGTGCTAGTGTGAGACCACCCTTAGTGCAATTCATTTACATAAGTGTGAATGCTGCCATTTGGCTTTTAGAGTGCACCAAACAAGTGGACCAAGACTAGACTAGATCTGAATCCACTTCCAAATAAACTCTGATGTGATTCAGCTGAAAGTTGAAAACAAAATGGGCCAAAGACATTAAGGAAAATCCTTAAGTACTGAATGCTCAAGCGTAATTGTTTTTATCCTTGTCGTAGTCATGATGCTTCCAATTACAAGTTAACCAAGACAACATAGACCTTTTTTACCTTTAGACCATGTCCACACTAATACATTCATTCATTCATTCATTTTCATTTCGGCTTTGTTCTTTTATTAATCAGGGGTTGCCACAGCGGAATGAACCACCAACTTATCCAGCATATGTTTTACATAGCGGATGCCCTTCCAGCCACAGCCCAACATTGGGAAACACACTAAAACCATTTCTCTATTTTTGTCTTCCGTCCACACCGTTTTTCAGATTGTCCGTGGATCCTTAAAAAGTCTTAAATCCCATAGTGTAAAAATAAGGTCTTTATCAATCTAATTAATGTTTCAGAGGTCTCATAAATGACCGAACTGACCCATGGATTTAAGACATGTTGAGACTAATTAAGGCCTTATTTTTACACTATGGGATTTAAGACTTGAAGGATCCACGGACATCCTGAAAAACAGTGTGGATGGAAACCCAACCGATAGTGTTTTCAAAAGCACTGATTGACCTGCCCACCCCTTTCCGAAACCCGACAGTGTTTTTAAAAGCAATCCAGAAAAAGAAAAGCCTTCATGGCCGCCTGATTTTTACCACGTTTTACCACATTCTCACCCTGTTATTTACTTGTTTATTGAATTTTTTGGCTTTTGTTTTTGTCTTACCTGCTTTCTGGAACTGTTCTTTGCCAGACTCAAACCCTGTCATCACAGTAAACTCCTCTATGCATCTCAAGTCTGTCGACATACGTGGCGAGCCACCGGACAAACTGGTAACAGCAGAAAAGCCGTCCATACGGAGGTAAGCGGTCAGCTGGTAAGTGCGAAAAGGAACGGCGTCATACCGCCCGTAGCGTTCATTTTAAAGATGAAATGCTGCTATACGTAGCTCTGTGATCTGCAGAAATGTATATAGGGTTACGTTTTCGTCGCACCTAACATATAATACGCACTTGCATTATGTCACTGTTAATATTATTACTGTTATGTTCCCAGAACATACTTTGGGGTTATGTGTGTGTCTGTATGTGTATTGGAGGATCCGCATTTCATAATGATGACATTGCCCGCTGACGCTTGGTTCACGGCACCAATCGCTGGTCGTGTAGCATTTAAAAAGCCGGCCCAAACTACACTAAAAACATCCTACACTAACTCAAAAAATCCTGTATTTGGTGCGTATTTAGAAACAATAACGTTGACAATTTGAAACTCACTTTTCAGTCTCCAGAAGCAGGGGCGCCGCTAGGGGGGGAGAGTTAGGACTATTCTAAGGGCCCATACATTTAGGGGGCCCCAGAGACATAATAAAGGGCCCGCGATACCCCCCCCCCCCTTTACTTTCATCCGCAACACCCACCCACCCCCCACCCCCTTCACTTTCATCCGCGATAACCCCCCCCCCCTTCGCTCTTCACGCTCATCCGCGATACCAATACACAATGAGGACAAGGACGGTTAACTCTTTTCGTTAATTTATTCAACACAAAGGGAGTAGTTCAACAAGCGAAGGCAGGTAAGTGATATTAATGGATGGAGAGCAATCTTGTAATCAGTTCACAATGTAAACACAGATCTTCATTCAATCACAAGAGAGTAACAGTCACTTCCCTTATTCACAGTTTGGCATCCACGGGTTAGGAGAAACGTCCACGGGAGGAGGGAAACATCCACGGAAGAAGGCAAGCAGGGGAGAAGGAGAGGTGAACCATCTGACTTCGATTCCGGCCCATGAATGACTGGAATCAGGGAGGCTTTATTGGAGCTAGTGATTGCTGGTGCAGGTGTGTGTAATTAGAACTCAGGTGAGGGTGCTCGGGTGTGATGAGAGGTGGCAGGAGAAGGAGAGCGGTGATTGGAGCTGCAGGAACGAGATGGTGAGGGAGACTGGTGATTGGAGCAGCAGGAACGAGCCTGCTTAATATACAATTTTAGAATTTTACTGATTAAATTTTGGTGTCATGGTGGCTCAGTGGTTAGAACTGTCATCTCACAGCAAGAAGGTCACTGGTTCAAGTCCCGATTGGACCAGTTGCCATTTCTGTGTGTAGTTTGCATGTTATCCTGGTGTTTGTGTGGGTTTCCTCAGGGTGCTCCGGTTTCCCCCACAGTCCAAACACATGCGCTATAGGTGAATTGGATGAACTAAATTGGCCGTAGTGTATAAGTGTGTGTGTGAATCAGTGTGTAAGGCTGTTTCCCAGTACTGGGTTGCGGCTGGAAGGGTATCCACTGCGTGAAACATATGCTGGAATAGTTGGTGGTTCATTCCGCTGTGGTGACCCCTCATAAATAAGGGACTAAGCCAAGGGGAAATGAATGAATGATTAAATTTGAGCTTTATTTACCTTTCCTTACAGGCATTATCCTTTAAAATATATATTTTAATAAACTATAAAGTAGCTTACGTTCCCACTTTGCTAAAATAAGCAAAGCATGTTAACTTTTTAAAGGACTACAACTAACCCTGACAAACTGTGCTGTCATCGTTAATGTTGTTATAGTGTATTATGCCTTCATAAATCACTTTGCATGCTACCTTTGTGCACAAATGACTCAGTAAAGTACACATGAGGCTTTAAAAAGAGCATTGCACACACCTGCACTATACATTTCTGGAGCAGCAAACACACAGACTTCACTTCTCACACTGTGCTTCACCAGTAAGTACTTCAATCATGACTTTCTTCACCTTTGAGTTTGATTATGCATTAGATGCACATTATGTCGGATATATTGCCTGCAGATAATTAGATTTCAGGCGCTGTTGCACTTGGCAGAGTGTCTGGAGATGATAAAAGAATTCAAGCTAATATTACAATGCGTTACGATACTACATAGACTCAATTCAACGGGTGCACATCCTAAATTTACATTCATGCATTTAGCAGATGCTTTATCCTACTTGACTTGCAAAAGTGAGCACTTTAAGGTGAATTAGACAGATTAGAACTGTACTGTATGCTGTTATGGTGAGCGCTTTTAACGTTTAATCTGAAAAATGTGCTATATTATCTTCTCTAGTAATAATCTCTTAGGCATTCGTACTTGTTTTTGAGACACTTCAGGCTACCCTTTTTAAGTGTACTTGTACTTAATTATTACAAATGTGTTAGTATTTATTTAATATATAATGTTACCTATTAAAAAGACTAGTACTTATTCATTAGAGAGTATGGATATATACTAATATAAATTGACCAAGTACTTGTATCCTAATAACTTAGTAGCTAATGAATCATTACTATCTTTAAAAATGTAGTAAGTGCCTACAGAAGAGCACTAGTCTAGCATAAAAATATGTTTATGAAGTAAAGTATAGCGTGTATAGCATTGAAAAAGTATAGCATGAAAAAGTACTTAATATAGATTAAACATTTCCACACCAGATTAAAAGTTAGAGCCACTTTCCTAAGTGCTATTTTTATTTTTTATTAATATTTTTGATTGCCTGAATGACATTTATTATGCTGTTTATCATAATAAATGTGACTAAAATGAGTGGAAGTAGGTTATGTAGTGTTAATGCATTGAGAAAAAAGAGATGGAGGGTCTAGAGCAGGGGTGTCAAAGTCAATTCCTGGAGGGCCAGAGCCCAGTTTAGTTCTAGCCCTGCTTCAACACACCTAGGTTTCAAACAAGCCTAAAGCACTCAATTAGGGTTGGAACTAAACTGTGCAGAGCTGTGGCCCTCCAGGAACTGGCTTTGACACATGTGGTCTAAAGTATGAAAAACTTTGGTTCTTGTTGAGTTTTTTCAATGCTATCTCATGACAATTTGTTACTTTTTAATTAGTGGCAAATTCATATGAAATTGTACGATCTAATTCATCAATTTTAGTATGATTTGTTCATCCGCCAATGAGAAAGTGTGGGGGCTTTATATCATTGACATTTAATATTACATTTTCAAAATTGTAAGAAGTTAATTTATTAGATTTTACGATTTTTTTCATTGTAGATATTATACCATAATGAACATCAGCCGTATTTCCCCATACACTTCTACAATAATGGTCAAAATTATCCAAAATTTATTAAATAAAGCATGAATATTATACGCTATTCTATTCATTTATTTTTTTAGCTACAATTTGTATTCAGTCATAAACGTTAGACTGAGCTACTTAATTGAAACATTTTAAAATGAAAACTTCAAGTTAGGCCAAAGAGCGACAATTTTAAGTCAGTTTAACATAATGGAATCATGTCGAAATAGCTGCAATGGCATTTATGTAATAATAATAATAATAATATATTTTATTTGTAACACGCTTTTCTAAAACCCAAAGCGCTTACAAGAAAGTAAAAACAACAAAGCACAGTAAACAATAATACAAAAGTACAATAAAAACACAGTAAGAATAAAAGAGATATCACAAATTAAAAACAGTCCTAAAAAGAGGAGTTTTAAGTAGCTTTTTAAAAGCGTCCAATGAACCGGCGTTCCTAATGTTAGTGGGAAGAGCACAGTTTGGGAGCACGGAAAGAGAACGCCCTACCTCCCATGGTGCTGAGTTTGCAGCGAGGCTGAAACAGCGTAGTACTTGAGGAAATGGATATCAGGTCACAAATGTAACCTGGAGCAGAACCATGAACCGCTTTATATGTTAAAATCAATGTTTTAAAATCAATACGAGACTTGACGGGCAGCCAGTGAAGCTGTTGGAGTATGGGAGTGATGTGCGACCGAGACGATGTATGTGTCAACACACGTGCAGCAGAATTTTGAATGTATTGTAATATCTTGAGAGAATTTGCTGGTAACCCTCCGAACAGAGATCTGCAAAAATCCAAGCGAGACGTGATAAAAGCATGGACGAGTCTTTCAGCATCATTTATGTAACATGAATTGTTTAGGTAAAGTCAATAGAAGTGAGAATTATTTGAGTGTTAAGGGTTAGGTGTGGTTCTTGGGGGGCACAACTCCATGTTTCGGTTTTCATGTGAATGAAGTTGTATGAATGCAAATGAATAAGCCACTTTTCTAACAATATGTAAAATAGTTACGTTTCCTCGTGAGATTGGGCTGATTTTGCTCTAGCCTTAATCAAACAGACCTAAACCAGCTTATCAAGTCCTTTAGTGTTGCTTTAAGGCTACAGGCAGGTGTATAATGATAAATGGACTGTACGTGACCTTCCAGCTTCCACATGCTCTATGGGAGTAGCTCATTACTATACTTTACAGTTCAGTCAACACTTATAGAATATAAGTGCTAGAATATAAATATCTAACACAAATCTACTGTTCCAGTCGAAGATATACAGTTGAAGTCTGAATTATCAGCCCTCCTGTATATTTTTCTTAAACATAATAGTTTAATAACTCATTGACTGATTTATTTTGTCTTTGTCATGATAACAATACATAATATTTGACTTGATATTTTTCAAGATACTAGTAGTCAGCTTAAAGTGACATTTAAAGGCTTAACTAGGTTAATTTGGGTAATTAGGCAAGTCATTGTATTACAGGGGATTGTTCTGTAGACAATCGAGAAACAAATATTGCTTAAAGAGGCTAATAATATTGACCGTAAAATGGTTTTTAAAAATTATAAACAGCTTTTATTCTAGCCGAAATAAAACAAATAAGACTTTCTTCAGAAGAAAAAAAATTATAGGAAATACTGTGAAAATTTCCTTGCTCTGTTAAACATCATTTGGGAAATGTTTGAAAAAGAAGAACTTTAGTTTGACTATATATTAGTCATTTTGTTTACATGTCCAAGTGTTCTGCCACTTCATCTCTTAACTATTTTCCTTTTCTTTTTTATTTCCAGTGGCTCCCTACACTCTCACATACTTCGCTATCAAAGGTTTGTATGAAAATGACATTTCTGAACGTAAAACCATTGATATTTTCAAAACTGAATCAGACAGAAATGCTGGTTCTTAAAGCTTGTCATGATGGTTGTTTGACAATTCAGGAAAGCTGAGTTCAAACTAAAGATTTATTACAGAATTTACAGTAAATTGTTACCGTATAATTTACAATAACTGTAAAATAATGGCTAAATATGATGGGGAACATTTCTGTTACTAATTGTTACTTAACCTATAGTTAAACTTTTTAAAGCACTATAACAGAGTTGACATTTTCACCATTTTGTGATTTAGCTCAAGATGCTAACTTCAGACCAGATACCACATGGTAATCTTAGAGTTATTTACTGTAAAACGCCCAGTAAAATACCACATCCATTCTTTAGAGTTCACTTCTGTAATCTGCACTGCATAGTAGGTCTAAAACTTTTACAGTAACTTACTGCATATTAGGAATTTGCAGTATTCAAGTCCTGCTACTGTAGTTGACAAAAGACAAAAAATTGAGAAAGATCATGAAAAAAATAAATTCTCTTAAATTCATTAGTAAATACAAAAAGGTTTTGTACTGCTAGTGTAAAATGCAAATAAATTACAGTAAAATATTGTAGAAATGGTCATACTCTAAAGTTAAAATGTGGTCAATGGCATTTTACCATAAGTAGTCGCTGTAAGGCTAATTTACATTTAAAAATGTGTTAGGGCCCTGCTATTATACAGCAAATTTACAGGTAAGTTACTGTAAAAGGGCATATTCGCTCAGTCTTAACACTGTTAGATTTACTGCAATTTTACAGTTGTTTACTGCAAAAACAGCCAGTAACATACCACATACATTCTTTACAGTTTACTACTGTAATATGCGCTGTGTTGTGGGTCATTATGGTGGCTTGAAAAGCCAGCATATTGTTATCTATCTTAAACTTATTATTATTCTTCTTCTTCTTCTTCTGAGACTAATTTCTAAGTGTATCTCCTCCTAGGCCTTTCAAGCTACATACTTCAAACTTTCGTCAAACCTTCGAACTGGTCTGACTCGGGTTGCTATATCTTTTCTAACTGATCCGACCTTGGGTTTTCCGAAAAACGACCCAGAAAAATCCCAAAAGTCCCATTGACTTAACATTGGGTCAAACTTTGTGAGCTCATAACTCTGCATCAGACTGTTCTACAGACTTCTAACTGGACTCATTTAACTCAGTCTAGCCAGCAGCCAATCACTGATTACCTTTAAACTTACTAGCCACTCCCTAGCAACCAATTTCAGCACCCTAGCAACTGTCCCAGAGACTGTGACTAGCTATTCTAACACACGCTAACAGTTTTAACATCCTACTGACATGCTAATCTTGCTAGAAAGGTGCTAGCAACACGATAGTGACATGCTAGTCATGCTAGTAACATGCTAATTCATGCTAGAATCATGCTAACAACATGCTAATTCATGCTAGAAACAAGCTGATTCATGCTAGAATCATGCTAGTAACATGCTAATTAATGCTAGAATCATGCTAGTTACATGCTAATTCATGCTAGAAACATGCTAATTCATGCTAGAATCATGCTAACAACATGCTAATTCATGCTAGAAACATGCTAGTAACATGCTAATCCATGCTAGAAACATGCTAGTAACATGCTAGAATCATGCTAGTAACATGCTAATTCATGCTAGAATCATGCTAGTAACATGCTAATTCATGCTAGAATCATGCTAGTAACATGTTAATTCATGCTAGAAACATGCTAGTAACATGCTAATTCATGCTAGAATCATGCTAGTAACATGCTGATTCATGCTAGAAACATGCTAGTAACATGCTAATTCATGCTAGAAACATGCTAGTAACATGCTAATCCATGCTAGAATCATGCTAGTAACATGCTAATTCATGCTAGAATCATGCTAGTAAAATGTTAATTCATGCTAGAATCATGCTAGTAACATGCTAATTCATGCTAGAAACATGCTAGTAACATGCTAATTCATGCTAGAATCATGCTAGTAACATGCTAATTCATGCTAGAAACATGCTAGTAACATGCTAGTAACATGCTAATTCATGCTAGAATCATGCTAGTAACATGCTAATTCATGCTAGAATCATGCTAATTCATGCTAGAATCATGCTAGTAACATGCTAATTCATGCTAGAATCATGCTAATAACATGCTAATTCATGCTAGAAACATGCTAATTCATGCTAGAATCATGCTAATAACATGCTAATTCATGCTAGAAACATGCTAGTAACATGCTCATTCATGCTAGAATCATGCTAGTTACATGCTAATCCATGCTAGAATCATGCTAGTTACATGCTAATCCATGCTAGAATCATGCTAGTAACATGCTAATTCATGCTAGAATCATGCTAGTAACATGCTAATTCATGCTAGAATCATGCTAATAACATGCTAATTCATGCTAGAATCATGCTAGTAACATGCTAATTCATGCTAGAATCATGCTAGTTACATGCTAATTCATGCTAGAAACATGCTAGTAACATGCTAATTCATGCTAGAATCATGCTAGTAACATGCTAATTCATGCTAGAATCATGCTAATAACATGCTAATTCATGCTAGAAACATGCTAATTTATGCTAGAATCATGCTAATAACATGCTAAATCATGCTAGAAACATGCTAGTAACATGCTAATTCATGCTAGAAACATGCTAGTAACATGCTAATTCATGCTAGAATCATGCTAGTAACATGCTAATTCATGCTAGAAACATGCTAGTAACATGCTAACTCATGCTAGAAACATGCTAGTAACATGCTAATTCATGCTAGAATCATGCTAATTCATGCTAGAAACATGCTAGTAACATGCTAATTCATGCTAGAATCATGCTAGTTACATGCTAATTTATGTTAGAATCATGCTAGTTACTTGCTAATTCATGCTAAAAAAATGCTAATTCAGACTCGGCTTTTCAAGCCACCATAAAGTTTGTCCTCAAACTTTAATATCTAGTTCTTCTTCTTCTTCTTCTGAGACTAATTTCTAAGTGTATCTCCTCCTAGGCCTTTCAAGCTACATACTTCAAACTTTCGTCAAACCTTCGAACTGGTCTGACTCGGGTTGCTATATCTTTTCTAACTGATCCGACCTTGGGTTTTCCGAAAAAACGACCCAGAAAAATCCCAAAAGTCCCATTGACTTAACATTGGGTCAAACTTTGTGAGCTCATAACTCTGCATCAGACTGTCCTACAGACTTCTAACTGGACTCATTTAACTCAGTCTAGCCAGCAGCCAATAACTGATGACTTTTTAACTTACTAGCCACTCCCTAGCAACCACTTACAGCACCCTAGCAACTGTCCCATAGACTTCCATTGTAAAAGACTCCCATTTACTTAACATTGGATCAACCTTTGTGAGCTCATAACTCTGCATCAGACTGTCCTACAGACTAGAGTCTGGCCTCATTCAACTCAGTCTAGCCAGCAGCCAATCACTGATTACCTTTAAACTTACTAGCCACTCCCTAGCAACCAATTTCAGCACCCTAGCAACTGTCCCAGAGACTGTGACTAGCTTTTCTAACACATGCTAACAGTTTAAACTTCCTACTGACATGCTAATCTTGCTAGAAAGGTGCTAGCAACACGATAGTGACATGCTAGTCATGCTAGTAACATGCTAATTCATGCTAGAATCATGCTAACAACATGCTAATTCATGCTAGAAACAAGCTGATTCATGCTAGAATCATGCTAGTAACATGCTAGTTACATGCTAATTAATGCTAGAATCATGCTAGTTACATGCTAATTCATGCTAGAAACATGCTAGTAACATGCTAATTCATGCTAGAATCATGCTAGTAACATGCTAATCCATGCTAGAATCATGCTAGTAACATGCTAATTCATGCTAGAATCATGGTAGTAACATGCTAATCCATGCTAGAATCATGCTAGTAACATGCTAATTCATGCTAGAATGATGCTAAAAACATGCTAATTCATGCTAGAATCATGCTAACAACATGCTAATTCATGCTAGAAACATGCTAGTAACATGCTAATTCATGCTAGAAACATGCTAGTTACATGCTAATTCATGCCAGAATCATGCTAGTAACATGCTAATTCATGCTAGAAACATGCTAGTAACATGCTAATTCATGCTAGAATCATGCTAGTTACATGCTAATCCATGCTAGAATCATGCTTGTAACATGCTAATTCATGCTAGAATCATGCTAGTAACATGCTAATTCATGCTAGAATCATGCTAGTAACATGCTAATTCATGCTAGAATCATGCTAATAACATGCTAATTCATGCTAGAATCATGCTAGTAACATGCTAATTCATGCTAGAAACATGCTAGTAACATGCTAATTCATGCTAGAATCATGCTAGTAACATGCTAGATCATGCTAGAAACATGCTAGTAACATGCTAATTCATGCTAGAATCATGCTAGTAATATGCCAATTCATGCTAGAATCATGCTAGTAACATGCTAATTCATGCTAGAAACATGCTAGTAACATGCTAATTCATGCTAGAATCATGCTAGTTACATGCTAATCCATGCTAGAATCATGCTAGTAACATGCTAATTCATGCTAGAATCATGCTAGTAACATGCTAATTCATGCTAGAATCATGCTAATAACATGCTAGAATCATGCTAATAACATGCTAATTCATGCTAGAATCATGCTAGTAACATGCTAATTCATGCTAATTTATGCTAGAATCATGCTAGTAACATGCTAATTCATGCTAGAAACATGCTAGTAACATGCTAATTCATGCTAGAATCATGCTAGTAACATGCTAATTCATGCTAGAATCATGCTAATAACATGCTAATTCATGCTAGAAGCATGCTAATAACATGCTAAATCATGCTAGAAACATGCTAGTAACATGCTAATTCATGCTAGAAACATGCTAGTAACATGCTAATTCATGCTAGAATCATGCTAGTAACATGCTAACTCATGCTAGAAACATGCTAGTAACATGCTAACTCATGCTAGAAACATGCTAGTAACATGCTAATTCATGCTAGAATCATGCTAATTCATGCTAGAAACATGCTAGTAACATGCTAATTCATGCTAGAATCATGCTAGTTACATGCTAATTTATGTTAGAATCATGCTAGTTACTTGCTAATTCAGGCTAGTAACATGCTAATTCAGACTCGGCTTTTCAAGCCACCATAAAGTTTGTCCTCAAACTTTAATATCTAGTTTGTAAACTATTACAGTAACTTACTGCATATTAGGCATTTGCGGTATTTTACTGTAATCAAATTAATCAAGTACACCTGCTCTAATTAAAGAAAAAAATTGAGACAGTTAATGAAACAAATAGTCACTTAAATTCAAGAGTGAATACAAAAAATAAAGGTTTTGTACTGCTAGTGTAAAATGCAAATAAATTACAGTAAAATACTGTAGAAATGGTCATACTCTAAAATTAACATGTCGGAAAGAGCATTTTACCATAAAAAGAAGTTGCTGTAGGGCTGATTTACACTTTAAACTGCAGTAGTGGCCCTGCTACTTTAAAACACATTTACAGGTAAGTTACTGTAAAGGCGCACTTACTGTAAATTGCTGGCAACAGTGCTGCCAGTAAGTTACTCCCAAAAACAGTGTAGATTCAGGTGATCAGATGAGTTTTTAGAGGTCGTTTGATTGATACTAGTGAATCAACAGTCCCTGTGGCAATAGGAAGATGAGGAGCGGCGAGTTATAGATGTCTTTTAATCGCATGCACTCAACAGCAGTGCTGTCTGTTCGTCACTAGTTTTATAATGTTGTTCTAGTTCCGACACCTCTGTTTGTTTTTCGACTTTGAAACTGTGTTCAGTCCTTATGGGCAAATGAATCATACAAAAACTGTATTGTAAACTGCTGCTACTGTATAACTGACCCTGAATCATGTGCTCCTGCAGGCCGAGCTGGTCCTTTGAAGATCCTGCTGGCGGACAAAGAGCAGCAGCTGAAGGAGAATGTGGTGAGCTTACAGGACTGGTTGAAGGGCGACATAAGAGCCACATGTGTAAGTTTCCAACGCTGTCTCACGCCAAGTCATCACATTTTGATTAAGTGGGTAAATTGTATGATCTCATTGGTATATTTTAGCACAATTTTGCTCATCTTCGAATGACGGTTGGGTTTAGGGGTGGGGTTTGGTGCCACGTCTCCTTTAAATATCATACTTTTTCCATACGTCTGAATTCATAAAAACATAAAATAGCTAAAATATTTAAATAAAGTTAAAAATTGTTTGCATCTGAGATTTTTGTATGCTCTGTTTGCATTCGTTGTGAATAAAGAAGCAATGTACACTTTAATTGCACTGTTAGCTGTTACCACACACATTCTTTATAGCTCACTTCTGTAATATGTACTGTATTGTGGGTCATTTAAGTAACTTACAGTAACTTTAAGTAACTTACAGTAACAGTAACTTACCTGTAAATATGTTTTACAGTAGCGGAGCCTTACCACAATTTCATTGTACAGTAAAATAGTCTTACAGCAACTTCTTTTTAACATGCCTTTTTACAGTATTTTTACTGTCATGTATTTACATTTTACACTAGCAGTACAAAACCTTTATTTTTAGTATTTAGTAAGCAATTATTTATCCATGAACTGTCTCATTTTTGTTTTCAAGTACAATAGCAGTACTTGACTACTTTAATTACAGTAGAATACCGCAAGTTTCTAATATGCAGTAAGCTACTGTGAAAGTTTTTAAATGACCCACAATGCAGTGCAATCTAGTAGTGAACTGTAAAGTATGTGTTATATTTTAAAGGCCGTTTTTGCAGTAAATAACTGAAATATTGCGGTAAAGTCTAACAGTTTTCAGACTGAGCAAATACTGTAAAATGCCCCTTTACAATAACTTACCTGTAAATGTGTTTTACAGTAGCAGGGCCCTACCACAATTTCATTTTACAGTAAAATAACCTTACCACAACTTGTTTTTAACATACCCTTTTTCACATTTTTACAGTATTTTACTGTCATTTATTTACATTTTACACTAGCAGTACAAAACCTTTATTTTTAGTATTTAGTAAGCAATTATTTATTTTATGAACCGTCTCATTTTTGTTTTCAACTACAGTAGCTGTACTTGATTACTTTAATTACAGTAGAATACCGCAAGTTCCTAATATGCAGTAAGCTACTGTGAAAGTTTTTAAATGACCCACAATGCAGTACAACCTAGTAGTGAACTGTAAAGTATGTGTTATATTTTAAAGGGCGTTTTTGCAGTAAATAACTGAAATATTGCGGTAAAGTCTAACAGTTTTCAGACTGAGCAAATACTGTAAAATGCCTCTTTACAATAACATACCTGTAAATGTGTTTTACAGTAGCAGGGCCCTACCGCAATTTCATTTTACAGTAAAATAACCTTACCACAACTTGTTTTTAGCATACCCTTTTTCACATTTTTACAGTATTTTACTGTAATTTATTTACATTTTACACTAGCAGTACAAAATCTTTATTTTTAGTATTTAGCAAGCAATTATTTTTTTCAATGAACTGTCTCATTTTTGTCTTCAACTACAGTAGCAGTACTTGATTACTTTGATTACAGTAGAATACCGCAAATTCCTAATATGCTGTAAGTTACTTTAAAAGTTTTTTAATGACCCACAATGCAGTGCATATTCCAGTAGTGAACTGTAAAGAATGTATGTGGTATTTTATTGGGCGTTTTTGCAGCAAATAACTGTAAAATTGCAGCAAAGTCTAACTGTGTGTATTTACCATTAATAAGGACGGCACATTAACAGTTACGTTTAAATTATTAATTTGCTCAGAAAAACTTAATTGTGATTATATACTATATTAATAGCAGTGATATTGCAACTATTTGTCTAATAAAACAACAACACAAAAAGGCATTTTTTTCTTTGCATGCTTTAATGTATAGCTCAATCTTTGTTCTGCATATGGATAGATTGAAACATTTTACTGGATTTCTTTCAGCTCTTTGGACAGTTGCCTAAATTTGAAGATGGTGACCTGGTGCTGTATCAGTCCAATGCCATACTCAGACATTTGGGACGAAAACATGGTAACAATCCTTATTTAAAGCATTAGAATCAGTGCAGGGCAAAAATGAATGATCATTAATTAAATGTAAAACAAACGATATATATGATATAATTTGATTATATATTATTACAACTGGGATATAAATTGGGTTTGTCCATATTATATATACACTACCTGACAAAAGTCTTGTCGTTGATCTCAGTAGTAAGAGCAACAAATAATAACTTGACTTCTAGTTGGACATTTGGAAAAGTGGCAGAAGGTCAATTTCTCATATAAATCATCTGTTGAACTTCATCCCAATCATCACAAATACTGCAGAAGACCTACTGGAACCTGCATGGATCCAAGATTCTCCCAGAAATCCGTCAAGTTTGGTGAAGAAAAAATCATGGTTTGGGATTACATTCAGTATGTGGGCGTACGAGAGATCTGCAGAGTGGATGGCAACATCAACAGCCTGAGGTATCAAGACATTTGTGCTGCCCATTACATTACAAACCACAGGAGATAGCAAATTCTTCATCAGGGTAGCACTCCTCATACTTCAGCCTCCACATCAAAGTTCCTGAAAGCAAAGAAGGTCAAGGTGCTTTAGGATTGGTCAGCCCAGTCACCAGACATGAACATTATTGAGCATGTCTGAGGTAAGATGAAGGAGGACGCATTGAAGATGAATCCAAAGAATCTTGATGAACTCTGGGAGTCCTGCAAGAACGCTTTCTTTGCCATTCCAGATGACTTTAATAAGTGATTTGAGTCCTTGCAGAGATGTATGGATGCAATCCTCCAAGCTCATAGGAGTCATACACAATATTTCTGAAATATACAAGCAGAGTTCACTGCTCAAAATGCAATGCATTACAATGAACCAAATGTATGATGCAGACTTTATTCCTTTAATTGTGTTCCTCAACGTTTTATACATATTAATTTCTGAAATAAAGAACAACTAGAACCTGTTCACTGAAATAAACATCTAACATTAGGTCATCATGTGGCTTACATTAAACACACTGCTGTTTGGAGCTATATGTATAGTACACTGTAAAAATGTCAGTTGTCCCAACACAAACCAAAGATTTGACAAACTGAAGTGGATTGAACACAAAACAATTAAGTTTTACAGTTGAACTGCATTGTTTCAGCTTATTCTAAGTAAGTAATTTGAACAAGCAGGAAAATAAATATAACTATTGTTTTAAGTGTATGCAATATACAGCATATAGACATCTGTCATTTTACGTATTCAGGTGCATATGGAAAAAACGACTGTGAGGCTTCTCTCTGTTATGAAGCGGACAGGAGACAGAGGTAAGGAAACGTTAGGGTGTTTATCGAATGACAACAAGGAGCACATGAAGGATAGCCAGGAGGATCAGGAATGATGTTGGGGTCTTTTCCTCCGTGGCTGGGTAACAGGAATACACGAGGACGGACAGCACACACCAGATACAGCTGACAGAGGATGACACAGACTTGGAAGGACTGGAAGACAGGACGATTCGGGAGGACCAGGAAGACTAGGAGGAATACAAAGAGAACAGGTAAGTAAATCGTTTGTTTAGCTGAGGATGACTACGCTGAGTGGTCGCTCAGTTGTCCGCTTTCGTCGAGACGAGCCCGGACAATGAGCGACTGGAGTGCTGTGCTTTTATCTGGTGCTCGTGAATGTGATGCAGCTGTGTGCTCATTAGAAGTCAGGTGATGGTGATCTTCGTGAGTGGGGGTCGTGAGAGCCTGACCAATCCATGACAGTACCCCCCTCCCCAGGGCCCGCTCCTGAGGGCCGACACCCTCCGACGCCGTGGTGGTCTCCCTCTGCCTCTAGGCGCTGGGAACTCAGGGTGGCTCTCATGAAACTCCACCATGAGACTAGGATCGAGAATATCAGCTCTGGGAACCCATGTCCTTTCTTCGGGGCCGTACCCTTCCCAGTCCACCAGGTACTCCAACTGGCCACCACGACGTCGGGAACGCAAGATCTCCTTCACTGCGTAGACGGCTCCTTCTTCTAGGAGCAGTGGAGGAGGGGGTTCCTCTTCGTGGTCAGGCTCTGTGGAGGGAAGAACAGGATCGTGATAGGGTTTCAGGAGTGATACGTGGAATGTAGGGTGAATACGGTAGTGAGAGGGTAATTGTAGTTTGTAGGTGACGGGGTTAACCTGTTCCACGATGGTGAAGGGACCAACAAATCGGGGACTTAACTTGCGAGAGGGCAGTCGCATGCGTATGTCCCGGGTGGATAGCCACACCTTTTGTCCGGGTGTGTATCTGGGTTCTTCAGACCTTCTTCTATCGGCGGTTACCTTGCTTCGACGGACTGCCCTCTGCAGATGTTGATGAGCCTCGTCCCAGACTCTCTCGCTCTCCCGGAACCAGTGATCCACTGCGGGGACATCAGATGGTTCGCCATCCCAGGGAAAGAGCGGTGGTTGGAAGCCCAGGACGCACTGGAATGGCGTGAGTCCGGTGGAGGGTTGCCGCAGTGAATTTTGGGCATATTCTGCCCAGCCCAAATACTGGCTCCAGGAGCTCTGGTGACCACTGCAGAAGGTCCTCAGGAACCGTCCCACCTCCTGAATCTTCCTCTCTGTCTGCCCGTTGGTTGGGGATGATATCCAGAAGAGAGGCTGACGGCCACACCTAGGAGCTTGAAGAAGGCTTTCCATAGACGTGAGATGAACTGTGGACCTCTGTCCGACACAATATCTTCTGGAATACCAAATGACCTGAAGACTTGATTAAAGATATTGTCGGCTGTTTCAAAGGCTGTGGGAAGACCTTTCAGAGGGATTAGTTTGACAAACTTTGAGAATCTATCTACTATGACTAGAATACAGGTATTACCTTCTGACGAAGGGAGATCAGTGATAAAGTCCACTCCTAGGTGTGACCAGGGACGGTTCGGAATCGGCAAGGGATGGAGCTTTCCAGCGGGTAGATGACGTGGGCTCTTGGATTGGGCACAGTCCTTACAGCCCTGAACATATTGCCTCACATCCCTTGCCATGTTTGGCCACCAGAATCGTTGGGATACTAGCGAGAGAGTATTGTTGATCCCTGGATGTCCAGTGCCTAGCGAGGTATGTAAGGAGTGGATCAGATCTACCCGGTGTTCAGGTGGTATGAACTGCCGATGAGGAGGGCATCCCGGCGGAGCAGGGGCTTCCGGAGTGGCAACGACTGGAGGAGCGTTCCAGGTGATCGGACAAATGGAGATGTGTTCGGGAAGAATCTTCGTTGGGAGTTCTTCATGATCGTGATGCTCGTGTAAACGAGAGAGAGCGTCTGCTCTTAGATTCTTGGGTCCTGGACGATAGGAAATGGAGAAATCAAAACGTGAGAAGAAAAGTGACCATCTGGCTTGACGTGGACATAGTCTCTTGGCCTCTTTGATATATTGGAGGTTTTTGTGATCTGTGATCACCTGGAACGGATGTTTGGCTCCCTCCAACCAGTGACGCCACTCCTCCAAGGCTAGCTTGATTGCTAGCAGCTCCCTGTCTCCTATGCTGTAATTCTGCTCCGCCGGGCTCAACTTCCGAGAGAAATAGGCACAGGGATGCAGTCGGGGCGGTGTATCATGATGTTGAGATAATACTGCCCCGACGCCGGTGGTGGATGCGTCCACTTCCACCACGAAAGGAAGATTTGGGTCAGGATGAGTCAGGAGTGGGGCCCTTGTGAACTCCTTCTTAAGAAGGCGGAAGGCTGCGGCTGCTGCTTTGGTCCACTCCAGTCCTTTGGGTTTACCCTTGAGGAGATTAGTGAGAGGTGATGTAATCCTGCTGTAGTCCTTGATAAACCGTCTATAAAAGTTAGCAAACCCAAGAAACCTCTGGAGCTCCTTAATGGAAGTGGGTTCTGACCAGGATAGAACAGCCTCAATTTTCTTCCCATCCATACGTATACCGGTTTGATCAATGATGTATCCCAAGAAATGAATCGACTTCTGGTGGAATGAGCATTTCTCCGCTTTGAGGTAGAGGTGATGTTCTCTCAATGTGTGTAGGACCTCCGCAACGTGTTGGCGATGTTCGGCCTCACTCCGGGAGTAAATGAGGATGTCATCTATGTACACTATTACAAAGTGGTGAAGAAACTCCCGGAGGACTTCATGAATGAAGTTTTGGAATACGGAGGGGGCGTTGACCAGACCGTAAGGCATGACCTCATATTCATAGTGGCCAGTAGGGGTCACGAATGCTGTCTTCCATTGGTCCCCCTCACGTATTCTTATCAGATTATACGCGCTGCGGAGGTCCAATTTAGTGAAGACTTTAGCTTCTCGGAGCTGTTCCAAAGCGGCTGGTACCAGAGGAAGGGGATATCGGTATTTTACTGTACCGTTATTTAGGACCCTGTAGTCGATGCATGGACGCAGCCCTCCGTCCTTCTTGGCCACAAAGAAGAAGCTTGAGGCGGCTGGTGATTTTGAGTGACGTATGTACCCCTGACTCAGAGCCTCCCTTATGTAATCTTCCATTGCCTGATTCTCTGGAAGCGAGAGCGGGTAGATCCTACCTCTTGGCAACTGGGCATCTGGAACTAGGTCGATCGCGCAGTCCCATGGCCGATGCGGCGGTAGCTGGGAAGCTCTCTTGGGGCAGAAGACATCATGAAAGGAGCTGTACTCCTTAGGAATGTGGATAGACTGCTTCTCAGGAGGGCTCTCGACCGATGTTGCAAACAAAGAAATGGGGTTCCGACCTTGAAGAGGGAGATTTGGAAAACAGGTAGGTGTACATCCAGATCCCCATTTCTTTATCTCTCCTGTGCCCCAAGAGATGATGGGATCGTGCTTCACCAGCCACGGGCGCCCTAGAATGATGTCCATATTTGCACCCTCCAGAACCAGAAATTGAATCCTCTCTTGATGTAACAGCCCCACTTGAAGAAGGATGTCTTCGCATTGTCGATGGATACGGGTCGAAGATCGAGTGCACTGGGTTATCGGTTGTATCTGGTATATATGCGAGGACGCCTCAGTACGGAGGTGGAGTTGACGACAGAGGGATTGGGAGATGAAGTTCCCTGCTGACCCGGAGTCGATGAGGGCTGTGACAAGGAGAGAAATAGAGGCAGTAGTTATTTGTACGGTGGTAGTAAGTGGTTTACATTGTTCAATATTCGTACTGAATACACTCACTGAAGTCCGAATGGGACGAAGGGGACACTCCATACGGGTGTGTCCACTGACACCGCAGTATAGACACAGACCCCGGGTCAGCCTCCTCTGTCGTTCCGCTGATGTCAGTCTTCCAGACTCTATTATCATGGGTTCTGGTTCTGGAGAGGCTGTTGACTCAGGCGATTGGAGGAGTGCAGACGAGGGGGGTGATGGTGTCCTGTTGATAGGAACGGAGACGATCGGAACATCGGAGAGAATGTTGGATGAATCTCTCCAGACCCATTGTATCATCTAATGTGGCCAGCTGGATTCGGAGAGTGGGTTCCAAGCCGAGCCGGTACGTGGTCAACAACGATCTCTCATTCCATCCACTTGCAGCTGCTAGAGTGCGAAACCGGAGAGCATATTCCTGTGTAGATAGAGTACCTTGCTTTAGATGATACAGCTGCTCTCCAGCGGCTACTTCCCCATCAGAACGTCCAAACACCTCTTTGAAATACTCCGTGAAGGTAGTGATGGAATTCATGACCGGCCCGGCTTGGTTCCAGATCGTCTCAGCCCATTTAAGTGCAGGTCCAGAGAGTAGTGATACGATGTAGGCGATCTTTGACTTATCTGTGGGATATAGAGAAGGTTGCATTTCGAATATGAGGGAACATTGTAACAGAAAACCATTGCACTCCCCCGCTCCGCCTGAGTAGGGCGCTGGTCGGGCCATGGGACTGGAAGGAAGGGCCGAAGAAGAAACTGTGGAGGCGGAAGTGCTCGGTGCTGGTGGTGCGTTGGAAAGTGGAGCTGGTGGCTGTAGAATCCGCTTCAACTGGTCCACCAGCTCTTGAAAGTGATCGAGGGTGCTCATGTTGTCGTCGTTATGGGTCCGGGCTTCTGTTATGAAGCGGACAGGAGACAGAGGTAAGGAAACGTTAGGGTGTTTATCGAATGACAACAAGGAGCACATGAAGGATAGCCAGGAGGATCAGGAATGAGTTGGGGTCTTTTTCCTCCGTGGCTGGGTAACAGGAATACACGAGGACGGACAGCACACACCAGATACAGCTGACAGAGGATGACACAGACTTGGAAGGACTGGAAGACAGGACGATTCGGGAGGACCAGGAAGACTAGGAGGAATACAAAGAGAACAGGTAAGTAAATCGTTTGTTTAGCTGAGGATGACTACGCTGAGTGGTCGCTCAGTTGTCCGCTTTCGTCGAGACGAGCCCGGACAATGAGCGACTGGAGTGCTGTGCTTTTATCTGGTGCTCGTGAATGTGATGCAGCTGTGTGCTCATTAGAAGTCAGGTGATGGTGATCTTCGTGAGTGGGGGTCGTGAGAGCCTGACCAATCCATGACACTCTCATTGACATGATGAACGATGCAGCTCAAGATCTTCGCCTGAAATACATTAAACTGATCTACCAGGAATATGTAAGCACTGAAAAATAGCTATGAAGATCAGACACAGAAAAAATGAACTATTTCAGAGCAAATTCCTGATAAATACAGCTGTATTCATGAGCTCTTCTTATTGTGTCTGTAGGAGACTGGTAAAGAAGCGTTCATCAAAGATCTGTCCAACGAGTTCAAACCATTCGAAAATATTCTGGCCAAAAGCAAATCTGGATTTCTGGTTGGGGATCAGGTGAGACGGTCTATAGAAACAGCTGTATTATTTAGTTGATGCTAAATCTGACCGTCACCAACACACATTTTTCTCCTCCCCAGATTTCACTTGCAGACTACAACCTGTTTGATCTCCTGCTGAATCTGAAGGTGCTTTCTCCCTCCTGTCTGGACTCTTTCCCGTCTCTCAAGAGCTTCGTGGACAAGATCTCTGCCCGTCCCAAAGTCAAAGCTCTGCTGGAGTGTGAGAACTTCAAGAAACTGCCCATTAACGGCAACGGCAAACAGTAAATCAACAGAACATTGATGCAACGTTCTCAAATGCCACTTACTGTTAAAAAGCCTTAACTGGTGCTCTCTGATGTCTGATGTGTATGAATATCTGTTTTGTATTTTTAACTATTTTGATCATTTTTACTAACATAATGATCATCAATTTGCTAACATAATGTAATCAATTATAATGAATAAAATATTGAACCATCCAGAACAGTTGCAATGCTTTTCACATACGTTGTATATTGTTATAAAACAAAATTCAGTCATTATATTTTAATGTTTGTCTTGCTTTTAAAAGCCTTGAAATGGACTCCACTGCCAATATATAACCATATATATATATATATATATATATATATATATATATATATATATATATATATATATATATATATATATATATATATATATATATATATATATACATATATATATATATGTATATACATATATATATATATGTATATATATATATATATATATATATATATATATATATATATATATATATATATATATATATATATGTGTGTGTGTGTGTGTGTGTGTGTCTGTGTATATATATATATATATATACATATATATATATATATATATGTATATATATATATATATATTTATATATATATATATATATATATATATTTATATATATATATATATATATATATATATATATATATATATATATATATATATATATATGTATATATATATATATATATATATATATATATATATATATATATATATATATATATATATATATATATATATTATATATATGTTATGTGTATTATGTAATTATGTTATGTATACAAATGTATTTTGGTATAATAATTGATTATTGATGAGAATTTATTTCTGATAAACAATTAATTAAATATTTAAATTATGTATTAATGTATTTTTCCATAGTAATAATACATTTGAAAGTTTTCCATTTATTATTTTCAAAATTATATATTTATTTATTTATTTATTTATTTATTTATTTATTTATTTATTTATTTATTTATTTTTTAATATTCAGATTACAATTTTGTTACCCTCATTAGGTTCAATGTACAAAAATGATTTTACAATACATATTGGAAGCATAAATCTACAGATAAATTCTCACAATATGGGTAAAACCAAGCCATAATTCAGTGAAACAAATATATTTATGCCAAATAAACAAAACCTTACATTAAACTTTACATTAACATATTTAAAATAATTGATGAATGTACTAAATGTTTTGTGCAAATGTGTAAAACCCAGTGGTTAGAAAGAAAGATAAGGTTTCAAATAACAATTAGTGGGCATTTTGTTGATGGACCAGGAACATAACTATTTTACGTTTTGTCAGTTTAGTGGCTAAAACAAGTTCAGTCATATGAAAATGTATGATTTTTAAAAGGAGGCTCAAGCAACTCATGCTAAATTGTACGAATGAGATCGTATGAATTCATTCAAATTAAAAGTTACAAATTGTTGTGAGATCGTGTTGCAGCGACTGTGATCCTCAAAGGCGTAGCTCACCCAAAAAATGAAATCATTTCATCATAATCTCGCTCGTGCAGTTTTACACCTTTATGAACACAAAATAAATGAGCAATATCACACGAGTAGCAGTGCGATGTGGCTGTACTCATGTGATATTGCATTTATACAACAGTTTGACGGCATAATCATGCATATATATATATATATATATATATATATATATATATATATATATATAAATCAAACACGCAGAGTCTAAAAAACCTTTTTGTACGAGGAACTACTTTCTTCCACCATTCATTTACATCTGCAGCTGATGTCAGAACAGCAGAAACTATTGCTACTTCATCAACGTCACTTTAGAGCTAGTGTTTGAATGATTCTTGAGCGTAATATATAAAGTGTTGATATGTAAACAGATGATTTTTGCTCACATTTTAAGATTATATGGCTGATAAATGCCATCAGTCTACAGTATTTCTTTGTTGCAATCGGGAGATCACAATAATTAACCCTGCAAAAGTTAAAGCAAAGCAAACACTGCCAGATTACTGATGTATTTGCAAGGAAAAATGCTAAACACATTCGGGCATTTCTTCTTTCATTCTTTTTATTGAACTAGCCTGCAGTAGTAAAAGCAGGAGACCCATTAGAAACAGATGCCCAACCAAAAACTCAGGGTCATACATAGAGTGGCCAACACAAAATACACACATTCCTAATATGTGAGTCCCATCGTACACTCAATAGACTACAATTACTATGGTATAAATACAGCACTGCAACATAAAGAGAGAGAGAGATCGACTTAGGAAGTCACTTACCAGTTTTATAATAATTTGTTCAGCTGAAGTTTAAAATTACGCTGAGTTTTTCCTCCTCTAAGGGCTTGCTATGCGGTCTCAGTCGCCATCTTGTGGATGGCACTGAATCTCAGAAATTAAAATTTTTTTAAAATAG
Organism: Danio aesculapii; assembly: GCF_903798145.1. Classification (NCBI taxonomy): domain Eukaryota; kingdom Metazoa; phylum Chordata; class Actinopteri; order Cypriniformes; family Danionidae; genus Danio; species Danio aesculapii. The sequence continues at coordinate 4,865,522 of NC_079448.1, forward strand.
GCACTGTCCTTATAAATAAGCTGTATCGTTGCAATCTAAACAACTATATTCTCACTTGAAAGAGCCTTAAAAGTACATTATGTTGTCCAACAGCTGCAATATTTGTCAAACTGTAGTGAGTTTATTGATCTGCTATCACTCTATGTGGGCAAAGTAATACACAAGGGGGAAGAGGCTGTAGGAGTTCTGATTACCAGCCAATCAGATTCGAGAACCAGACAGAACTGTTGTATACGATGTCTTAATGAAAGCTTTAAAGCACAGGTGTCAAACTCCCGGAGGCCTACAACTCTGCACAGTTAACTTCCAACCCTAATTAAACACAATTGATTAAACTAATCGAGCCATTCAGGTTTGAAACCCACAGGTAAGTGTGTTTGAGCAGGGTTGGACCTAAACTGTGCAGGGCTGAGGCCCTTCAGGAACTGAGTTTGACTCTAAAGAATGCTGGTTGCTGGCACCGGTTGACTTTCATAGGAAAGAAAATTACTATGGAAGTCAATAGGTGCCAGCTAGCAGCATTTTTCAAAATATCTTTCTTTGTGTTCAACAGACGAAAGAAACTCAAATAGGTTTTGAACAAGTAAAGGGTGAGCAAGTAATAATTTTTGGGTGAACTATCCCTTTAATCAAAGTCTTTTAATATAAAATCTTGGCTATATCAGATTTCCACTGGCTTTTATTTTGAAATTATACTGAATCCTATGGGCTATCCTTAAAAGTATAAAAGAGAAAATATATTTGCCAAAGTTCAAATTCTTAAGCATAACTTAAACATAGTTTTCCCCCTGGAAGTCTACAAAACTGCATATTAAAGTAGACACTTAATCTCAATCCATATTGAAGGTACAGGCACTCCAGTATGAATAATGCACTGGTAATCATGCGCGGGCGTGTGGTATTTTGAAAAATTATTAAATTATTATTATTGTATACACCTACATCATAACATAATAAATAAATAGAATAAAAATGTCAATGTTAATAATAAAAAGCAAGAAGTGTATACATGTTTACAATATCGAGAGGAGTTTAGCTATTTGAGCAGCCTTTATTCATAGTTCTGGTTGCTTTTCGACTTATAAGTCTTTAAATCATCTTTGAAACTGGAGATTGAAATAGGAGATATCGTGCACGCGTGTGGTCATGAATGCAACGACAAACACAATTGCGTGCTCGCGGGGCGCGTGCATGACTCATCAAAAACACTGAGGCTTATAAAAGGAGACGCGCGCGGTCTTTCAGTGCACTGCAGATCAGGAGCAGTTCCGAAACGCACTTCACACAGCGCTACAGCAACAGTGAGTACTTCAAGACTTCTTAAAAGCATTTAGAGCTACATTAAAGTGGTTATATTGCTTTTAAAGTATTACGTTGTGTTGCTAAAAGAAAGTTAACGATATCGGAAGTGTCAACATAGCCGATTTAAGCTGATATTACGTAACGTGCACTATTTAAATGAAGCGACTCGAGTTCATTCAGTGCATGCATACCTAATCAGGTCTTCTGAATTTAGCAAACGCGTTTGATCAAAAGAGAAACCTTTTTCTGTAGACTACGATATGCACAAACTTATTTCACAACTACATTGAAACTAAAATCTGTCATTTGTTTTCTCTTGCTTCGTAATATGTCATTGTATGTGTGTAATATGCATGCAATGAATGGAAGCAAGTGTTACGTAATGCTAAAATGCATTGAGGAAAAGCTAGAGCTGCACTTTACTATGCAAAGTATGTAGGTTAACTACTGTGCAAATCTCTCTCCATAATCTCTACTAAAGTATGCATCGTGATTGCTTCCTTTTAGACCGCTTTCATGTTCTGCAACTTCCTCTGTTTTAATTGTTTCCCTTGTCTCTTTATTTTTTTGCAGTGGCTCCCTACACACTCACATACTTCGCAGTCAAAGGTTTGTATGCAAGTCTGTCTCTTGTCACATGATAATACGTGCTTTCCTTCAGCAAAATCTGGGAAGTGTTTTGTGGTTGGGTTGAGGGTTATGCAATGGAACGGCAAACAAAAGGAGTGCAAGTCATGCAATACAAGTCAAATGCAAACGACTTTTATATTTGGTGATTTTATTAAATTTGAATTCAACTTTACAGGAATGGTTAAGCCAAAAAACTGAAAATACTGTCATTTATTTGCCCATTTAATTGTTATAAACATGTTTGAGTTTCACTTATAACACTTATGTTATTTTGAGTATAAATTTGTTATTTGAGTAAAATATGTCTGATTTTAGTTTTTAAACTGGTGTCCATTGACTTCCATAGTAGTTGTTGTTTTTCCTAATATGAAATGGTTACCGGTTTCTAACATTCTTCAAAGTAACTTCTTTTGTGTTCAACAGAAGGAAGAAACTCAGTTTGAAACAAGTAACTAGTGAAATTTCAGTTTTGGGTGAACTATCCCTTTAACTACAGTTGAAATTAAGTCTGATTTAGCTATTTTAAGTCTGAATTTACAATTTTGAACCTGACTTGGCATTTTTAAGCCTGATTTAGCAACTTTTAATTGACAATTTTAGGTCAGATTTTGCAATTTTAGGTCCGAGTTTACAATTTTATATCTTAATATGCTATTTTCAGTCTGAATTAGCTATTTTTAATCTGAGTTTAGCTTTTTAAGTGTGAATCTAGCTATTTTAGGTGTGCATTGGCTATTTAAAGTCTGAGTCTAGCAATTTTAAGCCTGAATTAGCTATTTTAAGCTTGGGGTTTTTTTCTTGTTTTTTTTTTTTTTTTTTTTTTTTTTTTTTTATTTATTAATTTTTTTTAGCAATTTTAAGTATAAATGTAGCAATTTTAAGGTCTGGATTAGCTATGTTAAACCTGCATTTAGTAATTTTGTCTGAATTAGCAGTTTTAAGCTTTGTTTTTTATTTATTTATTTTTTAGCAATTTTAAGTCTGAATTTAGCAATTTTGAGGTCTAAATTTACAGCTTTTACATCTGAAATGGAAAATTCATATCTGAATTGGTTATCTTAAGCCTGAATTAGCAATTTTAAGTCTGATTTAGCTATTTTAATTTCCAATTTCAAGTCTGAATTAGCTATTTTGACTTTCTTGCTAATCACTCGATCACAATTCTGAGTATATCAAGTCTTACTCTTTCCTCACAATTGCACTTTTTTTTTTTTTTACCAGCTATTAGAAGTTTTATAGGCTTTTCTTTAATGCTTCTATCTTTACATCTCAGAAATTGTGAGATCACGAGAAGCTAGAATTGGGAGACCTCAGATGACAGTAATGACCCACTTTCTTTTCCAACTTTGAAACAATCTTCCGTGCATAACCGCATCAATAAACTCTGTGTTCAAAGAATAAAAGGCCGAATATTCATCGCTCCACTGATAATCTTTGGCAGCCTGCATGTTCTCCCAGTCCTGCCAGGTCTTTGTTGTCCAATCAAATTGCGACATTTGTCTGAAGGCATTTGCCCTAGTTTAAGGAGGGGCTTTGGCATTGAACTTCAGCCCACACACACACGTAGGGTTTATAAATTGTAAAATGACAGCACTGCTCCTCATAAACTATTAAACCTATTTGCTTAGCTTGAAGATTAGCCTGTATTTGCAGTATAATTGTGTTATCACATGTCATACTATGAAGCTTGCATGTGATTATTGTAGACGTCTGTTGCTATAGTAACAACCTCCTGACCTCGAATCATGTGCTCCTTGCAGGCAGATGTGGTGCTTTGAAGATCATGCTGGCGGACAAAGACCAGCAGCTGAAGGAGAACCTGGTGACCTTTGAGGAGTGGATGAAGGGCGACTTAAAATCCACCTGTGTGAGTTTCTGCAGAGACCTCTGTGTTTAGTTAAAAAGTATAATTAATGTATGATTCAAATACTAATTCCAAGACCATGTCCACATGAACATGAGATTTTCCTTTCTCATCCACATGCATCATTTTAAAGGACATTTATCATGCCTTTTTTAACAAGATGTACAATAAGTCTCTGTCCCTAAAGTATATATGTGAAGTTTCAGCTCAAAATACCACTGAAATAATGTTTGAAACGGCCCCTTTTAGGCTTTGATCTGAATTGTGTTATTTTGGTGACTGTCGCTTTAAATTCAAATGAGCTCTTCAAAAGAGGGTGGAGCTACAGATGCATCTGTCAGTATAGTGGCACATTTAATAACAAGACTAAGGTCCTATGCTAATGGAGGTGAGATGGCCACTAGTGGGCGGGGCTTCCCCCTCTGACGCGTACAAAGGGAGAATGTCAAAGTGTTTCTGCAGACTGTTTTTAATCAAGTGTGATTTATAAAGGATAAAATAAATCAACTTTTACCATTAGAAGCTGATTATATTCACTGATTGTTCTCACACTACTGTGTTTAAACCTACCGACCTTATAAAAGTTGTTTTTGCGTAATGGGTGCCCTTTAAGTAGACCATCACTCTCATTACAAAAAAGTAAAGTTATGTGCATGTATTTACAATCCTCTTAGTCACTGACATTATCTTCAGCAGATACATGCATCACAAATATTGCAGACCTGATGGAGGAAATCAAAAAAATGTGACCTTAATGATTAAATGTGCAGAATCACGCTTTTCTAGAATTACCATTGGAGTTTACCTCTCTGTCTCATATGAACAGCTCAGATGCAAAAACCTCTAGGTGCCATCTAAAATTAGCCTTTTTCTCAGGCTCCTATGTCTAGGTTCAGTAATTTAACTTTTATGGCAAATAATAAAACAGAATTAAACAGTTTAAATAATTAAACAGAACATTAACATGAGGGGCTAAGAAAAAAACTTTCGTTGTTCCAGCTGGCTCTTAGAGGTTTTTGCATCTAAACTCTTTATACATAATATAACATGGGAAAATATTCTGCATATTTATAACTTATTCATTGATTTGTTTCAGGTCTTTGGGCAGTTGCCTAAATTTGAAGATGGTGACCTGGTGCTGTTTCAGTCCAATGCCATGCTGAGACATCTGGGTCGAAAACATGGTAAAATAGCTGTTTTAATGTAATCAAATCAGAATGGAGTGGAATATAATAGAATAATGTTTGCAGCATTTACAGTCGGAGCGTACTGCTTTGTGTACACTTTATTTTTTGTAGATCCCTATTTAGGATAACTGGTTGCTACCAGCTAAATATGTAATTTAATCAAATGAGTAAATCTCTGCAAATGTCAACCTTGCCATTTGAAAATTTGCCAAAATGTGAAACCTTTCCAGCCTGATCTCATGAGAAAACATAAGTATTTTACGTTTTGTCAGTTTAGTGGCTAATTCGTACGAGTTTGTTTGAGTTCAGTCGAACGAAATTGTATGATTTTAAAAAGGAGGCGTGGCACCTAACCCCACCCCTAAACCCAACCGTCATTGAAGGATGAGCAAACTGTACTAAATTGTATGAAATGGATCATACGAATTAGCCACTTAATCAAAGTTACGAATTGCCATGAGATTGTGTTGAACCCTTCAAGTATTTTATATTTTTCTGTGTAGGCTTGTATTTTTACAGTACTGTTAAAAAGGATAAGCTCCAAGTCGATGTTTTTAAACAGTTACTTAATATTTGATTTACCAAAGTCACACAAGTGGCAATTTCACATCTGTCTCATCTATAATCAAGCTTTTTCCCTCATAAATGAGTGCGTATACATGAACGTAAGTGTATTGATGTTTCCCAGTACTGGGTTGCGGCTGGGAGGGCATCCGCTGCGTAAAACAAGCTGGAATAGTTGGGGGTTCATTCCACTGTGGCGACCGCTGCTACATGAGGGACCAAGTCAAAAGAAAATGAATTGAGCACTTATGAACCCTACTGAATATTCAAATCCGATATTAGCTTGTTGGTCACATGCATGCTTGTAAATAAAATGGATGCATACTGATCATCTTTTTCGTGGTCCTAAAGATATCAGTAGTATATACTAGTATATGCATATACTAAATTAAATGAACTATTTTGTCACATCCATAACCAAACTTTTCCCTCATAAATGTAAAATAAATGAATCATCATTGTTCTATAGAGAGTCAACTCTTATTCTTTAGATTAGCATTGTTTCCTTTGGGTTGTGCAGTTTAATTCACAGAATTTCTACAAACTATTTTGTGAACTGTAAACTAACTTTTTATGATCCCATCCATAACGCATGTTTGTTTTTCTCATTTAAAATGTTTACAGATTGATATTTTTCCCATAACTCTGGTTTGTAGTTTTGGAAGATCAGAGTGTCTGCGGGGTCTTACCGTATTAAAAGTTGATAAGTCAATTATGAGAAAATTAAGGCCCTTAAAAGGTATTAAAGTCCTAATTGTGTTTTTAAGAGGTCTTCGTTTTTAGTTCAAGCATCTCCGGCTAACCTCCTCCGTCCGGGTGATGTCACGTAATTTACGACAAATGCGGCAAGGGATGTGATGCTCTCCATATGTAGCTAAACCATAGAGCGAAACAGACGCCAAAATGGGGAAAATGCAAGTTTGCGTACTCCTGGTTGGAGAGGAGTTTAAACAGTGGCTGAAGCCTGTCGCTGAAAACAACCGTGTAATTTATTCTTTCAAGCTTTGTTTCTTCCAAGCTTATGAGTTCTGTTGCACGGTTGTGCTCCGTTGATTTACTTAACTACAACTGTTTATTAAGGTTTGATATTGATTAGAACTTAATGTGACGATGAGGTCTTAATAGTCTGAGAAGGTCTTTACAACGGTATTGAAATTACCTTTTCAGATTCCTGCAAATACCTTGAAAATATAAATTTTACTGCAAATGCATAATGCTGAAATTGCTCTAATGTGGTCATGTGACATCTGTGTAGCTTACTACTGTTTGGCACTAAAAAATTAAACCTAATATACAACTTTTGTCTTGTTTTGCATTCAGCTGCGTATGGTAAAAATGACTGTGAGGCTTCCCTCATTGACGTGATGAACGACGGAGTTGAAGATCTTCGCCTGAAATACATAAAGCTGATCTACCAGGAATATGTAAGCAGTGATATGATTTTTATAAATCTCACAGACCGTCAGTCACTTGAGTGGAAAAAATTTACTATTTTTAGAACCAATGTTTGATAAATACAGCTGTATTCATGAGCTCTTCTTATTGTGTCTATAGGAGACTGGTAAAGAAGCGTTCATCAAAGATCTGTCCAACCACCTCAAATGCTTTGAAAATGTTCTGGCCAAAAACAAAACTGGATTCCTGGTTGGGGATCAGGTGAGACGTCCAGTAGATACAACAGTATTATTAGTCAATGCTAATATCTGATCGTCACTAAAGCTCCAATTCTCTTCTTCCAGATCTCATTTGCAGACTACAACCTGTTCGATCTCCTGCTGAATCTGAAGGTGCTTTCTCCCTCCTGTCTGGACTCTTTCCCGTCTCTCAAGAGCTTCGTGGACAAGATTTCTGCCCGACCTAAAGTCAAAGCTCTGCTGGAGTGTGAGAACTTCAAGAAACTGCCCATTAATGGCAACGGCAAACAGTAAATCAACATTAGACCACATCGGTACAACATTCTCAAACAACAACACCTACTGCTAAAAAAGCCTTAACTGGTGCTCTATGATTTGCTTGATGTCTCATGTCTTTGTATGGATATCTATTTTGTATGTTTAACTGTTTTGATAGTTTTTACTAACAGAAATTCCATGTATTAATTATTCTGAATAAAAAAAAAAAAAGTATACAAGCAACCATAATGGCTTCAGTGATTCTTCTTTTTATATACTGTATTTGTTTTTAAAATGGTTGAATACCAGCCATGTTTTAAAGCTATGACTGTGTGTTTTGGTTTTCTTTACATTGGGTATGTTGAAGCACTCTTATAAACCCTACTGAATATTCTAATCTCGTAATTCTCTTGGTCACATGCAATATTTATTATTAAAATGGATGCATACTTAACTTACACACACACACACACACACATATATATATATATATATATATATATATATATATATATACACACATACTACTGGCCACTTTATAAGGTACACCTGTCCAACTCCTCGTTAAACCAAATTTCTGACCAGCCAGTCACATGGCAGCAACTCAATGCGTTTAGGCATGTAGACATGGTCAAGGCGATCTGCTGCAGTTCAAACCGAACATCAGAATGGGGAAGAAAGTGGATTTAAGTGACTTTGAACATGGCATGGTTGTTCGTGCCAGACGGGCTGATCTGAGTATTTCAGAAACTGCTGATCTACTGGGGTTTTCACGCACAACCATCTCTACAGTTTACAGAGGATGGTCTGAAAGAGAGAAAATATCCACTGAGCGGCAGTTCTGTGGGCGCAAATGCCTTGTTGATGCCAGAGGTCAGAGGAGAATGGCCAGACTGGTTCCAGCTGATAGAAAGGCAACAGTAACTCAAATAACCACTCGTTACAACCGAGGTCTGCAGAAGAGCATCTCTGAACACACAACACGTCTAACCTTGAGGTGGATGGGCTACAGCAGCGGAAGACCACACTAGGTGCCACTCCTGTCAGCTAAGAACAGGAAACTGAGGCTCCAATTCACACAGGCTCACTAAAATTGGACAATAGAAGATTTGAGAAACGTTGCCTGGTCTGATGAGTCTTGATTTCTGCTTCCATATTCAGATGGTCAGAATTTGGCATCAACAACATGAAAGCATGGATCCTTCCTGCCTTGTATCAACGGTTCAGCCCCTTGGTGGTGGTGGTGTAATGGTGTGGGCGATATTTTCTTGGCACACTTTGGGCCCATTAGTACCAATTGAGCATTGTATCAATGACACAGCCTACATGAGTATTGAGAGAGGAACCATTTCAATGTGGGCCTTGAACATTTTCTGTTTGTTGTCAAACTATTTCATAACTGTAATAAGAGGCAATTCAATCATAACAATCTTATAACTGCTGTCATAACATCATTTATCAATATGTGGCTCTTTTTGAATTCTCGAAAACTGCAAAATAAAAAAAATGTAAAGCAAAAAATACATTAGGACCACTAGTATTGTCTATATTTTATTTTCTTGGTGCATGAAGATATTAATTACTAAATTACATTTTTGCCATCTGTAATTTAAAATTTCAGCATATATATCTCAATTCCTGACTGTTTTATTTGTATGTTTTTTTTCTTATTTTGCTACTTTTATTATTATTTGTATTAGTTTATTTATTTTCCTGAAGTTTTATTAAACTTAAGTTTTATTAAAAAGGCTTTCCATTTTTTTTTCACTTTGTTTATTTAATTTAACTTAAAGTGCAGTATTTACAATATTGCAAACATCAAATGGGTTTTACATACATATAAAGCATATTAAATGCAAGGGAGGAGGATTTTTATTTATGTTTTGTAAAATTTTTTTAAATTGAGTGTAAAAGATATTCCCGTAAAATGCATAGCTTTTAGTTGTATGTATGGCTCTAGGTTTAATCATTCATTCATTTTCTTTTCGGCTTAGTCCCTATATTAATCCATGGTCGCCACAGTGGAATGATTAGAATGAACCGCCAACTTATCCACCACGTTTTTTACGCAGCGGATGCCCTTCCAGCCGCAACTCTCTGGGAAATACACCATAAACACTCATACTCTACGTATCGCATGTCTTTGGACTGTGGGGGAAACCAGAGCACCTGGAGGAAACCCACGCGAACGCAGGGAGTACATGCAAACTCCACACAGAAACGCCAACTGACCCAGCCGAGGCTCGAACCAGCAACCTTGCTGTGAGGCGACAGCACTACCTACTGTGCCACTGCGTCGCCTAGTTGTAATCAGTTTTAGAGAAAAAAGTAATGATTAAAACATCTTGCTGGTGTATGAATAAAACCTGGTGGGTTGAATGATAATACTTTAAAGGATCAAATTACCCTTATATAGCATTTTGGGGCTGCACTGATTCTGGATGTTTCTAAATGTGCCTGAGGTGATTTTATTTTGGCATGTAAACAGTTTATCTAAATTACAGTTTAGTTAGTGTCTTCAGTAAATCATGGAGGAAAATAAATCAGTCTTTTTTGCAGACATTTTCTAATATTAAAAAAAAAACTATTTTCTTTGTCTTTAACATGTAGATTGATTATAAATACATAAATAATAATAATATTTATACAGTGGAAGTCAATATTTCTTAAAATAATTTATTTTCCAACTATTTCCCAAATGATGTTTAGTAGGGAAGCAAGGATTTTTTTTCCACAGTATTTCGCAGGAGAAAGTCTTATTTGCTTTATTTCGGCTAGAATTAAAGCAATATATATATATAAATTTATGTCAATATTATTAGCCCCCTTAAACAATATTTAACTCTAATATTAACCTAATTAAGCCTTTAAATGTCACTGTAAGCTGAATACTAGCTAGTATCTAGCTAATATCTAGTCAAATTTGACATACTAAATGTACTAAAAGATAAAACAAATCAGTTATTAGATATTAAAACTATTTTGTTTAGCAATGTGTTAAAAAATTCCCTTGATAAACAGAACATGGGAAAAAATATAAAAGAATTAAAAATGTCACAGTAGGGCTAATAATTCTGACAACAACTGTATTCTTTTATAATAATAACAGAAAATGTTCCTAGTTCTGATTCTGCAGGCTTTTATTTTGAAAACCTTCTGCATCCGGAGTGTCTCCGCCTTCACGCATCTGTCAGCTCTGCACACTTTTTAGTCAGGTGCAGTTTTATCCACAATGTCCTCTGTTGAAGAAATTTCCAACTCCGTGACGGAAAATCTGGAGGAGGATGGAGTTGAAAATGTCAATTCAGTAGAGGACGCGGAGATGGAGTACGAGGAGCCCGTTAAAGGAGGTTATATCTTCTACAGGTGAGGCTAGCAGCTAGCCTAGCATGATAACTGTGGCTAATCACTTAGAATTTATTTTATTTTTTTTACTTCTTAGAGTTCTCTTTATTAGGTGGGACACGGTTTAAAATGGCGAATGTTTAATTAAATACAAGTTGTGTGTGATATGTAAGATATATGAGTGATTGACATGAACTGAGTCAGCTTAATATAAAAGATTTGAATGAAATCTTTGGTGAAGCTCATAGTTTACACAGTCTGGAGCCACTTGAGGTGTTTTCTAATTCTACTGTTACGTTTTACTTTTTTAATGTCAATATTTTTCCGCGTGAATCAAATGTGTAGGTCTGAATGATTCTTTTGAACTGAATCATGAATGAACAGGAGTAACGTTATGCCACAATCTGAGCCAAACTGAAGGATTTGTTTAAGGCAAGCAGTAAATATTGAGGTAAAGTTGGATTAATATTCGCAAATGTGGGCTTTCCCCTTAATGATGTAATTTCAGAAAAGTATTCTTTGCAGATTCTAAACAGTGAAATCGTATTAGCAGCCAATGACTATCAACTAGGGTTGCTCGATTATGGGAAAAATCATAATCACGATTATTTTGGTCATAATTGTAATCACGATTATTCAAAACGATTACAGTTGAAGTCAGAATTATTCGCCCTCCTGTGAATTTCTTTTTACTTTTTTTATAAATATTTCCCAAATTATGTTTAACAGAGCAAGGAATTTTCACAGTATTTCCGATAATATTTTTTCTTCTGGAGAAAGGCTTATTTGTTTTATTTTGGCTAGAATAAAAGCAGGTTTAAATATTGTAAAACCTAATTTTAAGGTCAATAATATTAGCCCCCTAAAGCTATGTATTTTTTGATTGTCTGCAGAAGAAACTACTGTCATACGATCACTTGCCTAATTACCCCAATTAAGCCTTTGAATCACTCTTTAATCTGAATGCTTGTATTTTGAAAAATATCTACTCAAATATTATTTACTGTCATCATAGCAAAGATAAAAGAAATCAGTTATTAGAAATGAGTTATTAAAATTATTGTTTAGAAATGTGTTGAAAAAAAAACTTTCCATTAAACAGAAAATGGGGGAAAGGGGCACTAATAATTTAGGAGGGCTAATAATTCTGATTTCAGCTCTATATATGATGCAATAATCGTTTATCTCAATTAATGCTTTTTCATAATCGTTAGAAGCCAAAATCGAAATCGAACTTAGTTGCACAGACCTACTATCAACAATGCCAATGTATTAGTGCTAATGTTGTTTTGAAGTCACACTTGCATGCAATTTCAGACTGAATGAATTAAAAGTCCTGACGTACATAGTCTGAATTAAGAGTCTGAGCAGTTCTAGGCTAAAGAAGCCTGTTTAATCCTGATCAAGATTATTAGAGTCGGTTAATCCAGAGTTCCTGTACTGCCATTGGTGTTTTCTGAAAGGTGAGTTCATGTCATGTCATTTTCAGAATTGAGATAAAATTGGTTTTATATTCGCACATTCGTCTAGTGACAACTTATTTTTCATTCATTCATTTTCTTTTCGGCTTAGTCCCTTTATTCATCAGGGGTCACCACACAGGAATATACCGCCAACTTGTCCAGCATGTTTTAGGCAGTGAATGCCCTACCAGTGGCAACCCAGCATTGGGAAACACCCATACACTCTTGCATTCACACTTAAATACTACAGCAAATTTAGCTTATTCAATTCCCCTATAGCGCATAAACCCAGCCGAGGCTCGCATAATAATCGAGATGTATGCATTGATATTTTTATTAGTGGTAACAGATTCAAAAACATATTTCGAGTCAAATCACATTTTATAATGGAACAGTTCATCTAAAACTGCAAATTCTGCCATAATAAATTCACTTATATTCAGTTTTTTCTTTTTGGTTTTGTTTTTGCTGAACACAAAATAGGTTATTGTGTAAAATGTTGAAAACCGGTAGCTATTTGGTTTTCCTACTGTAAAAGTCAATGGTTACTGGTTTCTAACATTCTTCAAAATATCTTCTGAAAAAAAAACTCATAAAGGCTTCTTGCAACCAATTAAGGGAGAGTAAAAATAGTAAATTTTCATTTTTGGATGAGTTATCCCTTTCGTTTTTTTTTATATTTCCCAAATGATGTTTAACAGAGCAATGAAATTTTCACAGTATGTCTGATATTATTTTTTCTTCTAGAGAAAGTTTTATTTTTTTTGTTTTGGCTAAAATAAAAACGTAATAAAAAAAAAAGCATTTTAACCTGCCTAGTTAACCTAATTAACCTAGTTAAGCTTTTAAATGTCACTTTAAGCTGTATAGAAGTGTCTTGAAAAAAAATCTAGTCAAATATTATTGACATATTTCATCATGTCAAAGATAAAATAAATCAGTTATTAGAAATGAGTTATCAAATTTATTATGTTTAGAAATGTGCTGAAGAAAAATCTTCTCTCTGTTAAACAGAAATTGGGAAAAAAAAATTAACGGGGGGCTAATAACTGACTTCAACTGTATATGAAGTGAATCACAGTTTGGCTTTAGTTATTCAAAGAGGTGAAGATTTCGATCTAATCTTGGTGAAATTACTGGTCAGTAAATTAAGCAGTGAGTCTATACATTGACATTTGTTGTGCTTATTTTCCTGTTTTAGAGACAGAAAAGAGTGGGCCGATCTGGAGCCTGTTCCTCAAGATGACGGACCAAACCCTGTGGTGAAGATCGCTTATTCAGAGAAGTGTGAGTGTCTTGATCAGATTTCACTTTTCAATATTGCCACTTTGGCGCAGACCAATGATTTCTCTTTTCTTTCATGTTTCTCGTATGTCTTTTTCTTCTCTCTTAACTTTAACTCATATCTGTTTTTCTATTTAATGTCTAATTAAGTTTTTCTTTTCTTTCTTTATTATCTTTTATTTCTTTTATTCATTTTATTTATTTATTTATTTATTTGATTATTCATTCATTTCATTCAATAATTTGTTCATTCATTCGTTTATTTGTTTATTCATTCATTTTATTTATGTATTTATTCATTTATTTTTTCATTCATTTGATTTATTACATTCATTTGATTTATTTATTTCTTCAATCGTTTAATTGTTTATTTATTCATTCTTTTTATTTATTTATTTTCATTCATTCTATTTAGTCATTCGTTTGTTTGTTTATTTATTTATTAATTTTATTTATTTATTTTCATTCATTTTATTTATTTATTCATTCGTTTGTTTTTGATTATTTATTCTTTCATTCATTTTATTCATTTATTCCTTTATTTGTTTATTTATTAATTTTATTTATTTATTCATATTATTTATTTATTCATTCCTTCATTTTATTTATTTATTAATTTATTTATTTATTTTATTTATTCATTCATTTGTTTGTTTGTTTATTTATTCATTTTATTTATTTATTTTCATTTATTATTTATTCATTCATTTGTTGGTTTGTTTACTTATTCATTCATTTGATTTATTCATTCATTCCATTATTTGTTTGTTTATTTAATAATTTTATTTATTTATTCATATTGTTTATTTATTCATTCCTTCATTTTATTTATTTATTTATTTATTTTATTTATTCATTTATTTGATTTATTTATTAATTCAAGGCAAAGCAACTTTATTTCTACAGCACATTTCATATACGGTAGCAATTCAAAGTGCTTTACATAAACGGGAATAAAAAAGACAAGTATAAGAAAATAAAAACAAATAATAACCAAATTTTTTCATAAATTTATAAATTAATTTCTTTTAATCATTCATTTTATTTATTTATTTATTCATTATTTTTATTTATTCATTTTTTTTCTTCTCAGATCTCTTAAGATTTTTTTTTGCCTTCTCATATACATGTAGATGAAATTTTCACACACACTAGTAATGGCTTGTAATTGATTCATGAAGCTTCAAAACTTTTATGAATCTTTTGTTTCGAATCAGTGATTTAGATCGTGAATCAAATTGATTTCAGTAACTGAGGCTTCATTAAGTATTTACTGTTTCTAAATATTTTGAATTCTTCTGCACTAGGGGTTATCTTTGTGATATCATAAAATCGTCATATATCACTCAAATTCATTTAGTTCGCCCCCCAATGGCAGGTCTGCGAACAGTCATCATAGTTTATCTTTTTACCTGATTTGTAGTTGAAGTTTTAATGAGATATTTGTTATATGAGAAGGAATAATAGTTAAAAAAGAGAATTGCTTAGAATTGATCAAACAATAAATAAGTCTTGAAAGCATATAAAAGAGCACGTTTATATGAAACCACTTCATATTAAATTATATTAGATGATATGCTTTATATTGTAGGTTATACTTAAAATGTTTAATTTCACAGCATGTTAATGCATATACCCTTTTGGTTAGTGCATTGTCGCGGTTTGTTTCCCAGTTTTTGTTTTTTTTCTGATTCTTTCCCTCTTCCTGCCTCACTATCTCTAGTCTCTTCTATCCCAAAAAAGATGAAAAACCCTAAAAAAATAATTGTAATGGATGTTTTGCCTGAGATTTTGTTGCATTTACTCAGTTCTGACCACCAGGTGTCATAGCACATGGTGTTTTGAAGGCTTTAAAACAGTAAATCATATTGCAAACCATTGGCTTATAGCTTCGAAAAGCTTAGTTTCTCTCATCACTAACACACAAACTAACGCACAAATTAACAATGCTTATAAATGTTTCCCATTTGTTATACTTGTGGTTGTATGTGTGATTGGTTTGTGTAAACATTGCCATATCCCCTTTTAGCATAATTAAAAAAAGGAATGTTCAATGTAATAATGCAGGGAATGTCCAATGGTAACAGTCAGCTGTAATGGTATGTTTAATGTTTGTCTTGTCATCTGCAGTCACAGACGTGTTTGACATGTTCAGAGCGCTCCTGAAGAATGATGAGAAGAGCGAGAGAGCATTTGCATTGACCGCTGAAGCCATCGACCTCAACGCCGCTAATTATACAGTATGGTAAGACAAGGAAATGGTTATAAAAATGCAGCAATATTGTATAAAAGTATTATCATTTAAAATAACTCCAGTTCTGCAGAATTGAGTCAAATATACCGATCTGATGCCCAAGAAGCATCTCTTATTGTTTTTAAGGATGTGAATAGTGCTTGAATAGTGAAATTTTGGAACTTAAAAAAAAATGAAAACCTTTTGCACATAACATAAACTAATTGACAGTCTCCACTGGGCTTCACATTGAAGCCTCAGTGAGTCCCTGGATTGCTTTGGTCTGCAAAAAGCTCAAATACATCCCACTTTAAAGTGTCATCTGGTGTCTGTAGGCACTACAGGAGAGTTTTACTGCAGGCTCTAAAAAAAGACCTGAGAGAGGAGATGAATTACATCACAGCCATCATAGAAGATCAGCCCAAGAACTACCAAGTCTGGTAAGTCCAGTACAACCCATATGTGCGAATAACAACTTTTTTTTGAGTGATGGTCTTCTTTAAGGGGACCTATTATGCAAAAATCACTTTTATTAGGAGGTTTAAACAGTTTTGTGGGAAACGTCTGTGAATATAACCAGCTTCTATTTGTAAAAATTTATTAATTCCTCTATTTAATTATATAGATATTATTATATTATACTATAATAATTTATATGTTATATAAACTTTAATCACTCTTGATAAAAACAGTGCAGAAACACTTTGATTGACATTCTCCCGTTGCACGTGTCATCAGAGGTGGAAAGCCCCATCCACTAGTGATGATCTCTCCCTATTAGCATAGAAAGTTAGTCCTGTTGTTAAATCTACCACTATGCTGACACACAGGCACTTGTAGCTCCGCCCTCTTTTGAAAAACGCACAATCTCATTTGAATTTAAAGTGATAGTCACTAAAACGGCAAAATTAGGATCAAAGCCTAAACTCAGAGTTATAAAACATTATTAGTGTAATATTTTGTACTTAAACTTCACATAAACACTTTAGGGACATCAGAGATTTATTTTTTATCTTGTAAAAAGGGGCATAAAAGGTCCCCTTTAACACATGCCATTAATAATTGCCACAGTTTTTTTGTCATGTACAAAATTTGTAATATTTTACTAAACTATGTGTATTTTGCTGTATATATACTTAAAATGTGTTTTTTTATTCAGTCTATTACTTTTACTTTG
Source organism: Danio aesculapii (assembly GCF_903798145.1). NCBI lineage: Eukaryota > Metazoa > Chordata > Actinopteri > Cypriniformes > Danionidae > Danio > Danio aesculapii. The sequence continues at coordinate 4,882,463 of NC_079448.1, forward strand.
TAATCAGTGCTTAAACACCTTCTAATGGCCAGTGAGCTTTGGAAGTCTGTTTCCACCACTGAATTAAAAAAAATTGTGACATATTTGTTGTGACATTTCATCTCAGATATTCATGATACAACGTTGCAATTCTGATTTTATTTTTTCAGATTTGTGAGATGTAAACTTTAAATTGTGAACTCAGATTTCTATATTAAGATTATATTAAGATTTCTCCATTATGTCTCTTTTATACGGGCTATTGCAATCAGTCCATGCATACTTTACACTTTATTTCTCAGATTTGTGAGTTTATATCTTGCAATTAAAACTTTATAACTCACAATTTCGAGTTTACGTCTCACAATTCTGAGGAAAGTCAAAATAAAAATCACATTTTTTTTAAATTCAGTCCTGGAACGGGCTTCCGTAGTGATCTGAGATGGTTTGCTGGTCAAAAATACTAAGTCAGAAGAAACGCATTTAATTGCTATTGTTATATTGATGGTAGTTTTTAAAATTTTTGTTATTAAAATTAAACCATAGAGCTTTTAAAAAGTAGGGAAACCTCTGTAATGCTTTTAAACATATCATTTAGGAATGCCCTATTTTTAATGTTATCACACAACAATTTTTATCTGGAGAGACACTAAGAAAAATAATTTTAAATGTGAGTCCTTCAAAAATTGCAGTGTTGTAATCAAAAGTAAATCTTAAAGATATGTATTAGATCTCATTTTATGTATTATTTATTACACATAATAAATGCTTATTAATTCCGAAACAAATTCTGAATATTTTTGTTAATTATTATTTCATTTTTAATTCGTTTTCTTTATTGACTTGCTAGTTTCAGTTACTTTTAGTTTTTAATTTGAGAATTTTTATTAGTTTCAGTTAATGATAACATATTCTGTCCAATAGTTTTAGTTTACGAAAATAACCAGTCACAATTAACTGTAAAAATAACTAGCACTACTAGCTTAATAAACAAGTAATTAGCTGTTTATTAATGGTTAGTAAGAATGTAAAAATAAGAGCATACTTTGTAACTACTAATGAACAGCTAATATCTTAATAATATGCTGCTAATAAGACAGGAGTTAATAGCATGAATTGTGACCTAAACTAAAGTGTTATACAAAACCCTTGATATGCAGGCATCACAGGCGGATGGTGGTGGAGTGGCTGAGCGACCCAGCGGATGAGCTGCTGTTTGTAGCAGAAATCCTCAGTCAAGATGCCAAGAACTACCACGCGTGGCAGCACAGACAATGGGTCATCCAGGTACAGAAGCAGATGTTTCACAGTGTGAATGTGGTTTACTGTTCACTTATAGTTTAAGTCAGAATTATTAGCCCCCCTGATTATTTTTCCCCCAATTTCTGTTGATGGAAAGAACACATTGCTAAACATAATAGTATTAATAGCGAATTATTAATAGCTGATTTATTTTATCTTTGCCATGATGACGGCATATAATATTTGACTAAATATTTTTCAAGATACTAGTATTCAGCTTAAAGTGACATTTAAACGCTTAACTAGGTTAATTAGGCAAGTTAGGGTAATTAGGCAAGTTATTATATATCAATGGTTTGTTCTGTAGACAATTTAAAAAAATCATATAGCCTAAGGGGGCTTATAATATTGACCTTAAAATGGTTTTAAAAAATTTAAAAACTGCTTTTATTCTAACCGAAATAAAACAATTAAGACTTTCTCCAGAAGAAAAAATATTATAGAAAATACTGTGAAAAATTCCTTGCTCTGTCAATCATCGTTTGGGAAATATTTGAAAAAGTAAAAAAAAAAACACAGGACGGCTAATACTTTTAACTTCAACTGTATATGCATGTGTTGCAGGAATACAAGCTGTGGGATGGAGAGCTGGAGTATGTGGAGGAACTGTTGGAGGAGGACGTGAGGAATAACTCCGCCTGGAATCAGAGACACTTTGTCATCAGTCACACCAGCGGATACTCCGACCCAGGCATCCTCCAAAGAGAAGTGCAGTGAGTCTCATTCTTTGGCAAAACTAGACAACCCTTTTTTCTCAATGAGAAATCCAAAATGCAAAAATACCAGTCACTATTTTACTTGTCGTGCATCTGAAAAATTACAGTCATTTACTTTCAAAATTAATAAGTCCTAGCTATATTTGTTTGAAGCTATTTTTTTTTTAATAAAAACAAGAGATGTTACAAACTATTAAATGCAATTATTATTTTAAATCATTGTGGTGGCAAAATATATGTATTTTTTATAATTATTTTATTTTTTGGAAAAACAAGTAGCATTAGATATTGGAAAAACATCTAAATGCAATTATTATTATTTTAAATTATTGTTGTAATTATTAAATATAATGCTTTAAATTATTTAAATAATAATAGATTTTTTTGTAATATTTAATGTTATTTATTTATTTATTTAAGGCTTCATTGGTTAATGTTATTTAATGAATTTACTAACATGAACTAATAATGAACAATACCTTTTCAGCATTTATTAATAGTTCAACATTTACTAAGGCATTATTAACACCCAAATTCATGTTTGTTAACATGAACTATCAATAATAGATTTTATTTTCATTTACTTGCATAACCAATAATTATTATAATTAATAAATTCTATAGAAAATGTGTTGTTCATGTTAGTAAATACATAAACATTAAATAATGGATCCGTATTTTAAAGTGTTAGCATAGAATTTAAAAACATAACGTATATGGTTGTTTTATTCTTAGATTTAAAGTTTTATTTGAGTGGAAAACCGCAGGAAACTTTCATTTTAAAATGCTTCTGTTTTATTTACAGCATTGTTAGGATTGATAAAAATGGTTTCCAGCCAACTCTATTATAACTCTATTATGCCAGTTACTTTTTTTTTTCATTTGGCCCTGACTACTATCATTTTATAGTTACTTTCAGTAAAATGATCATATAAAAGGGGTTATTAGTGTCATTGTGGTGTGAATTATGGATAACTTTAAGGATAGTTCACCTAAAATCATAACCTACTTGAGTTTCTGTCTTCTGTTGAACATAAAGGAATTTATACTAAATACTGCTGGGAGCCATTGACCTTCGTAGTTTTTTTTTCTTCTCCATACTATGGATGTCAATGGCTGCTTTTTTCCCAACATTCTTCACAATATCTTCCTTTTGTTCAACAGAAGAAAAACAATAATTTATCCAAAGTCACTTGTAGCAATACTCATGCCAAGTGCTACTAATACAATGTTTCTGGAATTGTTAGAGAAATAATAGCTAGATTATAAATATATATATATATATATATATATATATATATATATATATATATATATATATATATATATATATATATATATATATATATATATATATATATATATTGCTGTTATCCATTTTAATCTTGCCAGTGACTGTTACCTTGTAAATGTAAACCTATTCTATGAGACCTACAAAACAAAATTAGGTAAATGTGCATAATCTGTAAAACTCTTTAGGTATAAATGTGCAATTAAACCATTCCTATTCTTCTGTCTTTTTCAGGTACACCCTTAAACAAATAAAGAAAGCTCCTCACAACGAGAGCGCTTGGAACTATTTAAAAGGGTGAGTGTTGAAAATGAATATAAGCAGTAAATGAGGATTTTCTTTTCAAGCACATGACCAGCAGATGGCAGCTCTTCACCATGAACAGAAAGAGATGAACTTGCATATTTACAGTTTTTACAGAAGAGCCCAAACTAATGTGGATATTATCTAGATATGATCAATGAAAATGAGTAATACTGTTTTATGTTGAATATGAATGTTTTTAGTGCTGGTATAATAATATACAGTTGAAGTCAGAATTATTAGCCCCCCTGTTTATTGTTTTCCCCAATTTTTTTAACAGAGAGATTTTTTTTTCCAACACATTTCTAAACATAATAGTTTTAATAATTCATTTCTAATAACTGATTTCTTTATCTTTGCCATGATGACAGTAAATAATATTTGACTAGATATTTTTCAAGACACTTCTACACAGCTTAAAGTGACATTTAAAGGCTTAACTAGGTTAATTAGGTTAACTAGGCAGGTTAGGGTAATTAGGCAAGTTATTGTATAACGATGGTTTGTTCTGTAGACTTTCGAAAAAATATATACATACGTATTTAAAGGGGCTAATAATTTTGACCCTAAAATGATTTTTAAAAAAATTAAAACTGCTTTTATTCTAGCTGAAATAAAACAAATAAGACTTTCTCTAGAAAAAAGAATATTATGAGACATACTGTGAAAAATTCCCTGGATTTGTTAAACATTATTTGGGAAATTCAAAGAGGGGCTAATAATTCTGACTTCAACTGTACATTACATTTTTTACTTAAAATATGTGTGTTGTGCATATTTTTTTGTATATACAAATACACACATGCATGCATACATTTGAGAAAATGCTTACTTATGTTTAGCTATAAAATAAATATGCATATGTTTTAAATTATATATACATTTATGTTATGTTAAAAAATAGTATTGTAGTTTTGGTTTTATATATGTGTTTGTATCAAAAATACAGTTGAAGTCTGAATTGTTAGCTCACCTGAATTATTAGCCCCCCTGTATATTTTTTTCCTCCAATTTATTTTTAACAAAACTGTAACTTAATTTCTAATTATTGAATTCTTTTATCTTTGCCATGATGACAGTAAATAATATTTGACTGATATTTTTCAAGATGCTTCTATACAGCTTAAAGTAACATTTAAAGGCTTAGCTAGGTTAATTAGGCAAGTTAGGGTACTTAAGCAAGTCATTGTGTAACAGTGGTTTGCTCTGTAGACTATCGAAAACAAATATTGCTTAGGGGGGGCTAATAATATTGACCTTTAAATTTTTTCTTTTTAATTATTATTATTATTAAAAACTGCTTTTTTTTCTAGCTCAAATATAACAAATAAGACTTTCTCCAGAAGAAAAGATATTATAGGAAATACCAGTGCTTCCCACACATAGACTTTACTTGGGCGGGCTACCCAGGTATATTAACAAGTATATTTGGTGCCATTTATTTTTATTATTATCATTCTTTTACACTTTTTTTTTAATCCACCCAATAGCCAAACATCCGCGATCGATTAACCAGTGGGAAAAACTCCTTTCGCCCTACACGTTTTTTACTTTTTGTGTGTGTGCAAGAACTGTCCCACAGACATGTGCTCATGTGCTCTGCAGAGAACCACAGAGCCTTTTGGGGATTTAAAAAATGCGTCCGTCCGAGGTTTTTAAATCTTCTAAAATGTGCGGGATTCGGCTTTTGGTTTCGCTTTCTAAGCCGTCATCATTTTTATTTTAAACCTGATTTACTTTCGCTTGGCTTCGCAGCTGACTGTGCGTGCACAGCCGCAAGACTGAGAGAAACATTATAAAATAATTATTGAATCCAAACGACTCAGATAAATGTTTCTATTTACTCAGAGAGGATGAAATTACATCTTAACTAGCTGCAAAATATTTGTACACTGTTGGAAATGGTTAGTTAATTTGCCTTATTTAAATATACATTTTTTTTATTCTTGTAATTATTTACTTCTTAGATTTCCTTTATGATGTTTATCTCTCATTTGCTGTATACATTTTTTTTTTAAATTTGATGATGTTGATGTATAACATATTTTATACATATCTAACATGCTTTGACAATACTGTACAAAATGTCAGTAGCAGATCAGTGGGTGCACATGGTTGCTGAATAAAATAAAAGTAAAACAAATACTGGATTTCTTTTTTTATTTATTTTAACATTTTAAGTCTTTTTCTTTTTTTAGTCTTAAAAAAAAAGAACTGCAACCCATTGAAAAGAAATATATATAATAAATAAACTTTTTGCTGCATGTAGGTAACCATGTGCCATAGGTAAAAGGTGTTTCGATCCGGCTACCACCATAAGAATATTTCAAACCTGTGGGAAGCACTGGATACTGTGAAAAATCCCTTGCTCTGTAAAAAATTATTTGGGAAATATCCAGAAAAAAATTACGTTTGCCCAGCACTAGTTTTTTTTTATTATTTATTTTGAAGCGTCATGATATATGGATCTGTTATTTGACTCAGGATCCTGCAGGATGGTGGTCTATCCTCTTATCCAGGGCTGTTAGAGCAGGTAATGGAGCTCCAGGACACTTGCAGTTCTCCATATCTCACCGCATTCTTGGTGGATCTTTATGAAGATGCTCTGGAAAGCAACAACTCCAGCCACAACCAGCAAGAGACACTCAGCAAGGCCTTAGAGGTGAGCTGTTGATCCACAAATACTGAAAACAACAGCCATGTTTACATGAACACCATTTTCAGATTGCAATCCTTATTTTCAAGCATTTATTTAGAAAAAAAATCCAAATAATGTCACGTTAGCGGTGTTAAAGGTGCAGTGTGAAAGTTTGACTCCCAGTGGTTGAACTAGGTATTGCACTCCTGGATCAGAACACGCGCAAGAGCTGGTTGCCAGATTGACGACACCAACAGGAGTGTGCCTCACTGTCTAGCCTAAAGGCTGATTTAAATCGTGCTCCAAATAAAAGCAATGGTACGGGACAGAACCTGAAATTTATTTTTTAGAAATGGCTTCTATTTCTTTCAGCGAAACAATAAAGTAAAATGACATTGATCACCTCAGGTACACCTCATGTGTTTTATTCAGTGTTAAATGCTAATAATGCGAGTTTAAATGCTAAAAGCCAACAGATATCAGTGATTCAGCATCTACATTTAATAATGTTAAAGAGGCTTAATATACATTAATTATAAACTTTACCATTTCGTTGGAGTGCAGTGAGTGCCCTATTCTGTGCTTCTGAATGGCTGTATTTAAAATTCTGACATGTTTCGTCTGGTGCAAACAGCCAAATTTGTTCATCACTGCAACTCTCGTCATGTAGTGTGTTGTTAGGACACAGGGTTACAATGTAACCTGCTCACCTAATGTTTACGTTTGTAATATTTATATTATTTTCTAATTAAAAACCACTTTGTGTGGAACTCTGAATCTGCGTCTCATTTCAGAGTCTGTTTCTGTCCACCTAAGGTCGCATTTTAGTCGTGGACGCAAAGGGTCTGTTTACACTGTCAGGTCTTGATGCGCAATTCCGATTTGTTGCCTATATCAGATTTTTTTGCCTGTCTGTTTACACGTTCTTTTAATTGTGACCCATATCTGTTTCATGTGTTTACACTTGTCATACAATTTACAATGTCGCGCATGCTTGAAGGCGAGTTCTAGCAAATTGTCTTGCCTTTAGTTCTGCAAAATATGCAAAGTTTCTCAATTTTAAAATGAGTTTGAGGAGTAGGAGGAGGGAATGGGCCGCTTGCACCTATGGTTTATATATGGTGTCCTCCACCATTCAGAGGAATTTGTTGGTACGAGAGAGATCTCAGGTCTGGTGGGAGCTAATTGTGGCAACTGACCACTTTCCTCCATGTGTCCTCTGTTGTTGTTGTTTACCATGTCGGCGTCTCCACACGCTCTTCCTTCTACGTCATTAAACCGCGGAGAAGTACCACATTGTCGCAAGTTTAATGACGTACAAAATGGAATGCCTCTGTAAATCCGATCTGCCTGTGTACATGACTGTCGCATTGTCGCATATCTGATTTATTTCCACGTATGAAGGAGGCCTGAAACCGTTCTCTGAGAATCCGAATGCATGTGTTTTTTTCGTGTTTACACGATCATAGAACAGATCAGATCTGTGTCACATATGAGCAAAAAATCGGAATTGGGTCACATTTATCTGCCAGTGGATACAGGGCCATAGTTTGAGCCTTTCTGATTGAATGGATGAAATTTGTGGTTTTCCACCAAGGCAACCCGGGGTGCTGAAATATAATTGGCTAAAGTAGCAGTGGGTGGGTTAAATAACCAAAACAACCATAGCCGTTCCGGCACGTGACTCACATTTTCAAAGCAGAATATCTGACTTCATATCTGAGTTCACTTAGCATGTTTCTTAAATATCTGCAAACATATAATGGTATTTTTATGCTTTAGAAGACTCAAATACATACTTACAGCATCTTTAATTGATGCATTTACAGCATGCATATTCATAATATGTCCAAATTCTAATTCATTTGATTTGATGAGGCGAAACTGCTCTTGTAAAACTTTGCAAATCTTACATAAAATGTAATCTCTATCAAAACGTATGAATTGAATTCTAAAGAGTTTTCCTTAATAATATGCAGTTTCATCCAGTGATGTTGTAGTTATATTTTTTATCGTGTGGCTTCTTTCAGGGATATATCTATATTTTATTGAATCAGTTCAGCATTTCGCAATTTGAACTAAATCAGACAACATCCGTATCCACATGATTATGATAATTGGAGACTTTTGGCTTTCCGTCTTTAGCTGAAAGCTCTTGTCTTTAAATATTAACTGAACACAACTTTTAATAGATGCTAATTAATAATTGATCTGAGGTTCTATATAAAAAACAAAACAAATATAAAACATTACATGGCTGTCTTCGTACAAAGAGCTTTTCTCCAGCGTGAAGGAAAGAAAATCAGAGCGGAGAAAGCATTATTCGTCTCCGGAGTATTTCTCCGTGACAGGCCCTGTGTTTTCCTCTGCAAACGTGCGGATGTTGTGTCTGTGTTGAGGTTAATGAGATTTCTTTGCTGTGGGTTTCTCATCCTGTGCCGAGACGATGATGGAGTTGAAAATGATTTTCTGTTTTGAAATTGAGGCCATGTGCATGTGTGTATGTTAAAAAACTGGTTCAACCTTTCAGACTCGCGCATATGAGATGAGGAATATGAAAGCGTTCAGAGGAAACGTGTCCACAGATATACCATGCATAATACTTCTGTCAAAACAAGAAGTCAAACTTACTTTTTAATATGGAGTGGATGGAATTCGGTCAGTGAATTGCAGATTTCTGGAACCGATTGTGTTTTCTAGCCAAGTTTACACCCTTGTGTGCTGTTAAGGATGTTTTTATTTGATTTTTATTTATTTATTTATTTTTTTTTGCCCACTACTTTCTCTGTGTTTAAGCAAATAGAATGGTTTTTAGTTACAAATCTTATTTTGACAGATTTTTGGAAAATGTATTAAGATTTAAAACCAAATAAGACTCAACAATCCACGCTGGTTAGATTTACTACCCTTTCATTATGTTAGTGGCTGTTTTTGCCCCATTGAATTCTATTATACTGACATTTTTGATTGCAGAGCCATGACAGCATATAATCATGTGTTCTTTATTGTTGGTGGTTTTCCCTGTTAATTCTGTCCTTTATTTGAAGTATAGAGAATAAACAGACTTTTGCACATTTACCTTGGTATTGCTGAGAAAATCAAAATTAGCAGCTCAGCTCTCAGAACATAGTAAGTGTATTTAGGCACGCACAGCATAATTTGCTGTTATACTCCATAGACTAGGGCAGCACGATTCTGGCTAAAATGAGAAACATCAGGGCTCAAAATCAACCTTTTTTCTTAGTAGCATTGGTTCTCCTAACTTCAAAAATGTTGGTGCACCAGCCCAAATTCACTTGCACCCAACAAAAATTCTGAGCACCGTAACTACAAGTTTAATATTATCAGACTTATTGAGTTTGAAAGCAACATTAACGCGGTGCCCGTCTCAGGACTGACAGTATTGTGACCATTAAATAACGTTAGAACATCTTATGCTTAAAATGTGTAGATGTGGCAATCACTCTTACCTGAAAACTCCATCCCGCCGGCTTTACGGTGAAAAGCTCTAGTCATTTTCCTCGCGGACTTTAACCCACAGGAAGTCTTTTATCGACTCTTTGAAAAGTGTAACTGGTTGATTAACAACATTTACCACATGATCAGTAATCAGATGTGCCATTATTTGTAACTTTAGTTGGTTTCTAAAACAAAATTGGTCAGTGTTAATATTTATTCAGCCCTTTACATTTTCACGGCTGTAGCTCCCTGTGATTGACAGCTGATATTAAGTAATCCATTCGTGTTCTATTCTAGTGCAATGGGCCAATAAGAAGAGCATGAAGGCGGGACAAGCATTGCGCGATTTGTTTCATGCAGCAAGTTGACATGACGGCTGTTTTAAACCTGCGTTTGGCATTTTTTTGGTGCAAAGATGCATTCTTCGTAAGTTTCTCCTAAATCCACGCATGTGGTGAACATTTTGCAGTGAAAACAGGTCACATGACAACAACATTATGCACTCGCACAAATGCTCCTAAATATATTTGAGATTGCATAGATAGAATTTCGGGTGCATATGCGACCAAATTGGTCAGAATTTCGAGCCCTTGAACATGATTTGTTTTTGTTTGTTTTTTTTAAATCAAGATCACAATTTTTCTAAAGGCAAAATTTTTCTGAATGCTTTTTTTATAGACTTGGATTGGTGTAGACTTGTAATAGACTGTAAATTAATTAATGCCAAATAAAGTGATTACATCAAAATACAACTATTCATAATTCTGAAGTTGAATTATTATTATTATGATTGCCATTTTTCATTGACAACATTATTAGACCATTTTGTTTCACTGGTAAAATAAGACATTTGTCATTATCAGATTCCCTCTTGCATTATATTGAACGTTATACAGGCTAGAGTAGTTATACTGACACTGTTAAACCTTTATTTTCATGCACAAAACTATGTGTTAGCTATGAAAGAAAAAAACGCTTGTTGTAATCGTAACTCTAAAATGCAATATGAACATTTAAACGTGTGTGGTTTTGGTTTCACTTGCACTGCCTAGTGAGCTCACGTAATGGCTGCCATCATGCAAATCATACTTCCCATGCAGCTCCTAAACAATCACTCTGTGCAACAAACTGAACGCCATTTACAACTTTATTACCTGTTATTCACAGCCTATGCAGGTTCCCTTCACTAAAGTAGACGGCATTCATGCACGTGCACGTCTTCTCAGTAGTAAACAATCAGTGCGTCAGCTCAAGTGTGATTTCGCTGCCGTAAATACATCATTTTATATATATATATATATATATATATATATATATATATATATATATATATATATATATATATATATATACACATTATATATTTATATATTTATATATATATATATATATATATATATATATATATATCTATATATATATATATATATATATATCATTTGTGTGTGGGGTCAAATGAATTTCGATTAATCGTGTAGCCCTACCATAAACCAAAAACAATTTTCCACAGGCCTAACTAAAGGGTTAATGGTGCCAACTGATTCAACAGTAAAAATTAAGTATTTGAGCTCTTGCCAACAGGGTAAACAACCAACAATCAAGAATGCATGATTATATGATGTCACGGCTTTGGAATCAAATCAATGGGGCAAAAACAACCCCCAACATAACAAAAGGGTAGTCAGTTTGAAAATACACAAGGGTTAAATGATTCTTGAACCACTTGACATTGGCCCCATCACACCAGATTTAGAACCATTCTCTGTGATTATTTAATGGTGCTAGAATAATTCTGAGAGTTCTGTGAAGTTTTTGAAAGATGTAAATATTTTTTTTCTTGGCTAGTTAATTAATTAATTTGTTTTGGTAGAATTTATAGAATTTCCAGTTTTGTTTTCAAGAAAACAGTGAAACAGCAACGAGGCTTTAATATGTTGTGTGTGTTATTATGACTGCTAAGAGTAGCATTATAGCAGAAGCCTAAAATTTATTTGGTCCGATAAAACAGCACTGCTTCTTATCTTGATCATAAGATGAAGAACCGGAAACAGTGGACTGTGGCAAAATAAAAGCTCTGATGCTGTTCTGCTGCATTGTTTCAGTGTTTCACTTCAGCTTTCAGCCTTACTCTGCTTCATGCTACCATGATAAATGTTGAATACTTCAGTTCATCCATCAACAAGACCACAACTCCCATGATTCTACTCTTACTGTCACCAAACTACACCTTTGGTTGTTGTGAATACACGCCCTCTAGTGGCGGAAAATTACATACTGTGCCTTTAACCCTCAAACTGCATCTAGAACAATTCTGAGAGATCATTCGGTGGAAACATGACGTGATTGTAGAATATTTCTGCTAGTTGCTACAGTAGAGGTGTCAATGGTCCAGAAGAACTTGATGGTTCTTAGAGTTTTTCTACATTGAATATCTTCATAGCAGTCCTAACATGAATTTGATAGGTTCTATAGTGAAGCTGAAGTGTTCTCAAGGGTTCCTCAGCAGGTCGAGCTGGAGAACTCAGACCGCTGACCTTTCCGTGAGGCTGTGAAGTGCAGAATATTGATAAGCATAACCAGCAGATTTCCTTTCATAAGGTCTGAACTGGCTTTTACTGCTGCTCAGAGGGAGCCGGCGGTCTCGCTGCTATACGCAGGCGCTCTTTACAGCGAGAAAATGTCAGAGCTGCATTTAGACTTCCTCTCTCCCCTGTTGTTTTACACTGTCTGAAATATGTACACTGTTCACTCAGCGTCTTAGGGTTTGAAAGTCATTTGTTTTGAATCTTCTCAGCAGGATTGTGATTTCTAGCTTGCATGGTTTCCTGATGCTTTCCATTTCTTTCCCCGAAACATTACTTCATCCCTTGAACAAAAAAAAAGTATTTTATAAACTATTCGTTTTCCAGAATAGTTTTGAATTCTTGTACTGTGCAATTCTCCCATGGTTCTAAAGGTTCTTTTGCACAGCCCCCACACACAGATGTAGACTGCATTCCAGTCTAATTTCTAATGCCCTTCAGTTTCTAACTTCCCTCTGTCTTGTTCACTCAGTATGTCCACTACTGGCGGAACATCTCAATGGGTTTAAATGGAATGCCTTAAACCCGTGAGCACCTAGGAACTACATTGTTGTGATGTCACAGTTGCATTGTTGATGTAAGCTTCCCTCATTTACTTGATGAAGTGGAAGGGACTTTTAAAATGGCTGTATGGTAGAGACCTGCATTGGATAGATTTTTCAGTCCAGAACCTGCAAAAATAAATATTGGTTTCTCCCGCTCCTGCCCGCAGTATTCAAGTTTTGTCAGTTTTGAACAGTTTTAAAACAGTCTTTAGACATTCTGTCTTGGAAACTCTACACAGTTGCACAATATTTCTGATTGATTCCAAAGTGGAACCTTATAATTCTAGAATGTTTGTACATGGTTACAGTAGAATCTTGAATGGTCTAATAGAACTACATAATTATATGATATCAAATGATTTTTTTCGACATTGGATTATACTCATTTTAGTTTAGTTTCCTCAAGCGTTTCTATTTCTCTTCCCAAATCATCTCTAATCTCTTCATCAATTAAGCAGGAAAAAGGAGCTTTGATTTTTCCAGAATAGTTTTATTGAATTTTTAAACTATGGAATCCTCTAATGGTTCTAAATGTTCTGAGGGGTTCTTTTGTTGAACACCCCAAACAACAGTTCTAAAATAGTTCTTAGACATTCTGCTGTGGAAACCTTGCAAAGTTCTATTGGAAGTGGAGCCCTCACAATTCGGAAATAGTTGTTAATGGTTCTAAAACAGTCCTTAGACATTCTGCTGTAGAAATCTCTGATAAAAAATATTTCTGATACATTCCAAAGCAGAACCCTTACAGTTTTGTCTTGGAGTTCTATTTTCTTTCCTTGAATCATTAATTGAACAAAACAAGAGCTTTCTTTAGTTTTTCCAGAATGCTTTTCGTTATTATACTATGGAATCTTCCCATAGTTCTAAAGGTTCTGAGAGGTTATTTTGTATAGGACCCTTGTAATTATTTCTAAAGTGGAACTGACACAATAGTTGTAAAATAGTTCTTAGACATTCTGCTTTGGAAACCTTGCAAAGTTCTAATGGAAGTGGAGCCGACAGATTTCTAGATTTTAATGGTTCTAAAATAGTTCTTATTAATAGTAGACATTCTGCTGTGGAAACCTCAAACAGTTCAACAATATAAAGATATATTCCAGAGTGGAACCTCACAATTTTAAAATGGTTGTACGTAGTTGTTGTACCCAAACTCTGTCCTGGAGGACCCTTGTCCTGCATAGTTTAGCTCCAGTTTCCTTCAACACACCTGCCTGGAAGTCTCTAGTTTACCTAGAAGGAGCTTTATTGGCTGCTTCAGGTGTGTCTATTTGGGGTTGGTACTAAACTCTGTAGGCCACCAGCACTCCAGGACCGGGTTTGGGCTTCCCTGTTCTAAATGTTCTGAGGGTTTCTTTTGTAGTGCACCCCACACAACAGTTCTAAAATAGTCCTTAAACATTCTGCTCTAGAAATCTTGCAAAATTCTATTGTATTCCTGATAAACTCTAAAGAGAAACCTCACAATTCTAGAATGGTTGTACATGGTTACAGTAGAATCTTGAATGATCCATAAGAACTTAAGATCATCTCTAATCTCTTCATTCCAATTGAACCAAAAAAGCCTTGATGTTTCTAACTCATTCCCAATCTGTTTGCCTTATAGCTTTGTAAGCTCCTGGCAGAGGATTTGGACACCATTAGAAGGGAATACTGGAACTATGTGTCCCGCTCTCTCCAGAACACGTATGGCTCAGGTGACCCCATCCCATCCTCTTCTGACCCTCCTCCTGCTGCCCCCCAGCAGCCTGACACGGAGCCAAGTGACCCCTGAGGAGAAGAGCAGACCTCCACACATGGTTAGAGGAGCAGACAGAAACACTTGATAGACTCTTTATCCGTGTATGAGTGTGTGTACACAGCCAGGCTTTAACAGCAGCGCTTGTAAAAATCGAAGAACAACCTAAAAACTCAAAGTAGCCATATGCTTAAAAGCTCTCAGAGTGAACCATACACTTCCATTAAGGCGAATGAAATGGATTGTGGGAGTTTTACAGTAAATCATAGCAGTCATACTTGTGTTTTAGACTACGTTTGTATTTTCAGAGGTCGATTTATCAAAACAAATGCATAACCGACATGTTTCCGGTGTAGTCCGAAACTTCTCTTGCCAAACGCATCTTCTGGTTTGTGCTTTTTTTTTTGTATGTTCAGAAATAATAACAATGCTGAAGCTCAATGACTTTCATTTTCTTGTTTCTCATGTTTGCGAGAGTTGTCTGCTTTTGTTGTATGTTTTGTTGTGGCCAATTTCAGATTTTAATGCCAATTTTAAAACTAAAATCGATGTTCATGTTTCTATGAACATGGTTTACTAAACTAAAACAATTTACGGTAAAACTTAGGTGGAGTATGGAAGTTTGACACCCAGTGGTTGTACTAGGTATTGCACCCCTGGTTCAAAACACACACAAGAGCAGGCTGCCAGATTGACGATACCAACAAAGGCTGATTAAAACCATGTTCTAAATAAAAGCAACGACGCGCGATAGAAGGAATATTTTCCTCATTAAAAGGAGTTTTTGTCCTAACAACACCTGAAATTTATATTTTAGAAGCAGCTTCTATTTCTTGCAGTTGAACCACAGAAAACTGACAATGATCACATCAGGTACACCTCATGTGCTTTATTTAGTGTTAAATGTGAATAATGTGAGTTTGAATACCATATTACATCACATTTATTGCCACACTACTGAAAGCAGCAGCAGCAGATAGTTCAGCTCAGATCTTGAAAATAAAATAAACCATTTGAAATTGAACTCTAGAACTGTGATTCAATGCAAACAACACATATCAGTGATTCAGCATCTACATTTAATAACGTTAAAGAGGTTTAATATGAATTAATTAGATCATAAACCTTACTATTCCTTTGGAGTGCAGCGAGTGCTCTATTCTGTGCTTCTGAATGACTGTATTGAAATTTATGTCATGTTTCGTCTGGTGCAAACAGTCAAATTGCTTATTGCAAATCTCATCACGTAGCGTGTTGTTAGGGCACTGGGTTACAGTGTAACCTGCTCATCTAATGTTTTTGTTTGTAATGTATGTTATTTGCTAATTAATAACCACCTCATGTGGAACTCTGAATCTCTCATTTCTGAGGCTGCTACTGTCCACCGGAGGTCGCTTTTTCGGTCACGGACACATGCTTTGAGAGCCTTCTTGACTGAATGAATGAAATATTCTGTTTTCCAACAAGGCAATCCGGGCTGCTGAAATGTAATTGGCTAAACTGGCGTTGGGCGGGTTAAATGACCAAAACAATGACAAGCGTTCCAGCACGTAATGCACATTTTCAGCATTGCTTTTCAGATAAACAAGAATGTTCACTTAGAATGTTTCTTAAATATCTGCAAACATATTATGGTCATGTTATGCTTTAGAAGAGTCAAAAGCTTACATACAGCACCTTTGAGTAACAATTCTCACCATTTACTACTTGCTTATTACCTGCCTATTATTAAGACGTTAACTGTTTATTAGCACTTGTAATGTAAGATCTTATTCTACTTCCCTTATCCTATCCAATACCTAAACACAACTACAACTTTACTATCAATAAGCACCTAATTTGTAGTTTACTGAACCAAAAGTCTTAGTTAATGGTTTATTATTTTGTGACAAAAACTAATCTTTGTTTTCACAGGAATAAATAAAATATTAAAATAGAATACTTTAAAAAATTACAATAATATTTAATCAAATTACAGTACACTACCTGACAAATGTCTTGTCGTCGATCCTAGTTGTAAGAGCACCAAATAATAATCTCTAGTTGATCATTTGGAAAAATGGCAGAAGGTCGACTTTATTTTATTTATTTTTTTCTTCTCTGATGAATCATCTGTTGAACTGCATCCTAATCATCACAAATACTGCAGAAGACCTACTGGAATCTGCATGGACCCAAGATTCACACAAATCAGTCAAGTTATAGGAAAAATCATGGTTTGGGGTTACATTCAGTATGGGGGCGTGTGAGAGATCTGCAGAGTGGATGGCAACATCAACAGCCTGAGGTATCGAGATATTTGTGCTGCCCATTATATTGCAAACCACAGGAAAGGGCAAATTCTTCAGCAGGATAGCGCTCTTTCTCATACTTCAGCCTCCACATCAAAGCTCCTGAAAGCAAAGAAGGTCAAGGTGCTCCAGGATTGGCCAGCCCAGTCACCAGACATTAACATTATTGAGCATATCTGGGGTAAGATGAAGGAGGAGGCATTGAAGATGAATCCAAAGAATCTTGATGAACTCTGGGAGTCCTGCAAGAACGCTTTCTTTGCCATTCCAGATGACTTTATTAATCAGTGATTTGAGTCATTGCAGAGATGTATGGATGCAGTCCTCCAAGCTCATGATGGAGTCAGACACAATATTCATTCTTTCTCCACTGCAGCATGACTTTATATTCTATACTGGACATTATTTCTGTTCAGTGACAAGACTTTTGTCTAAGCAAAGTCAGACCTTACTGTCCTAATGAAATAATTAACAATCAAGGCATTATCATATTTTATTTTGATCAAATATGTGTAAACTAAAGTCCTTTGCCTTTCATATAAGCCACTTCTGATACCAAATGATCAACTAGAAGTCAACTTATTATTTATTGTTCTTAAAACTTGACTAGGCGACAAGACTTTTGCCAGGTAGTCTAGTTATGCTGAATAATCCAACCATGTCATGTAACTAAATAATAGATAAATATTGAGGTTTCATCAAGGAAAGGCTGAAAGATCTATACGCAAAATCCATTGCACATCAATTAGCGATTATTCACGTACTTCTTACCTTTGCCCAATTAAAAAAATTGTTAATAAAGGTTAATAGAGATATGCAGGCACAAAAGTGATTAGTTTTTAGCAAGAATGAATAATTTCCGCTGTCAGTAGCCATAATCATATAATGTTAATCACTGGTCAAAGCATGACGAATTATAAAATCGAATTAATGCGCAAGTAAAAACTAAAGCTCCTGTTTGACATCAAGTTCAGTAAAAAAACATGGTTCATAATTTGTTTAAAAAGCTGTTCATTAAATTCATTGTCTTTAACAGCAGCGCACTGCTTTCGTCAGGTCAGTTCAGGTGTGAGAAAGTCCCCGTGGCTCCCCGTGAAGGATATTTCTACTTCATTAACTTGTTTGCTCTGAGTCGTTTTCATTTTTTGTTACAAGCACAGGCAGTATTTACTCTGCCCACAGATGTCTGCTGGAGTCAGGGTTCTGCAGAGACTGAGGGTCAGATCGGGACAGCTTCCCTAAAGTACAAGGGGGTAATGATCCTCGTTCAAGGGCACTCGTGTGATGAAGAGCCCCGCGGTGGGATCTGAAGTGTTTATGGCGCAGAGCTTCTGCCAATGAGGCCTTCTTATTGTAGCATTACAGTATTGAATCAGCACATCTCTGCTCTAGAGCCTCTGTTTGTGGAAGGACAGCACGACTCAAATTGGGCCCATGGAGAGCAGATATTATGATATACACTCACCGGCCACTTTATTAGGTACACTTGTCCAACTGCTTGTTCAAACGATCCAAAATAAAAGAAATCAGTTATTAGAAATTAGTTATTGAAACTATTGTTTAATAATAAGTCTAAAAAAATTGGCTAAATAAATATACAGGGGGGCTTCAGCTGTACATCCACAAGATCCAATTTAAACTTATTCTTTCAGAAGTGCAGCTTACTGGGATTCTCCACAAGTACAAGATGTCAGTTTCTGAGAGACATTGCAAAGGTTAAAATAAAATCTTGATAAGTGTTTCCCAGAGAAGCCTGATAGAAAAAAAGGTGCACAGTTCACATTTTCATCGAGTTTCTTCTCTGACTGATCCAGGAGCATGTTTTCGTACCCGCACCAGCTTTCAGTTTTATCTGGTTTATCATCTCATCTCATGCGCAAAACTCAACCAAGCACAAAAAACAGTGACTGAAAACTTGCGGACCTGATATCCTGACAGGCTGGAGTCTGTGCATCCTCCATAAACACAATCATTTACCAAAATACAATACTAACACTACTAAAACAACCACAGCAATTCTACTAAATGCTAATTTGGACACTGTTAAAAGAGCTCATTTGTGACGTCACTGACGTGGTTAGAAAAAAAAAAAGTGTTTTTTCCAGAAGTGGGAAAGAAACACACTTTTTCTTTCAGGTTTGTGCCGTTGCACATTGTAAAACATTTTAACATGGTATTTTATGCTATTATGTGGTAGTTTATACACGGTTCAACATTTTTAGACTTGTTTTTTTTACTTGTAATATGCTCTTTGAAGACTTTGAGACAGCGGGATTAGAACCATTTTTACACCACCACTGATTGAAGAATTTGACAATAATTACATTTGAGAGTTTATTTATTTATTTGATGTCCAATTGAACTGAATTTGTCATCTGTCCACAAAATCAGTTCTATGACACTATAGTTTATGAAGCGGAGTTATGTTACACCCTTGCAACGTCTCTGTGAACCAGACACACTTTGTACTTTTGAAGACTTCAGTTAGATTAAAGAGTTCCTGATGGTTTAGTTCTTGGTTTAACAGCTAAATCTTCACCTTAAGTCTTAAAATCCTTTCTTCCTATCCTCCTTTTGTGTTGCTTTGCTGCCCCTGTGAGCGTTTCTTGTCCAATGGTTACACCTTAATTTAGTTTTCTTTCTTTAGTATTCTGTCCTTCTCACATTCAGCTCATTTAATGCGCGAAAGAAAAGCTGCTTAATTATACACATCACTTGTACAAAACATATTCGAGTGTCTTTCTTCTGTTGAACACAAAAGAAGATATTTTAAAGAATGTATATACATACACATACAGTCTTTAAATATCTTCTTTATATATATATATAAATATATATAAAGATATATATATATATATATATATATATATATATATATATATATATATATATATATATATATATATATATATATATATATATATATATATATATATATATATATATATATATATATAGTCTGCTAAATGACTAAATGTAAATGTAATATATATATATATATATATATATATATATATATATATATATATATATATATATATATATATATATATGGAACAACAAATAATAACTGGACTTCTAGTTGGTCATTTACTATCAGAAGTGGCTTATATGAAAGTCAAAGGCCTCTAGATGACGCTTATTTGACCAAAATAAAGTATGATCATGCCTTGATTTTTAATTATTTCATTAGGACAGTAAGGTCTGACTTTGCTTAGACAAAAGTCTTGTCACTTAACAGAAATAATGTCCCGTCTAGAATATAAAGTCATGCTGCAGTGGAAACAGAATGAATATTGTGTCTGACTCCATCATGAGCTTGGAGGACTGCATCCATACATCTCTGCAATGACTCTAATTACTTATTAATAAAGTCATCTGGAATGGCAAACTGTGCATTCACACCGAATATGGTGAGAGCGTCAAAGGTTGCTCTGGCTGCTCTTGTGACAACGCTGTCTGTCTTCAGCTCCGGCGGCGAGAGTGTCAAAATTCGCTGCATTTATCTCGTATTTAAAGGGGCCGTTGCAGCATATCATATCAGTTACGTTCCCGCATAAAACATGCTTTCTAGGGTGAAAATGTTGCGCGCTTTATATCAAATTCATTTGACAATGGGAGATCAAGTTACATGTGGTGGGGCTTTGCTCCACTTAATTATCCAGTGTGTCCATATGTCTGAAATATCCTGAAGCAGCAATACTGTTTTGTACTGTCGAATGAGGTTCCTGCTTTTTTAAAGAAAAAAAATATATAAGATTAATGCGCATCAGTAACTTTTTAAATGTATGTTTATGTAAGAAAACAATGCAAATAATTGGAAATCCGACGACCGCAATAATCAAACCCTTGGAAACAACTGTGGTCAGAACCAAAGTTCACAGTGACTGTGTTCTCTGGACTCCTCCCTTGAGGTGGACTTCTACATACTGATTGTTTGCCCCCAAACCGCATCATAGCTCATTACCATATAGTTTACTTGATTTCAACTCTCCTTGACGGCCACACCGGTGAAGACGTGCCGCGCTGCTCCTCGCCACTTATCGCCCTCGGCTTCCATTGAAAATGAATGACTTCCGGCTACTGTTAATGCTCTCGCCGCTTTCGATGTGAACGTACAGAAAGAAAGCGTTCTTGCAGGACTTCCAGAGTTCGTCAAGATACTTTGTATTCATCTTCAATGCCTCCTCCTTCATCTTACCCCAGACATGCTCAATAATGTTCATGTCTAGTGACTGGGCTGGCCAATCTTAGAGCACCGTTTTTGCTTTCAGGAGCTTTGATGTGGAGGCAGCACAAATGTCTTGATACCTCAGGCTGCAGATGTTGCCATTCACTCTGCAGATCTCTCGCACGCCCCCATACTGAATGTAACCCCAAACCATGATTTTTCCTTCCCCAAACTTGACTGATTTCTTTAAGAATCTTGGATCTATGTGGGTTCCCATAGGTCTTCTGCAGTATCTGTGATGATTGGGATGCAGTTCAACAGATGATTCAAGGGAAAACTCGACCTTCTACCACTTTTCCAAATGATTAAGTAGAGGTCAAGTTATTACTTGATGCTCTTACAACTGAGATCGATGACAAGACTTTTGTCTGATATATATATATATATATATATATATATATATATATATATATATATATATATATATATATATATATATATATATATATAGTCATCAAACGGCCATAATAACTTAATAAGAGCAGCAAATTAGGAGCAAATATCACGGTTAAAGTTTGGTTAATAGCACGAATTGCACCTTAAAATAAACGTTACCAAATTATCATACTTTTTTTGATTTAATCATTGATTTGTTCACTCTGTGCCTGATTTAGACATCAGTTTTCAGATCTGCTGGAGTGAGATGAAGCACAAAAGAAATGTGTGTAGATGTTTCATTATATGCTGCATTGAATCAAGGTCACAATTTTGCTGCCAACGCCGGAAAAGCATTTCGCTGCACATTCCAAACTGCTTTTTTTAAGACATAAAAAAGAAAGGAGCAGCCGAGTCGACTCTTCTTTGCCAAATGAGTGTGCTTAGACCAGAGCCCTGGAGCTTAATTGAGATGCACTATAGCGTGAGAAAAAGAGGATTGTATCTCCAGATGCAGACACTCTCCGGACATCGACTGCAATGCCAGAAAACAATGCCAAATACCAGACCATTCAGAGAGAGAGCAGCAGAATACAGAGCAGAGGGTTCCGGATGGAGCACATGCATCGAGAGGTAAGTTTTCTTTGAACTTTGCTGCATCTTCACTCAGGCAAACTTGAAAGCAATGAGCTTTAGACGCAGCTGGATGATTTCTGCTGTTCCACAACCTGTCAGAAGCAGGTGATGGCGCTGGCCATTAACCCACGCAGCTGAGGGATATGAGGAGATTTAGCCACTGGGACTTTAAAGATATACAGTGGGGGGAAATAAGTATTGAACGTGTCATGGATTTTTCCTGGGAAAACTTTTTCTAAAGGAGCTGTTGGCATGGAATTGAACCAGATTTTGGTAAAAACTCAAACAATACTAACATAAAAATAAAACAAAACAAAAATTGATGAGTTCTGTGTAATACCAATGGAAATCTGAGCTTTATTTTGTGTTTTCTATTGGATTCAAGTCAGGTGATTGGCTGGGCCATTCTACAGCTTGATTTTCTTTCTCTGAAAGCATTTGAGAGTCTCCTTGGCTGTGTTTTGGATCATTGTCTTGCTGAAATGTCCACCCTGGTTTCATCTCCATCCTCCTGCTAATATCAGCTTGATCTCATGAGAAAACGTAAATATTTAACGTTTTGTCAGTTTAGTAGAGTTCAGTCGTACGAAATTGTACGATTTTTAAAAAGGAGGCGTGGCATCACCGTCATAGGGAGGTGTGACCCAACCGTCATTTTGAGTCCTGATTTTGAGTCATCGACAGGTTCTGAGAAATCGCAGACAAATACCTGAAATCACAGGCAAATTGATGCTCGTTCACGTGAGTAACAATCACACAGTGTGAACTACCAAATATGCAATCTTGAGAGAATCTCAGATGAGTCGCCGACACCCATGAGATATTTGGCATGCTAAATATCTGAATCTGTCGGCGAATCGAATCATGCCATGTTAAATGTGTTCTGATTGAAAATAACATCAGCGAGGAGGTTGGGGGAGAAGTTAAAAGGGCTTCTTTTCTATCTATTTAGACCCAAGAAATTAAGGAAAAACTAGTGTAAATTTGGCAGGAGCACCTGTGTCATCTGAGCAATACCACAACCGGGTTGATACAGAAAAATGTTTAAGAGAAATTGTTAATTCCCTTCAAAAGCCAGGTGAGCAAAATAAATACGTTTTCTACCCCACTAAAGGCTTCTTTCTCATTATGTAGTTAATAACAATAGATATACTACATGACCTTGCATTGTTTCCGTGTCACTTCTTGTGTGTGTTTGGTTGTGAGACGTAGTTTGTGGACTGAGACATCATTGTCTGCGATTCTCCTTTTGTAAAATCTTGCAGTGTGAAACCCCCTGTCCCTGATCCATCTTACAGTGTAAACACAGCACCAACAGAATGCTGCCTCAGATAGTCATGCAGTGTGAAAACATCTGTGACGCCACTACTTTGAAAATCGTGCAGTCTGAACTCGTCGTTTGTGGAATGTCTCATGCCGATTAAACATGTTCAGTCGGGTGAAAACAAACTCAATAATCAAGCAGCCATAGCTGCCAACAGGGGTCTGTTCTTCGTACCTCGCTTAAATGATCTAAGATGATTTGGCAGATCTTGGATCTTTTAATCTTGATAACTGATCTCTGGCTAATTTGGTTCTTCAAACAAGTTCGCGAATCAGATTAAAATGACAGGATGGATTGATCGGAGATCGCTGCGTGTGTTGTGAAGGACAGATCTATCCATCCTTGAAATCATGATCAGCAATGCAATGATTGGCTGACGGCACATCAACATAATGACATCATCTGATTAATAATCAATTATCCATGTGAGCAACATAATGACATCATCTGATTAATATTCAATTATCCATTCGCAGAAAATGGTTTGTTAAATATAATACGCAATAACATTCCACATTTGTTTTGAGCTGCAAGCTTTATGCTTTTTATGTGTCCAGACTATTTAGCAGTTTATTTAGTTTTACATTATAGAGTGGATATTCTTTATTATAGTTGCCCAGGCCTATTTAAGTTTCTTAATTGGCGAATTTAAATGAATTTTGCATCAAAAAAGCATTTTGATATTGGTAAAGGTGTCTGCAACTTCTGCAAAGCATCAAATAACTGTCATATTAGCTGTCAAAACATGTGCAAAACTGCATAATTATATCTTTATAAAACAAACAAACAAAAAACAGTTGATTATTGTGCATGTCTATTATCATACACAAATCGTAAAGCTGGGTCGGTACCTTAAAATAGTATGCGTTTGTATTTAAAAAGTGAATATTAATACATTTTTGACCACCCCGTTATATATATATATATATATATATATATATATATATATATATATATATATATATATATATATATATATATATATATATATATAAAAAGTTATATGTATATAAACATAAATATTAATTATTTAATATTACTAATTATTATAAATTATAAATGTATATATACATTTTTTTAAACTATTTTATTGTTTCCCAAGTGTAAATAATCTATAGGTTACTACTGTAAGAAAATATCAGCATCCGGTATATACTTTAAGTATTACCATTGCTTGAAAAAACCTAATCTAATCCTGTTTACATGAAATGAGCCTGCTCCCGAGCAGGTTTGAGCTACCAGAACTGTCACTAATGACAACAACTCTCGGATGAGTTTTGAAGAATGAAGCGATCCTGTATCATCAAATCATCAGTAACCAAATCCAGCTACCTGAGTAATCCACGTACGAAGAACAGACCCCAGGGGTTCCACATGGATCAAGTAACCTCCAACTGATTTGTTTGTTGGCATTTGTCTGTGCAGTGTAAATTGGCCTTTAGACTTCTTTTTGTACCCTAGTATAAATGAAAATGAGTACTCGTTTACTTTTTTATGGTACTTTTTCTCAAGTATTTGATTTGTGCCCCACTAAAAATTTACTGCAATTGTCCTTAACATCTTATGAAAGCAGTTCTTATTTTTAGCACTAAATTTGTGCTTTAAAAGTGACACATTTCCTGCCAAATTTCAGGAACCTTTCTAATAATTCTGAAGAACACCTACTGATAAAAGCTTAAATATCAGTTGTCATGGGTGAATTTTTACAGAGTGATCTTTTCTTTTGTAGATGGGGTCAGAATGACATTTGTCATCTGAGATTTGGAGGTAGATCACTGGAGGATAAGAGCGACTTTAGAAAGATGGCAGCATCACCATGTTATTTCCACACAGAGACTGGCTGGCTGATCATTTTAGCAATCTCTTTTGATTTATATGAAAGTGGTTAACATAAAAAAAGCTAAAAAAAAAACCACGAGTTTTCCATATTATTAAAGAGAAGAACACAAGAACATAAAGTTTTTGGCGTAATTTAGTTTTTTGTTAATGTAAACAGAATAAATTTGGGCGAAAATGTATATAAAGTATATACCTTAAGTGTAAGTATATAAAGATATTCATTCACTCATTTTCCTTTGGCTTAGTTTTTATTTCAGAGGTCGCCACAGCGGAATGAACCAACTATTCCAGCATACCTTTTACGCAGCGGATGCCCTCACAGCCCAAACCCAATATTGAGAAACAGCCATACATACTCATACACTACTGCCAATTTAGTTAATCAAATTCACCTATAGCGCACGTGTTTGGACTGGGGGGGAAAACCCGGAGCACCCGGAGGAACACCACGCCAACATGGGGAGAACATGCAAACTCCACACAGAAATGCCAACTGGGACTCGAACCAGCGACCGTCTTGCTGTGAAGTGACAGTGCTAACCACATTCAACGCCACTCCAAACAGTCCCTTGGCTTTTGAAGTTCATCTCATCATTGAACAGTCTGTATAGCTCCGCAACCACTCCATCAGACATATAGTGTCTGATTCTGATAAACGGGCATCCATTACGGCAGATGAAAACCTTGAATGAGCAAGGCTGGATGGAAAGAGATAAAACATATCATCCTCTCGAATCCCACACGGCCTTTATCAAAAACCTGACACGTTCCTGCAGGGCCAAAGAGCTTTAATGAAGAACAAATCCACATTAATCGTGTCTCTTCAGACCCCAGCACTTCTAATACCAATCCCATACTGTAAATCCTCAATTTGCAAGTACGCCATGACGGGATTTTCACAGTTATCTGTGTGAGGTGACAACATTTCATGGCCTGTTTCATAACCTTTCCGCTCAGACATGCAGCCAAAGTTCCTTTAAGGCAAGTCATTTCACTCTGCGGCCATCTTTGAAACGCCTCTTGCGCAATATGTTTGAATGGGGAAACATCAAATTCTCTGAAATTGCTTGCCAAGCTTATGATTAAATTTCATATTAGGAATCACCAGTAAAATTTAACAACTACTGTCTCTTTTTTGTTTAATTTCTAAACGTTCAAATCATGCAAAATCTGCAGAAACTCACGTCTGGTCCGAGCCTTTCCCCCAGAGAATCATCACTCTTATTACAGATCACTGATATGCTCCTGTACTAAAAGGCGGGGCTTCCTTCACCATATTGATTGTTACACTTTTTCCCATTCAAACCTATATGAGTGGACACGTCTTGTGAATTCTATAGCACAGCAGAACAGAGATCGCCTGACTGGAGAACGAGAGAAAGAGAGACGGATCTCAGCCAGCTTGAAAGAGTTCCTTCGGGGAAACGCCGGGAACATGATCCTAAATGAGGCAGAACTCATCAGAGGAGGTCCTGGGGAAATGCCTGGCGCTGTTCTGTGTGTAAATAACATCCATTCATTATTAAATCGCAGCCTGAGCCAGGAATCTTCTATGCCAGAGGTCAACACAGCTCATCTCTGCCCTGCTGCCTCACAGGTAAGACTCTGACGCTTCATAAATGTACCTTTTCTTCTCTTCTTTCTAACTGTGAAATAGTGTTGTCACGATACTGGAACTTTAATACGATACCTGTTTGATACCACGAGGAACAAATTACACAAACGGTATACAAATGAAAGAAAACAGGAAACATAATTAAACTAAACCATACAAAATTTACCATTTTCAAATTAAATTAAATTCTCTTCTTTCTGTGAAATTGTGTTGCCACTATATAGGAATTTCCAACTTCGATACAATACTTTGAAACATATCAATATTTGACACCATTTTTGATACCACGAGTAAAAAAAAAACTCCACAATGAGTATACAAATGAAGTAAAAATGACAAAAAGAAAAATTTAATTCTTCTTTCTAACTGAAATCGTGTTGTCACGATACTGGAATTTCCAACTTTAATACGATACGATATCTGAAAAAATACTGATATTTTATACAATGAGAAACAAATTCCACAAATGGCCCGTTTCCTCTGAGTGTTACAGTATGGGTCGGTACGGGTCACCTTTATCAGGCTTGCGTTTCCACTGCTAAAAGGGTACCAATATGCTTATTTCAAAACAATACGCCATTTTAAAACACGAAAGCGTGACTACGGTGCGAAGAAACCTGGATTTATAGGATCAGCACTGTAAACAATGCAACAACATGCTGTGGACTACAATCCCCCAGCTGTTGCCGTGATTTCAAAATGCAGATATGGTGTAAACATCATTTTAATATAATTCAGTTCAGTTTAATTTAAACAATTAAAAGCATATTAGGCATCAACCAACATCACAATCTCTTTCAAAGTAATATGCCTAAGTGTCCTCCTAGGCTTCAGTTCATGGCAGCAGGTAAACACCGTGGGGACTCTTCCCTGCTTCAGCCAATGTAACCTGGTGAGCAATAAAACAATGCAGTCCTCTGTAGCACACCCTCGTGTTGTCTGTATTAGTGTTGTCCTGGTACTGAAACTTTAAAAACGTCCAATTCCCGCTAACATTTAAGCTCCGCTGAGTATATCTGTAAACCAATATCAGCAAAAGAGTAACGAACTGTACTGTACCGTACCGTACCACTCAGTGGAAATGGGCCAAAAGAGTATAAAAATGAAGTGAAAAGAAAAACATAAATTAACTAAACCATACAAAGTTTTGCACTTCAAGTAAAATTTAATTCTTCATTCTAACCGTGAAGTCGTGTTGTCACGATACTGGAAATTCCAACTTCGATATATGATACCTTTAAGAAATCCTAATATTTGATACCATTTTTGATACCACGAGGAACAAATTCCACAAAGAATATACAAATTATCAATGTTTTGAGTTTTCAAGTAAAATTGAAGTCTTCTTTTCCTTCTAACTGTGAAAAAGTGCTGTCAGGGCCACGATACTGGAATTTGCAACTTCGATGCGATACCTTGTAAAATATCGATATTTGATACCATTTTTGATAATACAAGGAACAAATTCCACAAAGAGTATACAAATTAAGTTAAAAGGGAAACATAAACAAACTAAAACTAAAAAATGTTTTGCATTTTCAAGTAAAATTGAATTCTTCTTTCTAACTGTGAAACCGTGTTGTCACGATACTAGAATTTCCAACATATCGATTTTTGATACAACGAGGAATAAAATTCCAAAGAGTTTGCAAATGAATTAAAAAGGAAAACATAAACTAAATCATACAATGTTTTGCATTTTCAAGAAAAATTTAATTCTCTTCTCTCTAACTGTGAAATCGTGTTTACCTTGAAATGTATCGATATTTTGAAACTATTTTTGATACCGCAAAGAGTATTCAAATGAAGTAAAATTAGAAATGTAAATAAACTAAACCATACAATGTTTTGCATTTTGAAGTAAAATTTATTTTTTCTCTTTTTTCTAAATGTGAAATAATGTTGTCATGATACTAGAATTTGCAACTTCGATATAATATTACACCTTAAATAATATCGATATTTGAAAGCATTTTTGATTCCACAAAGAGTATACAAAAGAAGAAACAAGGAAAATAAATGAAACACAAAACATGTATAGTTTAGTTCAAGTAAAATTGAATTATCTTCTTTCTGTGTGAAATAGTATTGTCAGCGTCACGATACTGGAATTTGCAACTTCGTAACAAAACCTTGAAAAATATTGATTTTTGATACCACAAGGATAAAAATTGTCAGAGTATACAAATGAGTATACAAATACAAATAAACTACACCATACAGTGTTTTGCATTTTCAAGTAACATTAAATTCTTCACTACTTTCTAACTGTGAAATTGTGTTGTCACGATACTGGAATTTCCAACTCCGATACGATACCTTAAAAAGTATCGATATTTAATACCATTTTTAATACCACGAGGAACAAATACCACAAAGAGTATATAAATGAAGTAAAACGTGAAAAACGTAAATAAACTATTCCATACAATGTTTTACTTTTACATGTAATATAATTTTTAAATTATATTTTCTTTCTTAATTAAGAAGTAAACTAAACCATACAATGTTTTGTTTTTAACAAGTGTTAAAATCATATGATTATTATTAATTAATATTATTAAATGTTCCAGAGCTAACATGGACATTTGTATTTTTTAAACTAATATAAACAAAAAATTATAAATACAGATCTATTGCATATTCCTTGTTAGAGGTTGCGATAATACAGCGGCAGACAGGATTGAGTGACACTATAGAGCACGCTGACTGTGTTATATTGTATTTCTTAATCTGTTATATTGTAATAATCATATCTGCACATTTCTAAATGATAAAATAAATTAATAGTCAGACTTTTTTTTCAACTCCCTACTGGTGAGTATAGCAAGCGCGAGAGAGAAAAGCCAGTATTGATACTACCCAAAAGGAAGATTGTACCATTAAATATTTGAGTGTCTATATTTTTGGCAACACTATACTGTGACATGTTTGTGCTAAGCAAACCAACTTTTTTTTCTGTTTGTCCTTCTTATGCTAAACTTTGATACTTAAAGGAGATGATGGTTGCTAGGCGACACTGGGGTAAAAGTTGCTTGATCATAAAGCCACGTCTGTGTGCGCATGAATGAGATCTCAAGCATCAAATGCAGCTGATGGAGGGCAGGTAAACCTTTATCTATCCTCCCGCTCAGGGAGAGAATACTAATAGAAGCTGAAAGCCCTACTTATTCAAGAACGAGATGAACATCAGTTTGAAATGGCCACATGGTTTTTGGTTTGTTGTGAATGTGTTTTGTGATGAAGATGTTCATGCAACACCTTGGGCTCTATTTTAATGATCTAAATGCATGGTCTAAAGTGCATGACAATCTGCTTTTATTTTCTCTTCGTTATAACTGTAAAATCGTGGTGTCACAATACAGAAATTTACAACTTCGATACAATACCGTGAAAAATATCGATATTTGATAGCATTTTTGATACCACGAGAAACAAAATTCCACAACGAGTATAAAAAATTTAGTAAAAGGGAAACAAACTATACCATACAAAGTTTTGCATTTTCAAGTACAGTTAAATTATTCTCTTCTTTCTAATTGTGAAATCCTTTTGTCTCGATGCTGGAATTTCCAACTTCGATACGATACCTTGATAAAATATCGATATTTGATACCATTTTTGATACCACGAGAAACAAAACTCCACAACGAGTATAAAAAAATAATGTAAAAGGGAAACAAACTAATTCATACAAAGTTTTGCATTTTTAGGTAAAATTTAATTATTCTCTTCTTCCTAATTGTGCCACGATGCTGGAATTTGCAACTTCAATACGATACCTTAAATAATATCGATATTTAATACCATTTTCGATACCACGAGGAACAAAATCCAAAAAGAGTATACAAAAGAAGTAAAAAGGGAAATATGAATGAACTAAACTATACAAAGTTTTGCTTTTACAAGTAAAATTCAATTCTCTTCTTTCTAACTGTGAAATCGTGTTGTCATGAGACGGAAATTTCCAACTTCGATACGATGACTTGAAAAAATATTGATATTTGATACCATTTTCGATACCACGAGTATAAGCAGTGAAGTAAAAGGGAAACATAAACTAAACCATACAAAGTTTTGCATATTCAAGTAAGTTAAATTATTCTGCTTTCTAATTGTGAAATTTTTTGTTACTACACTGGAGTTTGCAAGTTCGATATAATACCTTAAATAATATTAATGTTTGATATAATTTTCGATACCACGAAGAACAAAATCCACAAAGAGTATACAAATAAAGTTAAATGGGAAACGTAAATAAACATAACCATACGATGTTTTGCATTTTCAAGTAAATTTACGTTTTTCTTTCTAACTGTGAAATCGTTTTACCACAATACTGGAATTTACATCTTTGATACGATACCTTAAATAATATCAATATTTAATACCATTTTTGATACTACGAAAAACTTTTTTTTTAAGTATACAAATAAAGTAAAAATGAAACATAAATGAACTAAACCATATACAAAGATTTGCTTTTACAAGTAAAATTAATTCTTCTCTGCTTTCTAACTGTGAAATCATGTTGTCACGATACTGAATTTCCAATTTCAATATGATACCTTGAAAAATATCGATATTTGATACAATTTTTGATACCGCGAGGAACTAATTTCACAAAGAGTATATAAATTAAGTAAAAAACGGAAACATAAATGAACCAAACTTTATATCTATACCTAAACAATACCATTTTCGATACTACGAGAAACAATTGGTAACACTTTACAATAAGGTTCATTAGTTAATGCATTTACTAACAAGACATTAGTAATGCACCATGAGTTAACATGAACTAACAATGAACAATTGGATTTTCATTAACTAGCGTTAACTAACATGAACAAATACTGTACTAAATGTATTGTTCATTGTTTGTTAAACAATGAAGTAAAAGGGAAACATAAACTAAACCATTCAATGTTTAGCATTTTCAAGTAAAGTTAAATTATTCTCAGCTTTCTAATTGTGAAATCCGTTTTTCTCAATACAGAAATGTCCAACTTCGATACGATACCTTGAAAAATATTGATATTTGATACCATTTTCGATACCACGAAGAACCAAATCCACAAAGAGTATATAAATAAAGTAAAAAAGGTAAACATAAATGAACTAAACCATACAAAGTTTTGCTTTTACAAGTAAAATTAAATTCTTCTCTGCTTTCTAACTGAAATCATGTTGTCACGAGACTGGAATTTCCAACTTCAATACAATACCTTGAAAGATATCGATATTTGATAGCATTTTTGATACCATGAGGAACTAATTCTACAAAGAGTATGCAAATTAAGTAAAATGGGAAACATAAATAAACTAAATCATACAAAATTTTGCATTTTCAAGTAAAATATATTTATCTTTTTTTTAATCGTGAAATCACATCACAATACTGGAATTTGCAACTTCGATATGAAAAAATATTGATATTTGATACCATTTTAGTATACCCCAACCCTAAACTTACCCCTCACAGTGAGGTAAAAACAGTGATTATAACGATAATTATTTATTTATTTATTAAATTATCCATTAATTGTATTTTATTAACTACTACTCTTACCCCAACCCTTAACTTACCCTTCACAATAATGTTATTGTTAGAGTTAGAGTTATTGTTGTACAGTGTCTCAAAAACGCTATTGAAGTGAGTATCCGCAGCTGTATCCCTTTTAGAATTAATCCTATCTTGCATTCAGAATAGAACATCTCTGATTGGTTTAATATGGGTGTGGAGTTCTTCCTCCAGTGTGAGGTCTGCCGCATGTCACCATAATATAATTAGTCCAAACAGTTAATCAATATAAAATACGTTCTGCTTTGATTGTGGCTTGACCTTCTGCTTGACTCGTCTCTGTCAGATTCAATGAATGTGTGTCACGCAGGAAGAGAGTCGTCGCTGCTGCTGCTTTTGTGAGATAGTGAATTTGTTCATAAAAGCCTTGATAAACTGCGCATAATTACTTAGGATGAGACGTATTGAGAAACAAGATAATGGCAAGTCAAGAATAACTACTATTTGTGTTGCTTGTGTTGGTTTAAAGGGGGCCTATTATGTAAAAATCACTTTTATAAGGGGTTTAACACAGTTGTGTGGCTGAAGTACAGTACAGTATGTGAATATAACCAGCTTCTAATGGTAAAAATGTTTTTATTTTATTTTTTTATAGTCAGACTTGATAAAAACAGTCTGCAGAAACACTTTGATTGACATTCTCCCTTTGTACGTGTCATCAGAGGAGGAAAGCCCCGCCCATTATTCACAATCTCTCCCTCAGCATAGGAGGTTAGTCGTGTTTTTGAATCTGCCACTTTGTTGACATAGGTATTTGTAGCTCCGCCCTCTTTTGAAAAGAGCACAATCTCATTTAAATTTAAAGCGACAGTCACCAAAATGGCACAATTAGGATCAAAGCCTAAAAGGGTCAGTTATAAAGAGTTCTAAAGCATTATTTGTTTGCTATTTTGAGCTGAAACTTCACACACACACTCCAGGGACATCAGAGACTTCTTTTACAAGTTGCAGATGCACTGTGAGTAAAAATGACTTTTATTATGCAAATATTGTATTTTCAAGTACAAATATTTAAACATTTGTACTTGTGATGCTATATTACATACAATATTAAGTGTTGTTTTCCAACATGTTAATGAAAATTAAATGAAACAAACTTTTTTTTATTTGAAAGACACATTGTCAGATATTTGGTAACCCTTTATTTTGATGGTCCATTTGAGTATTAGTAGACTGTCTGCTTAATATCTGTTGATACTGCTACTAAACAGACAATTAACTGACTATAAGAAACTTTTCAAGTGCATGTCAGCTTACACTAACCCTAACCCCAACCTAACAGTCTGCTTATAATCTAATGAGAATTAGTTGGCATGTAGATGCAATGTAACTTAAATTCAGCAAAGGAACCATCAGATATTTTGTTTTCGTTTAAGCATAAACCTTTAATTAATTAATTATTAAACGACTTTACACACATTTTAAAGAGTCAAATATTGGCTGCTTTTTTTTTTTAGGGGACAAAAGAGATCAATGGTGTGTTTCCGGAAACCATCATTAGCCAACTAAGGTCGCAAGTTCTGTCGTTACAAACATAGTTCGTTGATTTGTCGTTTCCCGATTCCGTCGTTGCAACGAACATTCGCAAACTGCGTCGCAAACTTGTATGCTTGCAACTACACCTCTGAAGCTGAAGCTGTAGTTATAAACATAGTTCCTGGCTGTGTTCTCTTCCCAGTTATCCTAACCATACCACCCGGCCCTATTGGTTTAAAGCATTCTGATATTTAAACTTGGAATGATTAAAAAAAGGATTAAAGTCGTCTCTCTTAGGTGTAATTTGCTTTCAAAGTATTTTTACAGTTCAGTTTTAGCGATCTTCAAGTTGCGCTTCCTTCGCAGTGCACATTGAAAACATTGATGTCATTTTGAACACAGCCGTGGCTCATAACGAAAGCTATAGGTGATCTATTATTTAAAAGCGGAATTTATGTTACGTCTCCAAAGCTTGTGAAAACAAAAAAACAAAGCATACGTTAATGCTTTTAATTTATAGTAGGTTATTTATTAAGTATCTGTACTGTATATGACATGGGCCTGTTAGTTAGAACATTTCTGTAGTGGTTTACATGTATCAAATTGTAAAAGTAGACTTAAAATAAATGTATAAATAAACAATATCCTACTGAATAATAATAATAATAATCATCATTATCATCATCATCATCATCATCATCATTAATATTATTAATATCATTATTAATTATCCTATAAGTAGGATTTTTTCATTTCCTAATAAATAATAAATAATTTATGTAATTTCTTCATAAATCGCCTAATTATTTATTTATTTATTTTATTTATTTATATGAGTTATATATGAGATTAGAATACGTGTTAGCTTTTGTAAGTGATTTTATGTTTTATAATAGAATATGTAATGTTCTCTATAATATTTGTAAAGGAAACACAGGCCTTATGTGTGCCATTTACATATATTTCAATTAATATGGAAAGCGAGTGCATGTTTTTATCAAAACTAGCATTGGATTGTATTTTATATGTGTGTATGTGTAAAACAATATCATTTGCACAAAGATATTCTGGGTTTTTTCTCTAAGGAAGTAGTTACTCCATCCCGTTTAGAGCATCATTATGGGCGTTTTATGTTATAACTAACATGGTTCAAATGACGGATCTGCAACAGAAACTACGGGTTTTGGGAAACACTCGTCACTACATTGTTGTTTTCCTATGATAGCTCAGCCGTGAGTTACGTCGTTGTTTGGGAAACGCACTGTTTTGCCCTGTGTAAAATAAAATAAAAATAAAAATATATGACATATAAAATAAAATTAAAATTAAATTTATAATAAAATATTTTAAAATAAAATAAAGCATGAAATAAAAGGGAAGACAAAGCTAATGTCCACGGTGTACTTCTAATTGTCAGAAATCAAAGAGGGAGTGTAAAAAAAAAACCAATGACGATGGTTTGTTCTGTAGACTATCGAAAAAATATATAGCTTACAATATTTCCCAATTGTTTACACACATTTTCTGAAAGGATGTCTCATATTGTCAGAACTCTACACGCACACACACACACACACGCACACACACACACAGACAGAGAGAGAGAGAGAGATTTTGCTCATTCTGAGTACTCAGAGATGGTTGTTGTTAAGTTATTTGGCACGGCTGTGTCTCCGGCTTCCCTGGGATTTCTTAGATCTGCTGGTGCTGCCTTGTGCCGATGAGCATCTGTGCGGGAGGACAGAACACAGATCTGCTCCTGACAGAAGAGAAGTCAACACATTACACCCGATTCCTCTGCTCACACTTTCTCAAGCAATTGTAATAAACAGAAGTTTTGCAGGACTCAAACACTCAGCTTTCAGTTATATTAAATGAGTATATCTCTAATCTGCCAAATTTCACATCTCCACACACTGAAAACGATGATTCATTGGATTTACTAAATGTTTTAAGGTAAGCAGTTGCAAATAATTTATATGGGATGAATTTAAACAAACAAATTCAGTTGAACATTGCTAAATGTGTTTGTTTAAATTCAGGCAGCATGGTGGCGCAGTGGGTAGCACAATCGCCTCACAGCAGGAAGGTCGCTGGTTTGAGCCTCGGCTGGGTCAGTTTGCATTTCTGTGTGCAGTTTGCATGTTCTCCCTGAGTTCGCGTGGGTTTCCTCCGGGTGCTCTGAATTAGGCTAAATTGTCCATAGTGCATGAGCGTGAATGAGTGTGCATGGATGTTTCCCAGTGATGGGTTGCAGCTGGAAGGGCATCCGCTGCATAAAAACATATGCTGCATAAGTTGGCGGTTCATTCTGCTGTGGCGACCCCAGATTAATAAAGGGACTAAGCAGAAAATAAAATAAATGAATGTTTAAATTCAGCCCTGGGTGGCACGGTGGCTCAATGGTTAGCACCGTCGCCTCACAGCAAGAAGGTCACTAGTTCAAGTCCCGGCTGGGTCAGTAGGCATTTCTGTGTGGAGTTTGTATGTTCTCCCCATGTCGGTGTAGGTTTCCTTTGTGTGCTCCGTTTTCCCCCACAGTCCAAACACATGTGTTATAGGTGAATTTGAATAAATTTAATTAGCCGTAGTGTATGAGTGTGTGTGTGTGTGTGTGTGCATTTGAGTGTGCATGGGTGTTTCCCAGTACTAGGATGCAGCTGGAAGAGAATCCGCTGCGTAAAAGATAAGGTGGAATAGTTGGTGGTTAATATATGGCTGATAAATAAGGGACTAAGCCAAAGGAAAATTAATGAATGAACAAAGTCAAATATTATTACTTAATTTTTTTAAGTAATGTGTTACTTGTTACTTAAAAAAAGTAATATTATTACGTAACTCTCTTATCTTGTAATGCGCTACCCCCAACACTGGTTATCATTGTGTAAAGCAAAAGTGAAAACTCATCCAAATTGTTCAGTTTTGTATGTGTGTAAATGTTTTGTGAGTAAATGATTAGGTTACAGTTTAGAATGAAAAGAATGTTTAATTTACTACTTTTCACATGAAGATGCCAAAGAGAGAAAGGGTGGAAGACAGCATTATAAAATAAAAATATTTAGAATTTCAGTCTGCTCGTCAAACAAAACTAGAAAGAATTTAGTGTTGTAATTAAATATTTGAGGTTGCTTTTTTTGCGTCCATTTTGCAGCTTGAAAGCCTTGACTACAAACTGAACATTTTTAAAAAGCAGTAAGTTAAGGGGCACCTATGATGAAAGCCATCTTTTGTAAGCTGTTTGGACATAACTGTGTGTAGGTATAGTGTGTCTGCAGTCATATTGGAGTGATAGAAACACAACAAGTCCCTTTTTTTAAATTTCCTGATGTTAAAATAGGATCCTAAACCCTCCCATTTTGAGGCAGACGTGATGTAGGAGTGCGGTTTTCCTGCCCATCGAATTGATTGACAGCCATGTATGTCTCTGTAGTATTGTGTATAATTCATAGGCTGTAAAAGATATGGATGTAGTATTCCTGACGTCACCAATAGCTTTCTGAAGAGCACAAATGAAGCAACAAGTAGTTGTGGCCAACCGTCGCCATTTTGTTCATGTGTCATCGCACCCACTGGGGATGACCGAATAAGGGCAAAGAGGCGGAGCGTCAGTGGAGCTACAGATGCCTGCTAGCTTTTTGCTTAGATGAGCTTTTCTTTGGGAAAATGCTTAAGATTTCATTACCTGCGACTTGTTTGTGTTTTGACCACATGTGCTTGGTTGTACACTATATCAATAAAGTGTTTAGTCTTTTAAAAACACTGTTGTAACACATTGAGTCACTAAACATTGTTCTTATGACTTTTTTCCACAGGAGGAAACACTTCAAATATGGTCTGTGTCAGTAAATGCAAGGCTATTAATGTAATCCAGGCATAAAACTGTATGACAGTGTTTCAGACTGTTCTATAGCCAACAATATATATATATATATATATATATATATATATATATATATATATATATATATATATATATATATATATATATATTGTATAATATATACAATACTTAAATAAAACAAATACATTTATAGATATGGTGTAAATAATTTCACTCACCTGGGACTTGGAGGCCACTTGAATGGTTTGCGAGCACAATTAAGTGCACACAGCATCCCATATCATCTGATAACTGTAGGAAATAATTCCAAAAGGAAATTGACTATGTAAAAAAAACATAAACAAAACAAAAATACAATGTATATGCCGAGTTTAGCGGCTAATCAGCCGGAATCAGCTGAGCAAGACCTAGCTGTCACTCAAGTGGCCACGCCCTTAATTATGCAGACTTAATAAAAAAAACAAAATGGATGAGTTATAAAAACATTCACCCCCCTCACAGTTGTCATGAAGGGTAATATTAGCTAAATGCACCAAAAACCATCTGGTGTTCCAGGCTGTAAGCAGGCTTTTATCAGCTGTAAATTTGGCCAATGTAGCATTGCAGTCAGTGAACATCTGGATTTCCTGGAGCCAGCCCCCAAAGGCGAGTCGATGAATTGCAGTTTTAGTTACTTCACTATTGGCTTCATGAGGGAGAGCGGGAGGTTGCCACTTGGTATAATCCAGCCTGATCTCACGAGAAAACGTAAGTATTTTACATTTTGACAGTTTAGTGGCTAATTCGTACGAATTCATACAAGTTCAGTCGTACGAAATGGTACGATTTTAAAAAGGAGGCGTGGCACCTAACCCCACCCCTAAACCCAACCGTCATTGGCGGATGAGCAAATCGTACTACATTGTACGAATTAGATCATACGAATTTGGACGAATTAGCCACTAAATCAAAAAGTTACGAATTGCCGTGAGATTGTGTTGTATAATCATATCAACACGACAGGATGTGCGCAAAACAACCGAGATTAAAAGATCTGTTGCGCACTCTGTGATCATCAAATGTGATCAAGAATGAGTTGTACAAGTTTAAAACGTTTCTTAGTGCATTTTTGTAATGAACTACAGCAATTTTTTTGTCTTTACTTTGTCACCACAGTAGTACTATTATAAAATCGCGTGTCAGTACAATTATAAAAGAAGACACTTAAATCCCGGTTTGTGGACGTTAAATTAGGTTTATTTTGTAAATTTACATTACAGATATCCATACAGCAGTGGATGTTAACGTGTATCCTGTCACATTTGCCGTGCAAAAACAGTGCAGAGTTAAACGCGCGTGTGTGTGAACTTTGTAATGACATTGTGTGTGACTTGTGTGAAAGACTTGAATTAATTTCACAACAAATAGAACAAATAATCATTGGTAAAGGTCTTACTGTAGTATTTCGCACAAACGTTACGTGAGATCTGCTTCCTTCATGTCTGTCACTGTGCTGTTTATCTGACGCAGCCGGAGATTGAGGCACACTCTGACAGTCATGTGGGAACGGTGGGCAGGGAGAACTAGCATTAAAGGCACAGGCCACAAAATGTCGCTGGTTCGAGTCCCTGCTGTGTCAGTTGACATTTCTGTGTGGAGTTTGCATGTTCTCCCCGTGTTGGCGTGGGTTTCCTCTGGGTGCTCCGGTTTCCCCAGCAATCCAAACACATGCGCTATACGTAGGTGAATTGGGTAATCAAAATTGGCTGTGTGAATGTGAGAGTGTATGGGTGTTTCCTTGTACTGGGAGGGCATCCTCTGCGTAAAACATATTTTGGAATAGTTGGAATAGCCTGCTGATATAGAGTTCATTAACTGTAGGCTGTTTGTGATTGTCAGGTATGTGGCAACTTTCACAAATTCCATTTTAAATTCCAAGCCTTTTGAAGATGAATCGCATTTAAATGCCTTGTTTTGTTTGGCCTTGGGTTGTTTTTGTAAGTTTGACAGTCTTTGAGAATTTCATAATGTTTAGTATGAAAACAAATGCATGATGAAACTACCCGTTTAGACGCATGATTGCTTGATTTTCAGATCTGGTAAGCAAGGTGAGGAGAAAAACTATTGACAAAGCCTTTGCTTACTGATTTTAAGAATAATTTTTCATACATCCAAAAACTTGAAGAGTATACAGTTTAATAACTCATTTCTAATAACTGACTTCTTTTATCTTTCCCATGATGACAGTAATAAATATTTGACTAGATATTTTTCAAGATACTAGTATTCAGCTTAAGTGGGGTTTATTTATAAACTAATTTCAAGAGGATCCTGTGCAACACAGCTGCTCACGTGGGTTTCCCCAGGGCCCTCCGGTTTCCTCCCACCATCCAAAAACACACAACTTAAGTCAATTAACTAATCCAATTAGGCATCAAGATGTGCAACTAGTAAGTAGTTATATCTTAAGAGCAATCTTTATCTGTTCATTGGCTAATACAGCAGGGGAGTTCCCGAGATCTACCTGAGCTCAAACTCTCCTCTCGCCCTGCAATGGGAGGGAGCCCTGGACTCGAGGATCTTATGAGCTCAGGGCTCTCTCCTGGGACAGCATGCCAAACACGCTTTATAATCAATCATCAGCTAAGTGTAAGTTCTTGAAGGTGACATTTAAAGGCTTAATTAGGCAAGTAAGGGTAATTAGGCAAGTCATTATATAACAGTGGTTTGTTCTGTAGACTATCGAAAAACAAATTCTGCTTAAGGGGCTAATAATATTGACCTTAAAATGTATGTTTCTAACTAAAAACTGCTTTTATTCTAGCTGAAATAAAACAAATAAGACTTTCTCCAGAAGAAAAAATATTATAGGAAATACTGTGAAAATTTCCTTGCTCTGTTAAACGTAATTTGGGAAATATTTGAAAAGGAAAATATTATATAATAGTTTTGACTTTAACTGTAACTTTCAGCTCCATCTTCTCAAAGTCTTGAAAAAATAAGAATAGCAATGAAGGGTATTGGT
The DNA here is from genome assembly GCF_903798145.1 of Danio aesculapii. Taxonomy (NCBI): domain Eukaryota; kingdom Metazoa; phylum Chordata; class Actinopteri; order Cypriniformes; family Danionidae; genus Danio; species Danio aesculapii. Next base: position 4,923,229 of record NC_079448.1, read on the forward strand.
AAGGGAAAAATGTAAATAAATCTTAATATATTCACCCTCGGGCTATCCAAGATGTTGCTGACCTTTTTTCTTTAGTAGAAGATTAAACAGAAGCAAAAATCTAAAACTGTCCTTGGTTATTCATATAATACAAGTAAATGTCTACCGGTGCTTTGAAAATAATAATTGAAATAATAACATTAGAATCCCAACAGCACATTGACAGCATCAGGTTGTCAATAATTACCCATCAGGCTCATTGTTTTGGGCGTTTTCAGGAAACCGACTCACAATTGTCCAATAATAATGACTCACTACGAATCTTTTGTTTCAAATAAGTGTTTCAGAGCGCAAATCAAGTTGGTAAGTTGATGAAAAATGAAGAAATTCTGCCATAAACTCATTTTATTCCTCTGTGGATCAACTTTTTAAAAGCCCTTTTTAAAATCTTGCCAAAAAGCCTCTAATGCACTGCCTGTAATCCATTACAAACTCACAGTCTGGTCTGGAACAACCGATTTGCATAATCGAATCACTTCCTATGGATATAAGTCTCTATTAGGCTTCTGCTGGTATTGTTTTTTTCTTGTCACGATTAATTTCTTGAACATTTATAATGATAAACGGTATTCTCATATACAGGTGAAATAACCAAGAAATACTTTATTGTATGTACACTATCTGACAAAAGTCTTGTCGCCTATCCAAGTTATAGGAACAACAAATAATAACTTGACTTCTAGTTGATCGTTTGGCATCAGAATGGGAGATGAGGCTCTGATTGGTTTAATGCACGTTATGCTCACCTATAACTCATTAAGACATTAGGGACATCTCTTTTCAGAGTATGCGCCTGGCACGCATACTGTTTTTCCCATCCTTAAAATATCGGTCATGCTCTTACTGATTTTGCGCCATCTGCTTTAGATATGTCTAGTCTGGAATGTACACTACCTGACAAAAGTCTCGTCATCAATCCCAGTTGTAAGAGCAACAAATAATACCTTGACTTCTAGTTGATGATTTGGAAAAGTGGCAGAAGGTCGATTTTTCAGATGAATCATCTGTTGAACTGCTTCCCAATCACCACAGATACTGCAGAAGACCTATTGGAACCCGCATGGACCCAAGATTCTAACAGAAATCAGTCAAGTTTGGTGAAGGAAAAATCATGGTTTGGGGTTACATTCAGTATGGGGGCGTGCGAGAGATCTGCAGAATGGATGGCAACATCAACAGCCTGAGGTATCAAGACATTTGAGATGCCCATTACATTACAAACCACAGGAGAGGGTAAATTCTTCAGCAGGATAGCGCTCCTTCTCATACTTCAGCCTTCGCATCAAAGTTCCTGAAAGCAAAGAAGGTCAAGGTGCTCCAGGATTGGCCAGCCCAGTCACCAGACATGAACATTATTGAGCATGTCTGGGGAAATATGAAGGAGGAGGCATTGAAGATGAATCCAAAGAATCTTGATGAGCTCTGGGAGTCCTGCAAGAGCGCTTTCTTTGCCATTCCATGCCATTATTTCTGTT
>NC_079448.1:4924942-4947905 GCF_903798145.1 Danio aesculapii
AGATGAGAGAGAGAGAGAGAGGAGAGAGAGAGAGAGAGAGAGAGGAGAGAGAGAGAGAGAGAGAGAGAAGAGAGGAGAGAGAGAGAGAGAGAGAGAGAGAGAGAGAGAGAGAGAGAGATATTCAGCAGTTGGTTAGTGAGACCAGCAGGGGGTCGGATCGCTTTCCCCTGATCTCCAGCCTTCAGCTCCAGCTCTCAGTCTCAGTGCTGCATGAGAGAGGGAGGAGGAGGAGAGGAGGACACTTCCCTCTCCAGCAGCAGCAGCATACGCGAGGAATGCGCTTCACCGCCTTAGGGGACTGGATGGATGGAGCGACAGGGTCATGAAGGTGCCCGCAACCTCTGGGTTGGATTTAGGGGGCCGTTACCGCAGAAGGAGACCATCCATAATTAATAAGAGCGAGCCGGAGATCCTAGAACCGAAGCGCAAGCTGCACCGGCGAGTCATGTCACCAACTGACAGCGCTTCCAGAGGAGCTGACGAGGAGGACAAAGGAGGATGAAGGAGGCAGAGGTGGATTATAATGAAGCTGAGTGGCAAAGGACTGTGCACCATCGTCTCCAGCAGTCTGCTCTTCGTGTGCGCCGTGAGCGCGGTGGTCGTGGGATTCAAATGCATTGCGCTGGGCTCCGGGGTGCGAGCGCACTTCCACCTGGCCACCGCGGCCGGCGCCTTCTACTCGGGCATCCTGGTGGCTCTCGGACAGGTCCTGATGGGGGTGGCGCTGGTCTTTTGCCGGGGCAAGCCCAGATGCGCCAATTTCTTCCTCTTTGGGATCTTAGTGTTTCTGTTGGGGGTCCTCACGGCGTTCTCGGGCGCGGTGGTGGACGGAGACACGGTGTCCCTGGTGGAGAGGAAGTACGCGCACTATTGCCAGGACTCTGTGGATGTAAACCCGGCGTGCGACCGGCTCAAGGTGTACCAGCGGGGTCTGGTGGTCTCCACCGTCCTTAATACTTTGGAGTGCATCTTGGGGCTGATGAACCTGGTGATCATTAAGCGTTACCAAGCGGCGCAGTTTCACCGGAGACGCCGGGCGCAGCGGCAGAGCGCGCGCATCATCCTGAATGAGGAGCGCGACTTCGCGGTCACGGAGTTCCAGCCGGTTTCCTACATCAACCTAGGGGTGTTTCACGCGTTGGACGAGACGGACGGGGAGGTGCAAAGTCGGGGCCACCCGTCTATGGAGCTGCCGGGCTATTCGCCCTCGAACCCGGAGCTAAATCACACGTACCCGTTTTCCTACCCGCTTCACAACGAGTTGCCACCCGCGTACGAGGACATATTCCCCGGGGAAACGAGCGGCAAATAGCGCGGGGACAGAGTTGCAGTTTTGCACTGACAATCACGCATTCGGCACGCCGAACTTGGAGTCGACACCGTTATTTCGGTGAGACGGCGACCAGCTGTTGCCTAATGTACTTTTTTTTTTATCCATCCGAGGTTTTAGCCAACACTGGAAATCCTACAGGCGGCGAACACACGTTCATAAACGATCCAGTGAGAAGGTAAACGTACGGAAGGGATTAAGTATTCATGCAACATTTGCTTTTCCACCCTCTTGACTGGCTCCTGATTGTATTCTCGGTTCATCCCTTGTCAAAATCCCAAAGGTTTGTGTACAGGATTCCTAATCGGAAGTTCGGACCTATCCTAAAGGATTCTGATTTTCTTACAGTATTCCAGCAGGGCACAAAAACAAAAGAAGTTACCAATATATGAGAAGGTAAACCGTACTGAAAGTTTGCTTGAAGTATACATGCAACATTTTGTTTTTGATTGATTGATTGTATTCCGAATTCATCCCTAGTCAAATTCCTGCACGCATGTGTACAGGATTCCCATGGAAATTGATATAATTGAGAAGCAAACCCTAAGGATTTGGTTTATAGCATTGAAACACAAAAGGTAAACATACTGAAATAATACATCTGCTTGCTTACATTCTCAGTTCATTCCTATGTGAAACTTACGTTACACTCTTAAAAATAAAGGTTCTTAACCAGCTTTGATGGTTCCATAAAGAACATTTACTTTGCTTCCATCAATCTTTTAATTCCAAAAACATTAAGGTGAAAAACATATTTTAGATTATGAAATGTCTCCTCACACAATGGCTAACTAGTTTCACTTAAAAGTTCTTTAATGACATCGAGAAAACCCCTCTTGAACCCCTTCAACAAAAACACAATGATAACGTTTTATCCTACATTTTTAGAACATTCCATTAATAACATAATGGTAACGTTTATAATTCTAACGTTTTTAAAACATTCTCCAAGCAACGCAATGATAACTTTTTTTTGCTAACGTTTTTAAAACGTTTATTAATTAAAAAAACAACGAAATATTCTACAAACATTACAGAATATTTTTTATGACTTTGAGAGAACTTTTAGAGAATATTATCCGAATTACGAGAACGTTACCTGTTAGCAGAGCCCAGCTAACAATTTTATGTTATGAAAACATTCCCATAACATTTCCATTAAGTTATAAAAACGTCTTGTTTGAACTTTCTAATAATGTCCAGTTTTTTAGATGTTATATTAACGCTATTTTTTGGTTATAACAATGTTATTAAAGCATTTTTAGAACATTTGATTCTCTTGTTATATTAATGTTTTAATAACGTTATTGAAAACATTCTTGGCTTCTCAAAGACACCTTTATTTGTATTTTTTTTTAAAGTTTATGATTTAGAACTATTGGTAATGTTTAAAAATTATTAGTCTGACAAGTTCCCCGTAGGTCCATTAGTAGTTTAACATAATAAAAACATCCATCCCTGTAGGACATCGAATGTCGTTTTCTTCTGAAAGGTCTAAAACGAGAGCTCTAATGTTCAGCCTCATGATTCGTTTATCATCTCTCCTTCCCTGGTGTTTCAGCAAAAAAGCCATTGCTGCTGGCGACATTAAAATGACAGGCGTTCCTCATCAGACGAAACATTTCCGCTGTGACTGTGGCTAATGTTTGTATATCTTGTTGTTTTAGACTAATAAGAGAACACATTGAGCTGGTCAACAGGTCAGATGCTGGAGCTGTGTGATTTTCTAGAATGTATTCACTGGAAGTCACCAATAATACAGTTCTTATACAAATAAGTACTCAGAAATAGCCTTCATGAGCGATTATTTCCCCAGTTTAATTAATCTTCTGCACAGAATTTCTTTTTGAATGTCTGCTATTTTAGAATATCCCCAAAAATAAAACAAAAATGAGTATTTTTATATTGTCAAATAAGTATTTTTATTAAGCATCAACGTTGCTTTAGCACTTTAAAGGCATATAGTATAGTTCACCCAAAACTGAAAATCTCCTATTCATTTGCTCGACCATTTGTCTATCCAATATGCAAGTAGCTAGAATTTTGTTTGCGTGTGTGTGTGTGTTTCACAAAATGCAAGTCAATGACTACCGGCACTGTAAAAAAACAACAACAAACATTTATCAGGCAAAATCAATATATTACGGTAAATTGTGCTCTTATTAAAGCTTAACGATCAGTCTGAGCAAGATCATTTACAGCCTTCTTACCTTTAATCCACAGCTTTAAATGTACAGTTCTCCCAAAACTGAAAATACCACTTGTTTAATAGATAGTTGTATTTTTTAAAGGGATAGTTCACTCAAAAATTAAAATGCTGTTGAATGAAAGTGGTGAACACAAAATAAGATATTTTAAAGATTGTTGGAAACCTGTAACCATTGACTGTGTTTTCTATACTATGATAGTTAGTGGTTAGATATTTCCAACATTTTTCAAAACAACTTCTTTTATGTTCAACAGAAAAATGCAACCCAAAGGCGTAGCACACTGAGTAAATGTTCATTTTTGAGTGAACTGTCCCTTTAATCCTGAGTGGGTTTGCTTCATAAGGTCTCAATGTACCGTCAAGAGTTTATGAGTCTTAAAGCTGCCTGCACTTTAAAATACAATAAAACGTCACCTACATTAAAAATCAAGTAAGAATAAAGAAATGTCACTAGCAAATATCTTTTCAGCATTTCAACTCTAAATGCTGCTTAAAGTTTCATTTATTTAATAGATCTTAGTATTTTTTTATTCAATACTAGTACTTTTTAAAGAGATAGTTCACCCAAAAATGTTAAATTTGGTCATCATTTACTCACCCTTGTCACAAATCTGTTAAACACAAAATAAGATATTTTGAAGAATGTTGGAAACCTGTAACCATTGACTTCCATAGCATTTGTTTTCTTACTGTTTATATTCTTACTTTCCTTTTTTATGAAAGACTTAACTTAATTTTTTTTTTGTTGGTTACAGAGTTCCAACATTCTTCAAAATATCTTCTTTTAAATCCATAAAGGTATAGGCATAGAACAAGCAGTAATTGTTTAGTTTTGGGTGAACTATACCTTTAATCCTGAGTGGATTTGCTACATCCCAGATAAGAATTGCACTTTATAAAAAAAGTTCCCATAACGTTTCCATTGCGTAATAAAAACATTTCGTTTGAACGTTCTAATAATGCCCCGTTTTTTTAGGTGTTGTATTAGCGCTATCATTTGGTTACAAGAACGCAATTAAAAAGTTTTCAATTTAAAAACATTCAATTCTTTTGTTATACTAATATTTTAATAACGTTATTTAAGACGCTATTAAAATGATCCAACAAAAACACAATGATAACGTTTTATCCTATCGTTTTTAGAACATTACATTAATAACATAATGGTAACGTTTATAATTCTAACGTTTTTAAAACATTCTCCAAGCAACACAATGATAACTTTTTTTTGCTAACGTTTTTAAAACGTTTATTAATAACAAAAAACATAACGAAATATTCTACAAACATTATGGAAGAATATTTTTTATGACTTTGAGAGAACTTTTAGAGAATGTTATCCAAATTACGAGAACGTTACCTGTTAGCAGAGCCCAGCTAACAATTTTATGTTATAAAAACATTCCCATAACATTTCCATTAAGTTATAAAAACGTCTTGTTTGAACTTTCTAATAATGTCCAGTTTTTTAGATGTTATATTAACGCTATTTTTTTGGTTATAACAATGTTATTAAAAACATTTTTAGAACATTTCGTTCTCTTGTTATATTAATGTTTTAATAACGTTATCTAAAACATTCTAAAAAGTCCCAACAAAAACACAATTATACTGTTTTCATCCTAACGTTTTTAGAACGTTCCATTCATAATGTGATACTAATGTTTTTAATGCTAACATTTTTAAAATATTCTCCTAGCAACACAATGATGACATCTTTTTGCTATAGTTTTTAAAACGTTTATTATTTTAAAAAAAGCATTAAGGAAACATTCTACAAACATTATGCATTATACGATTTTTGATAACTTTGATAGAACCTTTAGAGAATGTTTTCCAAAGTTACGAGAAAGTTCCCTGTTAGCTGGAATAAGGTCTCAATGTACCGTCAAGATTTTATGAGTCTCAAAGTGCCCGCATTTGCATTTTATTAAAAAAAAATACACCTGTAAAATTCACCTACATCTTGGTTGTAACACAATTTAGAAGATATTTTGAAGAATGTTGGAAACCTGTAACTATAGACTTCCATAGCATGTGTTTTTCTTACAATTTCTATTCAGATTTCCAACATTCTTCAAAATATTTTTTTTATGTTCAACAGAAAATTGAAACCCAAAGGCACAGAACAGTGAATAAAATTCATTCATTTTTGAGTGAACTATCCTTTTATTCCTGAGTCTGTTTGCTTCATAAGATCTCATTGTACCGTCAGGAGTTTATTTTTTGAGTCTTAAAGTGCCCGCAGTTGCATTTTATGAAAAAAATGCAAGTAAAAAGTCACCTACACCTTGGTTGTAACATTATTTAACAGTATTACTTCCTTTAATAATCAAGTAGCTGCTTAAAGTTCCATTTATTGTCACAAATCTGTTAAACACAAAAGAAGATATTTTGAAGAATGTTGGAACCCTGTAACCATTGACTTCCATAGCATATGGTTTCTTACAATTTTTATTGTGAGAAAAGAAAATGTGTCCATTTTTAAGAAAGACTTAGCTTAAAACAAGAAAAACGAATGTCAGTGGTTACAGATTTCCAACATTCTTCAAAATATCTTCTTTTGTGTTCAACAGAAAAACGAAACCCAAAGGCATAGAACACTGAGTAAATGTTCATTTTGAGTGAACTATCCCTTTAATCCTGAGTCTGTTTGCTTCATAAGGTCTCAATGTACCCTCAGGAGTTTATTTTCTGAGTCTTAAACTGCCCGCAGTTGCATTTTATGAAATAAACACAAGTAAAAAGTCACCTACATCTTGGTTGTGACACTATTTATCAGTATTATTACCGTTAAAAATCAAGTAAGATTTAAGAAACATCACTAGCAATTATAATTTCAGCATTTTAACTCTAAATGCTGCTTAAAGTTTCATTTATTGTCACAAATCTGTTAAACACAAAAGAAGATATTTTGAAGAATGTTGAAAACCTGTAACCATTGACTTCCATAGCATTTGGTTTTCTAACAATTTTTACTGTGAGAAAAGCAAAGGTGTCCATTTTTAAGAAAGACTTAGCTTAAAACAAGAAAAACGAATGTCAGTGGTCACAGATTTCCAACATTCTTCAAAATATCTTCTTTTATGTTCAACAGAAAAATGAAACCCAAAGGCATAGAACACTGAGTAAATATTCATTTTGAGTGAACTATCCCTTTAATCCTGAGTCGGTTTGCTTCATAAGGTCTCAATGTACCCTCAGGAGTTTATTTTCTGAGTCTTAAACTGCCCGCAGTTGCATTTTATGAAATAAACACAAGTAAAAAGTCACCTACACCTTGGTTGTGACACTATTTATCAGTATTATTACCATTAAAAATCAAGTAAGATTTAAGAAACATCACTAGCAATTATAATTTCAGCATTTTAACTCTAAATGCTGCTTAAAGTTTCATTATTGTCACAAATCTGTTAAACACAAAAGAAGATATTTTGAAGAATGTTGAAACCCTGTAACCATTGACTTCCATAGCATATGGTTTCTTACAATTTTTATTGTGAGAAAAGCAAATGTGTCCATTTTTAAGAAAGACTTAGCTTAAAACAAGAAAAACGAATGTCAGTGGTTACAGATTTCCAACATTCTTCAAAATATCTTCTATTATGTTCAACAGAAAAATGAACCCAAAGGCATAGAACACTGAGTAAATGTTCATTTTGAGTGAACTATCCCTTTAATCCTGAGTCTGTTTGCTTCATAAGGTCTCAATGTACCCTCAGGAGTTTATTTTCTGAGTCTTAAACTGCCCGCAGTTGCATTTTATGAAATAAACACAAGTAAAAAGTCACCTACACCTTGGTTGTGACACTATTTAACAGTATTACTTCCTTTAATAATCAAGTAGCTGCTTAAAGTTCCATTTATTGTCACAAATCTGTTAAACACAAAAGAAGATATTTTGAAGAATGTTGGAACCCTGTAACCATTGACTTCCATAGCATATGGTTTCTTGCAATTTTTATAGTGAGAAAAGCAAATGTGTCCATTTTTAAGAAAGACTTAGCTTAAAACAAGAAAAACGAATGTCAGTGGTTACAGATTTCCAACATTCTTCAAAATATCTTCTTTTGTGTTCAACAGAAAAACGAAACCCAAAGGCATAGAACAGTGAGTAAATGTTCATTTTGAGTGAACTATCCCTTTAATCTTGAGTCTGTTTGCTTCATAAGATCTCAATGTACCCTCAGGAGTTTATTTTCGGAGTCTTAAACTGCCCGCAGTTGCATTTTATGAAATAAACACAAGTAAAAAGTCACCTACATCTTGGTTGTGACACTATTTATCAGTATTATTACCGTTAAAAATCAAGTAAGATTTAAGAAACGTCACTAGCAATTATAATTTCAGCATTGTAACTCTAAATGCTGCCTAAAGTTTCTTTGGGAATCCTGCACACAGAAAACTTCGACTAGAGATGCCCATGTAGTTTCTTAGTGTCGCTCTATTGTTTCCCCCCTCATATTGCTTCCGTTGAGCCTCTGAATAAAAGGTGTATTTACTCTCTCCTGATGTGAACTAATGCGTTTGTGCATGCTCAGAGAAGTGACAGAATTTCTGCCTGCAGCAGGTGTTGCCATGGTTCCTTGACCCTTCTTCTACCTGCGCGTAATTAGATATGTAACAAGCCAGTCTTTGAAATGCAGATTTGCTTGGTTTGTCAAGTTTGATCTGGTGCACAAAAGCAAAGCAGGTTGTTTAATGGAACAAACAAATTCATACGTTTCAGTTTAGCTTTTTTTCCCCTCTCAAAGATCTCCTTCTGAATAGATCTCACAAAAAGAGCTGTGCTTTTCATCTGCAGGTTATTATATGCAGTACGAACACGTCCAGAATATGGCCAGTAATTAATCGGAGTGGATGTTATATGCTTTGGCACGAAATCAAAACCTCTGATGAGGCCTTTTCCCCATTAAAGAGACTCGCTTTTTGTCTGAGGAGCAGGACGGATACAATTCTGAGGCCACAAGTGAATCTTTTTTATACATTTAGAATAAAAAGGTTTATTTGGAAACGATGCTGTCAGCATATCAATTCCAGAAAAAGGTTGAGTTGAAGAATATGACATGAATTTGGGGGCGATGCAGTGGTGCAGTAGGTAGTGCTGTCGCCTCACAGCATAAAGGTCGCTGGTTTGAGCCTCGGCTGGGTCAGTTGGTGTTTCTGTGTGGAGTTTGCATGTTCTCCCTGCATTCGCGTGGGTTTCCTCTGGGTGCTCTGGTTTCCCCCACAGTCCAAAGACATGTGGTACAGGTGAATTGGGTAGGCTAAATTGTGTATGTGTGTGTGAATAAGTGTGTATGTGTTTCCCAGTGATGGGTTGCAGCTGGAAGGGCATCCGCTGCATAAAACAAATGCTGGATAAGTTGGTGGTTCATTCCGCTGTGGCGACCCCAGATTAATAAAGGGACTAAGCCGAAAAGAAAATGAATGACATGAATTTGAGATCGTCTGAGTGCATCTCACTGTTGCTTTAAAGAGTTCTGATGTGATCAAATCGGGATTAGAGATTTATTGAACGCTTGTAAATATGATTAGTCGGAATGCATGTTGAATGGCTGGGTAAATGAGTGAATGTTTTGGAAAATCTCTTGTGAGCTTCTGAAGAGTCACAATCCTTCAGAAATAACTCTAATATAGACTCAAAAATGATGCTTGTTGAAACTACTTATCTAAAATGAGTTGAAACGACACAATTCTTGAGTTTTTTTTTGGACAGCTTCATTTTTTGAAGAGTATGACATGAATTTGAGATAGTCTTAGTATTTGGTGCATCTCACTGTTGCTTTAAAGAGTTCTGATGTGATCTAAACGGGATTAGAGATTTGTTGAACGCTTGTAAATATGATTAGTCGGAATGCAAGTATGTTGAATGGCTGGGTAAATGAGTGAATGTTTTGGAAAATGTCTAGTGAGCAGGGTTCATACGGTCATGGAAAACCTGGAAAAGTCATTGAGTTTTGACATGGCATTTTCCAGGCCTGGAAAAGTTTTGGAAAACAGAAAAACCTACAAAGTTTTGTCAAAGTGATGGAAATGAGTTTAACAAATATCTGTAAACTTGAATATAGGTTAGTTGTCTTTCTTTTTTTCTGCCTTTGGCCAAAAACATGGCCTCACATTATGAATGCTGTGTGAGCATTCTTTCATTCTGTTTCTTTCGGCTTAGTATCAATTTTAGAGGTGGCACAGTGGGAAAGAACCACCATGTGCAAACATTATCTTAATAAATCTTACACACAATAGATATAAAAAATTAGTTCAACTTAAATAGATTGTTGTGTGTTTTATGAAATGCTATAATATATTTAAACGTGCATTTTTTAATAATTTTTTTTACAATTATTTACCATGTATACATAGACATTACATTAAACATTAGGTCATGAAAATTGACTTGAATGTCCCGGAAAAGTCAAGGAAAAATCATGGAATTTTAGTGGTAAAAATGTGTCTGAACCCTGTGTGAGGAATGTCTTCTGTTTTAATCTATTTTAAAATAATAGGTTTAAGTGAAATCTGAAATAATAATGCTGAAAAGTCGTCGTGCAGAGTTTCTGAAGAGTCACAATCCTTCAGAAATAACTCTAATATAGACTCAAAAATAATGTTTGTTCAAACTACTTATTGTAAATGAGTTGAAACGACACATTTCTTGAGAATTTTTTGGGACAGCTTAATTTTTTGAAGATTATGAGATGAATTTGAGATCGTCTTAGTGTTTGGAGTGCCTCACTGTTGCCTTAAAGAGTTCTGATGTGATCAAAATGGGATTAGAGATTTGTTAAACGCTTGTAAATATGATTAGTTGGAATGCAAGTATGTTGAATGCCTGGGTAAATGAGTGAATGTTTTGGAAAATCTCTTGTGAGGAATGTCTTCTGTTTGAATCCATTTTAAAATATAATTGATTTATGTAAAATCTGAAATAATAATGCTGAAAAGTTGTCGTGCAGTTTCTGAAGAGTCACAATCCTTCAGAAATAACTCTAATATTGACTCAAAAATAATGTTTGTTGAAACTACTTATTTAAAATGAGTTGAAACGACACAATTCTTGAGGTTTTTTTGGGACAGCTTAATTTTTTGAAGAGTATTAGATGAATTAGAGATTGACTTAGTATTTGGTGCGTCTCGCTGTTGCTTTTAAGGCAGCAGTTCTGCATCTGATGTGATCAAAACGTGATTTGAGATTTATTGAAGGCTTGTAAATATGTTTAGTCAGAATGCAAGTATGTTGAATGGCTGGGTAAATGAGTGAATGTTTTTGAAAGTCTCTACTGGAAGGTCTTCTGTATGAATACATTTTAAAATGTAATATATTTATGTAATAACGCTGAAGAAGTCCTTCAAAAATAATTCTAATATGCACACAACTCAGAAATGACTTTTTAAAATTCTTATTGAAAATGAAACAGCACAATTCTTGAGGGTATTTTTTTTTTGGACAACTTAACTTTTTTATGTTTAATCCACTTAAGTTTGTAAAAACTAATAGCTTCACCTAATTCCTTCATGTTGTCCCAACACAAATGGATTGTGTGGAACCCAGCCTTGTTTACAGTGACCCTGCTCCACAAAACCAGTATAATGTTGCACAAGCAACAGCCAAAAATAAGTGAAGTTTCATAAACTAATTTCGAGAGGAGCACGTGATATCATCCAAGCGGAGCTGCACACTGGCAGTGATGGGGAGAGACCCCCCTCATGATTGTGAAATGCTTTGAGTGTATGGCCATACACAATAAATGCGCTATAAACACACATTATATTACATTTTTTTTGTAAAAAAATGTAACGCATTAATACTTGGCAAATAAAAGTAGAATGATAAAAAAAATCGTGGACCCCAAGCTATCAACAATAATCTGATTAGTAAAATAATAAAAATTTTACATTAGTTAACAATAATGCGCTAACATTAACAGTTAGAGAGTGTGTGTGAATGCAAGAGTGTATGGATGTTTCTCAGTGATGGATTGCAGCTGGAAGTGCATCCACTGCGCAAAACATATGCTGGAATAGTTGGTGGTTCATTCCGCTGTGGCGACCCCTGATAAATAAGAGATTAAGCTGAAGAAAAATGAATGAATAGTTCATGTTAACTGACGTAACCTACAGTTGAAGTCAGAATTATTAGCCCCCCCCATTTTTTTTCTTTTTTAAATATTTCCTAAATGATGTTTAACAGAGCAAGAACATTTTTCACAGTATGTCTGATAATATTTTTTCTTCTGGAGAAAGTCTTATTTGTTTTATTTCGGCTAGAATAAAAGCAGTTTTTAATATTTAAAAAACATTTTAAGGTCAAAATTATTAGCCCCTTTAAGCTATATTTATTTTCTATATTTGTCTACAGAACAAACCATCATTATACAATAACTTGCCTAATTACCCTAACCTGCCTAGTTAACCTAATTAACCTAGCTAAGCCTTTAAATGTCACTTTAAGATGTATAGAAGAGTCTTGAAAAATATCTAATCAAATATTATTTACTGTCATCATGACAAAGATAAAATAAATCAGTTATTAGAAATGAGTTATTAAAACTATTATGTCTAGAAATGTGTTGAAAAAATCGTCTCTCCATTAAACAAAAATTGGGGAAAAAAATAAACAGGAGCTAATAACTCAGGGCGGCTAAGAATTCTGACTTCAGCTGTAAAATGCAAGCTTTTAGATTTCATTAAAAAATAATAATATGCTAATTTGGTAACACTTTACAATAAGCTTGCATTAGTTCATGCTACTTAATATATTTACTAGCACAAACATAATGAACAATATATTGACAGTATTATCATTGTTTATGTTAGTTAATGGACAAAGTCTTTCGTTGTCGATTATGTTAACCCACAGTGCATTACCCAACACAATCTCACAGCAATTCGTAACTTTTTGCTTTATGCCATTTTTTTGCTTTTTGCGTATGAATTCGTACGATCTAATTCGTACATTTTCGTACGATTTGCTCATCCCCCAATGACGGTTGAGTTTAGGGGTGGGGTTAGGTGCCACGCCTCCTTTTTAAAATCATACGATTTCGTACAACTGAACTCGTACGAATTCGTACGAATTAGCCACTAAACTGACAAAACGTAAAATACTTACGTTTTCTCGTGAGATCAGGCTGCATTACCTAATGTTAACTTGGATTTCAATAATGCATTAGTAAATGCTGAGCTGTGATTAGGCCCACACGGAATCTGCGCGCGCAGAATTCCGCAGATTTTTAGCCCATCATTGATTCTGTTTATTTACTTGTGTAAATGTGTGTAAATTCATATTTGTTCAGTTTTAAAATTAATTTCAGTAATATTATTGACTAATATGAAAATATTTATATGATTTATTTACAATACAGTTTGTAAAGATATATTTTCTGTCTTTTAGTAGTTATGTTATATGAGAGACTTGCTTTGTTTACAAAATAAAGTGGATCTAACTAGATTTGCATTGTAAGCATTAAATACAAGTTAAAAAGGTATTACTTTTTAGTTGGGCTCTTGAGGGCCTCTTTCCTTCCAGCTGCAGGGTCTGTGACCCCAGCAGGCTACCCCAGGGGCCAGCCACTGTCCCTGGGTTGCAGTTTGGGCTCTTGTGGGTCCCTTGCCTTCCAGCTGCAGGGTTTGTGACCCCAGCGGGCTACTCCAGGGGCCAGCCACTCTCCCTGGGTTGCAGTTTGGGCTCATATATTACCATTTTAGTTAATTCTGTGCAGAAATAGCAAACAATGTCCGCAGATTCCGTCTGTCCCTAGCTATGATTAATAAATGCTGTTCATTACTATGTTAGTAAATACATGAACTAATAAACCTTAGTGTTACCCATAACTCTTCTATGTGGTCTCAGACTTAAGCACCGCTGTTGATGTACAGCAAATGGTGTGAACATTATCTAGAGGATTTCCTTCAACAATGCCATTGTTTTATGCATGAGACACAGAATACAGTACACATGATCCTTTCTTTGATGTTACATTACAAATGCATTATTTTTTTTGTCTAAAAGCCCTAAAATGAGACATCTTACAGTATTATTCGGCCTCGTCGTTTGTTTTCTTCCTCTGTGAAATGTCAAACAAAAAGCCATTGCTGCTGGTGACATTCAAATGACAGACGTTACCATTCAGACAGCGCGTTTCTGCTTTAGCAGCGTTGTGCGTCTGTGGCAAATGATTAATGTTTCTGCGGGGTGTTGTTGTAGAGGGAGTAATAGGAGAACATGCCCTCCAATGTTCGGCGAACAAACACACAAACAGCAATGCGTCTCTTTCAGCGCTTTTCCATCCAACCTGTCAGCTTGCTGGAGTTGTGTGCTTAGAAAGAAACTAATGGGTGTAGTTACCATTCCTGCCTGCGGGGGCAGCGTTAACTAGCAAGTGTTGACACTGAGCATGTTTACATGGACACCAATACTGTGATTTCAATACGATTAAGACAATACTCTGATTAAGAGTCTACCTATGTGTAAAGTGCAGTACAGATATGTAAACACCTTAATCAAACTATTACCGTTTGTGCTTTTTGCTACATTTTGCAGAAGGACACACACACGGCAGCTGTCAGCCATTTGACGACAAACAAAAGAGAATGGCTTCAAGTAAGAGCACATTTGTGGCGCGAGCAAGAAATGATGACTATGCTGAGAATTATGAAAGGAACGGACGTTATGAAGTGCCTTTGTCATGGTTGCATGAATGAAAAGTTAGTGAATGAAATGGCAGAGGTGGTCTTTTGCTTGAGAATTTGTGTCCGCTGTCGTCTATTTGCACACAGAGTGTGAGAAGTTACCTGCAGTTGAATTTGTTGTTGAAACACCTGAAATGGGGTCATGTGGTGGCACAGTGGGTAGCACGTTCGCCTCACAGCAAGAAGGTCGCTGGTTCGAGCCTCGGTTGGGTCAGTTGCCATTTCTGTGTGGAGTTTGCATGTTCTCCCTGTGTTGGCTTGGGTTTCCTCTGGGTGCTCCTGTTTCCCCCACAGTCTAAAAACGTGCACTGTAAGAGAATTGAACAAATGGCGGTTCATTCTGCTGTGGCGACCCCTGATTAATAAAGGGATTAAGCTGAGAAGAAAATGAATAAATAAATATTATTGTCATCATCATCAGGTGATTAATTACTAACATGCATTTGCATATATATATATATATAATATTTAATTTATACTTAAAAGTTAAAAGTAGAAGAATTACAAATTAAAAGACCCCCCCCCCCCTTTATTTTTTGTTGCTTGTTATTATTTGCATTTAGGCCTTAGACTTTATTCTTTTATACATTTTATTGTTCCGGTTTCCCCCGCAAGTCCAAAGACATGTGGTAAAGGTGAATTGGGTATGCTAAAATTGACCGTAGTGTATGAGTGGGTCGGTGAATGAGTGTGTATGGATGTATCCCAGTGATGGGTTGCAGCTGGAAGGTCATCCGCTGCGTAAAACATATGCTGGATAAGTGGCGGTTCATTCCGCTGTGGTGACCCCAGGTTAATAAAGGGACTAAGCCGAAAATAAAATTAATGAATGAACACCCAAAATCACATATGGTGCTGTGATGAACACCAACTGTTATTGCGTGAAACGCCAGAGGAAACTAGCTCTGAATGCTGGCGTAATGATGATGTTAATCGAACTTTGTGCTACAACATGTAAAACAGGAACGTGAAAAGACCATTCAAATAGCAACACATGTAAACATCTTAATCATATTATTATCTTATTCAGATATTCTCTAAATAAAAGTAACAGGAACGCGATAGAAGGGATATTTTCCATATTAAAAGGAGATTTTGTCCTGACTAACACCTGAAACTGTTATATTAGAAACGGCTTCTATTTCTTGCAGCTGAACAACAGATTACTGGCAATGATCACCTCAGGTACACCTCGTGTGCTTTATTCAGTGTTAAATGCTAATAATGTGAGTTTGAATGCCGTTTTACATGACATTTATTGCCGTACTACTGAAAGCAGCAGCAGATAGTTCACCTCAGATCTTGAATATAAAATAAACCCTTTGAAATTGAACTTTAGAACTGTGACTCAGTGCAAACCAACACATATCAGTGATTCAGCATCTACATTTAATAATGTTAAAGAGGCTTAATATGTATTAATTGGATTATAAACCTTAGCATTTCGTTGGAGTGCAGTGAGTGCACTATTCTGTGTTTCTGAATGACTGTATTTAAATTTCTGTTGTGTTTCGTCTGGTGCAAACAGCCAAATTGCTTATCACTGCATGTTGTTAGTACAAATCTCATGACGTAGCATGTTGTTAAGACACGTGGTTACAATGTAACCTGCTCACCTAATGTTTACATTCGTAACATTTATATTATTTGCTAATTGATGACCTCATGTGGAACTCTGAATCTGCGCCTCATTTTGGAGGCTGCTACTGTCCACCGGAGGTCGCATTTCGGTCACGGATGCATACTCTGAGAGCCTTTCTGAGTAAATGAAATATGCTGTTTTCCACCAAGGCAACCCGGGGTGCTGAAATATAATTGGCTAAACTGGCATTGAGCGTATTAAAAGCACCAAAACAGAGATAGCAGTTCTGGCACGTAACACACATTTTAAAATCAAATATCTGACTTCAGCAATGTTTTTAGATAAACAAGATTGTTCACTTGGCATGTTTTTTTTTTAAATATCTGCAAACATATTATGGTATATCTATGCTTTAGGTGTCAAAAACTTACATACAGTACCTTCAAGGCAAAATAATTAGATTACCGATGTAATCCATGTAAACATAGTCACTGTTTGAATGTGACAACACAGGCTCATTGGGAAAATGTGCCCAAGACTACATTTTGAGAACCGAGAAATATGTGCTCACAAGTACACATGGCTGCATTTTGTGTAAAAAAACCCAGAATGGAATGGAATTGGGTTCTAGTTTAGCAAAAGATGGTTCTAGAAACCAGGTAAAACCCATAAAACAAATAATAAATCATAGTAAAAGGATGTGGTCGTAATGGTTTTTCTCTCTTAGTCTACTTTTGAAAAAACTATCATTACTATTTAATGAAGGTGCCAGGTGGGTCAGTCGATATCAAGCTGATATATTATGCACAACGACAAGCCAACTGCACAAAAAGGACAATGAGATTGGCAGAATTTACACCGTGGCCTCTGGTGGACTTACGAGAAATAGCATGTATGAGGAAACGTGCTCCAATTACGTATTTGAGATTTTCAAAATGTACACAGCGCCCTCTAGTGGATTTGTAGCCCTGGGCACATATTAAGTCAGACTGATGTGAATGAACGGTGACACAGGTAGAATTCAATGACATTAAATAGTGGCAACTGCTGCATATTTCAGGAGAGGTTGTTAATATTTTAAGCAGATCTTTATGGGTTGTATTTATGCCATTATCGTCCCCGCTTTGACTTTTGATATGCTGTCGAGCTCTTTACGGTTCACATTTGCCCACAAGGATTCACTCATCATTAAAGAACTAAAAGAGCTCTGAATATGAACTAAATGGTCTCTGAATATGTATTAATAGACTGGAAGGGAGATAATGGGCCTTTTAAAATGTCAGTCGTGCAGAAGAAGAAATGTATGACAGGAAAACAAATACTCTCATTGAGGTGTAAGATGCTCCCAACTGTGAAAAGTACCTTTTGAATGTATTCTTTAAAGATATATTTTGATAAAAAATTCATAGGGGTGATCTAAGGTAAGGGAAAAACAACGGAAAGTATGACTAAATTTAGGTTTTATTTGCTGGAACTGTTGTTGAAGGTCAGTGGAAGTTGAAAAGTGCACTTCTACTGTTGAATTTTCCATTCTTTCATGGTAAGATCTTCAGAAATGGTTTAATTTAGCTAATGGAAGTGAGCGATGTGTAATGCAATTTGCTTGTTGCCTCATTTTCAGCCCATTTTCTGTTATCTATTATTCAAATGACCAGGAGAAGAAATCACAATGTTCTGCCCATTTTCATTTATCATTATGCTGTTTTTTTGGCATATATTTCCCTGCGGCTTTAAATTTTGATAATGAAATATACAGACTGGTGGTTAATGCAAAATGAATTGTTTGTTTGTCCTCATGGCCTTTCCTTAAAGCATTTGGGTCATGGTTTCTCATGATTCATTTCTGCGAAGAGATTAAATATGTGACACTGGACCAAACAATAAAAAATTCTTAAGTTGCATGGGTGTATTCTGGAAATTCATTGTATGGGTCACAATTATAGATTCACATTTTTTTTGTTGAAAAATCCTTAGAATATTTTGGTAATATCATGTTTTTTAAATATATCAAAACTTTATTTTTAATTAGTAAAATGCATCACTAAATCCTTAATTTAACCCACATTTTAAAAAAGGCCATTTATACATTTAACAGCAGGCAAACTATATATTAAACACGTCATGTTTTTTCCTGGGAATAATATTTCTAAAGGAGCTATTGACATGGAATTAAACCAGATTTTGATAAAAACTCAAACAATACAAACATAAAAATGAAATTAAATACAAAAATCTGAAAGTGAGTTCTGTGCAATCACAATGGAAAGACTCAAGGAGAAAATACTGAACTACTGAAATGTATTTAATACTTAATACAAAAGGCTTTTTTGGTGATGGCAGCTTCAAGACGCCTCTCATATGGAGAATGAAGTCACATGCATTGCTCAGGTGTGAGTCACAGACTTCAACAGTGTCAAAATCTGGATTCTGTGGGTCTCGTTTATCAAATCTGAGCTTCATTTGGTATTTTCTATTGGGTTCAAGACAGGTGATTGGCTGGGCCATTCTACAGCTTCTACAGCCTGCTAATGTAGATGTTGGACTGAAGCAGCTGATTTTCATTTCACTGAGGAAGGGCAGAGGGTCGCTGAAGAACTACTGAGAGATTTCAGCTGCTGTCTGGGCTTTCACTGCCTTTCTACACCTCCCTTTCTTCATGTGTTCAATACTTTTTCTCTGCATCATTTCATTTTATTACACACGACTTCATTTGTAAACAAATTAGTTTTGTTTTCTTTGCATATATGGAT
This sequence comes from Danio aesculapii, assembly GCF_903798145.1. NCBI lineage: Eukaryota > Metazoa > Chordata > Actinopteri > Cypriniformes > Danionidae > Danio > Danio aesculapii. The sequence continues at coordinate 4,943,506 of NC_079448.1, forward strand.
TTATTTGGTTGTTACCAACATCGAGGGAAAATTTCAAGTCAACAGCACCTTTAGAAATGTTTTCTGAGGAAAACAGAGATGTGTTCAATACTTATTTTGTATTAGTTGTTTTAAAACTCCAGATTCAAGATTTTTAAATAGTTAAATAATACCCTGACCAAAATTGTCTTCCTAACTAATCATTTATCAATGGAAAACTTATGTATTCAGCGTTATGTTTATGTTTCGACAATGTTCTTGGTCTTAATTGATATTAGTTTTGTGGTTCATGGTCACATACAGTTTTCAGAATTATTAGCCACCCTTTTTTTTTAATATTTCCTAAATCATGTCTAACAGAGCAAGGAGATTTTCACAATATGTCTGATAATATTTTTTCTCCTGGAGAAAGTCTTATTTGTTTTATTTCGGCTAGAATAAAAGATGTTTTTAATTTTCATTTTAAGGTCAATATTATTAGCCCCTTTAAGCCATATTTTTTTTCGATAGTGTACAGAACAAACCATCATTATCAATAACTGGCCTAGTTACCCTAACCTGCCTAGTAAACCTAATTAACCTAGTTAAGCCTTTAAATGTCACTTTAAGCTGTATATAATTATTTATATATTAATGTATCACGTGGATGACAGAGACAACGTTAGGATCCAAGTGCAGGTTTATTCGGTAGTCAGGCAAGCAAAGGTCAACACAGGTGCAACAGATGAATAAAGGCAAATGCAGAATCGTAGGCACTATAACAGGCGAAAAGTCAGAAGGCAGGCAGTGAACATGGACAAACAGACAAACTTGGCAAGGGTCAAAACACGGAGAAACAAGACTAAGGAAACCGCGTTGAATTGTCACTTTACAGGTAAACAAGACTCGGCCAGAAGTGAGTGTGTGTGCTGTTAAAGTAGTGTGTGTAATCAGTCCAGAAGCTGCATCAGCTGTGGGAGTACAATCAGTGGTGACTTGGAGCAGGTGTGTGGGTGTGGCATGACTGAATATGTAGTTCATAAGATGTAGTCCATGTGAAAGTGAGTTCTTACCAGCGACCTCTGGTGGTTAGAGATCGCTGGTAATCATGACAATTAATAATATATTCAAATATTATTTACTGTCATCATGGCAAAGATAAAATTAATCAGTTATTAGAAATTAGTTATTAAATCTATAGAAATGTGTTGAAAAAAATCTTCTCTTCATTAAACAGAAATTGGTGAAAAAAATAAACGGGGGCTAATAACTCAGGGGGTTAATAATTCTGACTTCAACTATATATCAAATCCCAAAAACTCCTCCCTTCTCAAATAAAAATTCTCAATTGTACACATCAACTATACATTAATACTGATTACAATTACAGCCATTCTCATTCAATCAGAACTGTATTTTTAAGCTTCAATGGCACAAATGATTCTTTGAGCAGTCTGAAGAAACGACTTATAATCGTTCCCAGTCTTGATTTAAAGACTTGCTTCCATATCATGACACATTTCTGAGTGAGATAGGATATTCAGCCACAAAAGATGTAGGACGGAACTTGGTTTTGCTCTCTTGGGATTTTATTGTATTGTAGGAAAGTGGCTTTTGTTTATCTGACTCGCTGTTGTCAAGAGAGGTGGTCAGATTTTGATGAAAGATTAAAGTATTTTTTCTTTGATACATCACAGTGGGTCTATTTTTAAAAAGGAAGGAGAAAGCTTCCGGTGACTTTGGTTACTGACGTCAAAAGCTGTCTGTCAGTCAAAACCTCTCTTACAGACAAAACCAAAGAGCTTCACATAGAAAAATCAGATGCAAATCCTGGATAAAACATGTTTTTTGGGGAATTCATTTTACCTCAGTGTTTTCTGTGTTAGAGAGGAAAACTCATGAATGAATAAGCCGCTATACAGTTTCTGTTTTAAATATTTCCCAAATGACGTTTAACAGAGCAAGGAATTTTTAGCCTTTAAATGTCACTTTAAGATGAATAGTCTTGAAAAATGTCTAGTAAACTACTACGTACACTACCTGACAAGAGACTTGTCGCCTTTTTTAGGAACAACAAATAATAACTTGACTGCTAGTAGATCATTTGGTATCAGAAGTGGCTTATATGAAAGGCAAAGGCCTCTAGATTACGCTTATTTTACCAAAATAAAATATGATCATGCATTGATTTTTAATTATTCATTAGGACAGTAAGGTCTGACTTGCTTAGACAAAAGTCTTGTCACTTAACAGAAATAATGTCCAGTATAGAATATAAAGTCATGCTGCAGTGGAAACAGAATAATGTGTATGACTCCTATGAGCTTGGAGGACTGCATCCATACATCTCTGCAAGGACTCAAATCACTTATTAAAGTCATCTGGAATGCAAAGAAAGCGTTCTTGCAGGACTCCCAGAGTTCATCAAGACTCTTTGGATTCATCTTCAATGCCTCCTTCTTCATCTTACCCCAGACATGCTCAATAATGTTCATATCTGGCAACTGGGCTGGCCAATCCTGGAGCACCTTGACCTTCTTTACTTTCAGCAACATTGATGTGGAGGCTGAAGTATGAGAAGCTTGTGTTTCAATGCTTGTGTTTGAAGGACATTTTTGTATCCTGTTTCAATGATTTACATCTAAGTAAAGCAAAACTACAATACCCTACAAAAGTTTTGTCGTCGATCCTCACTTGTAAGAGCAACGAATAATAACTTGACTTCTAGTTGATCATTTGGAAAAATGGCAGAAGGTCGATTTTTTTGCAGAATCATCTGTTGAGCTGCATCCCAATGATCACAAATTTTGCAGAAGGCCTGTTGGAACCCGCATGGACCCAAGATTCTCCCAAGAACCAGTCAAGGTTTGGGGAAGGAAAAATCATGGTTTGGGGTTACATTCAGTATGGAGGCGTGCGAGAGATCTGCAAGTGAATGGCAACATCAACAGCCTGAGGTATCAACTGCAGCCTCCACATCAAAGTTCCTAAAAGCAAAGAAGGTGCTCCAGGATTGGCCAGCCCAGTCACAAGACATGAACATATTGAGCCATGTCTGGGTAAGATGAAGGAGGCATTAAAGATGAATTCCAAAGAATCTTGATGGACGCTCTCTGCCATTCCAGATGACTTATTAATAAGTGATTTGAGTCATTGCAGAGATGTATGGATGCAGTCCTCCAAGCTCATGATGGAGTCATACACAATATTCATTCTGTTTCCACTGCAGCATGACTTATATTCTATACTGGACATTATTTCTGTTAAGTGACAAGACTTTTGTCTCAGCAAAGATTCAGACCTTACTGTCCTAATGAAACAATTAAAAATCAGCATGATCATATTTATTTTGGTAAAATAAGCATAATCTAGAGGCCTTTGCCTTTCATATAAGCCACTTCTGATACCAATGATCAACAAGAACATCAAGTTATATTTGTTGTTCCTAAAACTTGGATAGGCGACAAGACTTTTGTCAGGTAGTGTTGATAGCAACTATACTGCAAGACAAACTCACTGTTGGCTGAAAGGCATCGTTGTTCTGTGTTTGGATCAGCAGAAGTGAATGCTAGAGATCCATCTAGACGTGTGATGGCAGATTGGCTGGATCTCTGCAGTGAAATCTGTCTCAGCACAGGTGAAGTGTTTCCAGATGATGAAAGAAGAAGCTTCAGAGCAAACAGAGCTGGTTATGCACAATCTGCCTCCTGGACTTTGATGCTTCTATTTTGGCACAGATATATTTGCCTGTTATGCTTTTTACACATAAAGCGCAAACGTAAGGGAAGTTTATCGACACTCGAATCAAGCTTTTTTTGTTTCAGCTCTACTTTCCTAGCAGCGTGACAAAATCTGTTGTTAGATGGTCTGTTGTGTCTATTTAAGCAAATGCAGTGCGTGATGATGAGAGGAGTCTCAAGAACACTGAAATTCATACTTATAATTTGCATTAAAAATGCAATGTATTTAAATACTATAAAAGGTTCGATCAGGAAAAAGTGAAATTCTGTCATTATTTACTGACCCTTATGTCATTCCAAACCCCATAAGATCGTCATTCATCCTCAGAATGCAAATCAGGTTATTTAGATGAAATCAGAGAGCTCTCTTAACATTATCAAAACAATCCATGTCAATCCATGTCACCATGTCATTTATTTATTTATATTTATCCATATTTACTTATATATATATAATTCAGGGGGCTAATAATTCTGACTTCAACAATATATATATATATATATATATATATATATATATATATATATATATATATATTATATTATAATATATATATATATATATATATATATATATATATATATATATATACACACACACACACATATAGATAGAGAGAGTGAACTGGTTTAGCTGTGTAAGTTTGTGTGTATGCTCACATGTGAGAGTTTATACTGATTTAGCTGTGAGTGTGTGTAGCG
>NC_079448.1:4948405-4955905 GCF_903798145.1 Danio aesculapii
AACATAATGGGTCCCTTTAATGTTTCATTAATGTTTCATTTAATGTTCATTGTCAGTGTAGTTTAATAAACTGTGGTTAAGAAACAGAGGCTTGTTCTGAAGCGTAAAATCAATATTCAGAATCAGAATAATAAAAATCAGGACTTTCATTGAGCCAATAGCTTGGTGCATATCATATAAACATGAGAATAAAATGTTTAATGTTTACAATTAAATAGCCTATTAGGTCTCCAAACATTTAGTGCAGTCATGAACAACATGAAATATAATCAGAATTCTTCACCTCGAAATTTGAACATGCGAATAAGGAACACATTTTGCAGTATTGCAGTAATCAATTATGAACACTAATTCTATTCTATTCTATTCTATTCTATTCTATTCTATTCTATTCTCGTCTTTGTAATGTATTCTATTCCATTCTATTCTGTTATAATGTATTCTATTCTATCTATTCTATTGTAATGTATTCTATTCGAATTCTATTCTGTCGATTCTATTATTTTGTAATGTATTCTATTCTATTTTATTTTATTCTATTATTTGTAATGTATTCTATTCTATTTTATTTTATTCTTTTTGTAATGTATTCTATTCCATTCAATTCTATTCTATGTTAATGTATTCTATTCTATTCTATTCTATTCTATTCTATTCTATTCTATTTCTATTCTATTTTGGTTCCATTCTATTCTATTGTAATGTATTCCATTCTATTCTAATCTTCTAGTATATTATTTTGTAATGTATTATATTTATTCTATTCTAATCTATTCTACTTCTTATGTAATGTATTCTATTCTATTTCATTATATTATATGCTATTCCATTCTAATCCATTCCATTCCATTCTAATCTATTATATTCTACTTTAGTCTATTCTAATCTATTCTATTCTAATCTATTCTATTCTAATCTATTCTATTCTAATCATCTATTCTATTATTTTGTAATGATATCTAGTCTATTGTAATGCATTCTATTCTATTCTAATCTTCTATTCTATTATTTTATAATGTATTCTATTTATTGTATTCTAATCTATTCTATTCTAATGTAATGTATTCTATTCTATTCTATTCTATTGTAATCTATTCTATTCTATTTCATTATATTCTAAGCTATTCCATTCTAATCCATTCCATTCCATTCTAATCTATTATATTCTATTTTCATCTATTCTAATCTATTCTATTGTAATGTATTATATTCCATTCCATTCTATTCTAATCTATTCTATTCTATTCTATTGTAATCTATTCTATTCTATTGTAATGCATTCTATTTTATTCTATTCTATTCTAATCCATTCTATTCTATTGTAATGTATTCTATTGTAATGTATTCTATTGTAATGTATTCTATTGTAATGTATTCTATTGTAATGTATTCTATTCTATTCTATTCTATTCTATTATATTCTATTCTAATCTATTCTATTATATTATATTCAATTATATTCTTTTCTATGCCATTCTATTCTATTCCATTCCGTTCCGTTCCGTTCCATTCTATTCTATTCTATTCTATTCTATTCTATTCTATTCTATTCTACTGTTAAGGGCATCCTGCTTTCTGTCATGCTGCGATTGTGAATTCAGTTCATGTTTGTTCTTGGTGTTTGTGGCGCAGATATTCAGTTTGAAATCTTTCAGTATGTTTCCGCCGGCTCCTGGTCCCTTGTGTTCAGATGACAGGCCCCTGAGGGAGGCCGACTTTGTTATTCTTTGTCTTTGAGTGTGTGCAGACTTTCTAGTGCACTCTTTAGTGTGTGTGTTTGTGTGTGTGTGTGTGAGAGAGAGAGAGAGATGTGACATGTGAGCATGACATGAACACACACATTACAGCTCAAGTGTGTTTGGCATTTGACGATGCTGAATGTCACTCAAATTCAGACTATAATAATAAATTAACTTTACAGGCTCTCTAAAAACCTTTCAAGCACTTTGAATGTTGCGGTAATTAATGATGACTGTAAAACTCTGACGGCTTTTCATTACGGTGGACGAGTGGATGTGGGGACAGACGGAGCCCATGATGTTTTCATTTTGATCATTTTACATTTAATGCTTGTGATCTGAGTGTAATGAATATATTTGAGCATTTGTGAAAGATCTAAATACACTCACTCATTTATTTTCCTTCAGCTTAGTCACTTATTTATCAGGGATCACCACAGCAGAATGAACCGCCAACTATTCCGGCAAATGTTTTACACAGTGGATCCCTTCTAGATGCAACCCAGTACTGGGAAAAATCTAAATACTTATAGATAAATACTTACAGATTTTTATAGAAATACTAATTACTATTAAAAAAAACATTACAATTTTTTTACTCGCTCTTTATAATTCAATTCATCTTTATTTCTATAGCGCTTTTACAATATAGATTGTGTCAAAGAGATGTTGTCTGACAGGAGTTCTGCTCCAGCTCGATGAAAAAGCCCATCGGCACAGAAAAGCCTAGGACGCTCCCAGAAAAGATTCCAGTTATTGACAAACAGCAACTTCAGTTCTTTACACCATGTTAATAGCCATTCATTCAGAGCAAAAAGTCTACTATATAAAGAAATAAGTAATAATATATAAATAATAAAGAACAAATATAATTTTTTTGGAATATCTATGAAATTTAATGCTAATTTAACTATCGTGAAAACATTTAAATGTAAAAATCTGTGTGTTAGTACATTCAGACAGAGCCCATAATGTTTTCATAAGTAGAAAATAGCTGAGATGGGGTAAAGGCTTAAAGGCCTGTAGCAGCCTGGTGAAATAGATGGTTCTTTTTTTTCAAAAAGTGGACCTTTTTGCAGTTATTTGCCTCATTTTCTATTAAATTATGGGATTTAAATACTGAATTAAGGTGACATTTTAAGCACTATTTTTAGCTAATAATTAAAATATTTCTTTAGTTTTTAAAACAGTTTATACTCAAAAATGGTGGTAAATTTTACAAGTAATTAGAAATAAATGGCAAGAACAAAATGGCAAGTACAAAAAAGGATTTTGTTATATGATATATTGATAGTTTGATATATTCCAGCAATCTTCAGTTACAGCTTTATTTAGAGCTTATTTACTTTACTGCTTTACTACTTTACTTTTTTTCTTTTTTAAATATTTCCCAAATGATGTTTAACAGAGCAAGGAAATTTTCACAGTATGTCTGATAATATTTTTTCTTCCGGAGAAAGTCTTATTTGTTTTATTTTGGCTAGAATAAAAGCAGTTTTCAATTTTTTAAAAGCCATTTTAAGGTCAATATTATTAGCCCCTTTAAGCTATATTTGTTTTTGATTATTTGTTTTTCTACAGAGCAAACCACTGTTATACAATGATTTACCTAATTACCCTAACTTGCCCAAATAACCTAGTTAAGCCTTTAAATGTCACTTTAAGCTGAATGCTAGAGTCTTGAAAAATATCTAGTCAAATATTATTTACTGTCATCATGGTAAATATAAAAGAAATCAGCTATTAGAAATGAGTTATTAAGACTATTATGTTTAGAAAGGTGTTGACGTTTTCTTTCTGTTAAACAGAAATTGGGGGGGGGGGGGTGTAAAATAATAAAAACTGATCATATTCTGACCTCAACTAGATTTATATTTATTACAAAGCAGTATATTAATACATTGAACATTAATGCATTGTAGCTTTAATTTCTTAGTTGGTTTTCTAGATGCTTTAATCTCTGTCCATTAGCAAAATGTGACAGGTTTTAATGCATGTGATCCGAGTTTCATGAAAATTATTGAGCTTTATAAGCAGATCAAAATATAAGAAACATAAAAAACATTGCTAATTTTTACAAATATTTAAACACAAAATAAATTATTTTTGGTGCATTTATTAAATGTAATGCTAATTTAACTATCACAAAAAACATTTAAATCTAAAGATCTGTGTGTTAATATTATTTAGTAAACCTGAGTTAACATGAGCTAACAATGGACAGTTGTATTTTTATGAACTATCCTCAATGAATAATACACAACAAGTTGACTTTACATGAAAAAGTGAGTAAACCTGTTGTAACTTGGAACTGTTGAGCTGACCTTACTTAATTTGTATAATTATGCACATAGTAAATATAATTTTAAAGGCAACAGGTTAACTTTTTATGGTGTAATAATACACTGGGACCTTTAAAAACAGAATTATTATACATATATATAATTTTTTTATTGATATTATTAACTTTTTCCTATAATTAAATTTTCTAAACGTATCATTTGTAAGCTGTTAAAAATATTCTGAGGACCTAAAAAAAAAAGATCTTCAGTTTTCTCTAAACATTTTTTTTGTGTGTGTGAAATATTCAAGCCCTAAAAATTAAGGTTTAAAAAAAAAAAATAATAATTATAACCTCATGTAAATGTTGCCTCTGTGTGCTTTCATGCTTCTGTCTGTCCTCTCTAGGACTCTTGATCCATTCCTTGCCTAAAATAAACCCCAAGTTTCCAGATCTTATTCGGTGGCTTTCGCATTGCTACTGCTTTCTTCAAACCCCATCATATATTCTTAATGAGATTTAAATCTGGAGATTGAGCAGGCCACTCGAAAGCATTATAAAATTATCCTTGCACCAAGCTTCAGTGGATTTGGATGTGTGCTTTAGGGTGATTGCAGGAAAGTCCAAAGTTCATCAATCTCTATTTGTGCACTGTAAGCATCACAGTGTTTGGCAGTATGGTATAATTCTTCAAATGATATCCTTCAAACACCCAATATTTCCACTCCCTACTACAACAAAGCATCTTTATCATTGCGTCAAAGTTTTTTTTGGGGGGGACAACTTAATTGAGAAGGTCGCTGGTTCGAGCCTCGGCTGGGTCAGTTGGCGTTTCAGTGTGGAGTTTGCATGTTCTCCCTGCGTTCGCGTGGGGTTTCCTCCGGGTGCTCCGGTTTCCCCCACAGTCCAAAGACATGCGGTACAGGTGAATTGGGTAAGCTAAATTGTCTGTAGTGTATGTGTGTGTGAATAAGTGTGTATGTGTTTCCCAGTGGTGGGTTGCAGCTGGAAGGGCATCCGGTGCATAAAACAAATGCTGGATGAGTTGGCGGTTCATTCCACTGTGGTGACCCCAGATTAATAAAGGGACTAAGCCGAAAAGAAAAGGAATGAATGAATGAACAACTTAATTGTTTTATGTTCAATCCACTTAAATTTGTACAAACTAACAAGTTAACTTAAAGTACAAATTAAATTTAAACTAGTCATATGATTTTGTTAGCTCACATTGCTAGTTTTGTGGTGAACAATTAATCTGTGCATGAAAAATAATGAATAAAAAAAATAATTCACTTCCTGTTTTTTTTTTTCAGTTAAATTCTCAGATATTGTGTGTTTTATGTATTGGGCGTGGCTAACATACTTAATCACGCCCCCTCCAGCTATTAGTTTTTGACAACAACATAAAAGGTGAAGAGGAGGCGTCTGTTAGGTTGTAATATCCTCCCCAAACCCTTTTCTCCATCTTTCTGAAAGAAATGCCTACTTTACTACAACCAATCAGCTCGCAGTAAAAAACAAAACAAGCCACGCCTACTATTTTCTCATTTAATATTCCGTTTCTCTAGGAACTGCATCACAATACGAAAAAAAACAAAACAAAAAAAACATTGCAGCTTCGTGTTCATGTAGGCTTTAATTTCTTCATGTTGTCTCAACACAAACTGATTGAGAGAAGTTTTTAGGTAAAAGGAACACAGGGGCAGTACAACGGCAAGAACTTCTGTTATTTTCACACTAATGATACTTTCAAGAACTTATTATTGACAAACAATGCATTACTTTTTGTACAGTTTTTTGTTCAACACTAAATAAATACCACAACTTAATGATGTATATGACTTGTAGTGATGTAACGGATCACAAATCTCATGGTTTGGATCACACTACGGTTTTTGAGTCACAAATCGGATCGTTTTTTCAGATCAGCAAAAAAGGGAGGAGACAAATGTCATTTGCTTTCCATTCATGCAAAATATTACTGCAAAAACCACTGGTTTTAAAAAACAGAACTTGTAAATAGGTGTAACAGAACTATAATTTTAAAAGTAAAAATCAAGAAAGAACCAGCTGAAGGAAAATTTTCAATAGGAAAAATTATCTTTGCTTCTGCTAATGCGAAATGTAAAAGTCTTACATCTTGTACAGCAGATCATATTAATTTTCAAGTAATGATTCAACAATTCACACTTAAAATTTCATGTTTCGTTTTAAGTGGTTCATTTCTGAAAACCTATTCAGTGACCTAATTTTGATGGTTGTTTGTCGCCACCTATCGGTTACACAATGTAATTGCTACAGCATTCATCAGCGTCAAGTTCCATAAAACTGTGATTTTAATCTTAACCATAAACATCAGTGTTTATATCTGAACTATAAACTGTTCTCCCAGTACTTCTGTGTTATTTCATTGTTTGTAATGAACTGAAAAAGCGTAAAAACTGAATCTCTCGCAATTAAACACAGATTTGAATGCAGCGCTTTGAAGGATTATTAAACATGTAAATCATTATCATTTATCATTCATGTTGCGGGGGTTTGAATTGAGATTACGATCTTTTAATGTTTATTTGTGCAGCTTTACACTGAATGCATTAATGCAGGCTGAACAAACAGTGACAGAAAATTTTTATTAATAACCTAAGAAAATTAATAACCTAAGAAAGCATTTAGGTCCCACCACAACTTTTTCAGTCATCATTATATTTGACAGGAAAAATACAGCCAAAATGCTTTCATACACCTGATTTGAATGACGCAGGATGCGATCTCTCTGTAATTGTTATAAATGTTGGATTAACCTACAAGTTCAAAACAGGTTTTAAATCCACGGGTCACATGCATTTCGAACTGTGGGTTGTGATCTGTACGGATCACGGATCAAACGTGATCCGTTACACCGCTAATGATTTTTAATGAATATGAATATCTATTTCCATATTGACAACTTTTCTACTGTGGTCAGTTTGCTCATAGCTGTCTTTGGTGTTGTACTAGATAAAAGCAATGCAAAATCAAGGTAAATGTATGTGGTCGCAGTGCACTTTTTCTCTTACATTTGCTTTTAAAAACACTATTGGTTGTGTTTAGGTCAGTGGTTTGCTGGTAATCTTTATAACAAGCTCCGCCTTCTCATGGATGTGCACATGAATGACCTGTGTCTGAAACGTACAATAAAACGTACCCTAAGGAATGTATTTCAGATCTGCGAAAATGTAGACAGCGCCCTCTAATGGATTTGTCAACTGAAACATGCAACGAAATGTACCTGGAGCAACGAATTATAAATTTTGTAAATAGGCTGAGATACGTACTGTATTTTCAAAGAGTCTAGGCTGGTTGTATTCCATGCTACTTTGGAGATGATGTTATTCTGCTCATCAGCCTTGCCTTTTTTGTCTTGTATCCAAAGAAATACCCCTAATCCACAGGTCAAAAAAAAAAAAAAGCCCCAGTTCGGTCACATCATAAAAGCGTTCA
>NC_079448.1:4960905-4983405 GCF_903798145.1 Danio aesculapii
TGTGTTCGATAGTCTACAGAACAAACCATCATTGTCAATAACTTGTCTAATTACCTAATTAACCTAGTTAAGACTTTAAATGTCACTTTAAGCTGTATGAAAGTGTCCTGAAAACCATCTAGTAAAATATTATGTACTGTCATCATGGCAAAGATAAAATAAATCAGATATTAATGAGTTATGTTTAGAAATGTGTTAGAAAAATCTTCTCTCTGTTAAAAAGAAATTGGAGAAAAAATAAACAGGGGGGCTAATAATTCAGACTTCAACTGTATCATGCTCTTCACCACTCCATGACCAGCACAGCACCTGATCAGGATACCGCCTGGTCCAGGATTATGGATACCTTGGCATAATTTCTACATAGGTCTTGAATTGCATCAATCTACACAACTACACTGTTCCAATTTACTATGACCTTTTATGTGAAGCTGCTTTGACACATTCTACATTGTATAAGTGCTATACAAATAAAGGTGAATTGAATTGAATTGAATTAAATTGAATCAATGGCGCTACATAATCTCTAGGGGCCTGAGGATGAGTATGAGTATATATATCTAAACATTTATTTTTTTTTTTAAATACCATTTATTTGATGTGCCAAATTCAAATTAATATTTAAAAAGCACAAATGTGTACCTAACAGTATAAATCTACAGAACTGAACCTTAAAATATACACAAATGTATATTTCGAAAAGATACCACCCCAATGACAAATTAAGCATCTTTATTTCTGAGAGTGTTCTGAGAGTCTTATGCAAAATCAGACCATTTTTATTATATAAAAGCCTGTTGTGTCTGCACTGGTTAGTTAAATAACAAAAAGGTTCTTATTTATCCAAGCTGTCTGAAAGGATTGTATCTCTCTATCAGGCTTTTTTTATGGGATCGGTGGAGTCTCGTTCAAAGGGAATGGGAAATGCTGTTGGCAGAGTCTGGTCTCCTGGTAATGCTGGACCTCTAACACGAGCTGACATGGACGTCTGCCGCTGTAAACTGCCTCATCCTGCTTACTGAGCCTAGTAGAAAAGCTTCTCATTCATAGCCATCTCTCCTTCTCTCTCTCTCTCTCTGGCCTGAGTTCTTCAATAATTCCTGAAGACTGGTCACAGATGGACAGATGCTGCTTCATGACCTGCTGGAAACCACAACCTATATATACAGCTGATATATGGCAATGAATGCAAATTACAGTTATGCCATACAATATCATATTGGTCATATATTTTGAATAATGGCAAAAATGGGCACATTAATATATTTTCCAACCATTGTTCAATTATATTAGCTAGAATTTTGTTTGTGTTTAAATATGGTCATATATGGACACACCCATACTTGGGAAATCTTTTCAAAACTTCAAATTTATAGAACATCTTAATAATATTAATAATAATAATAATAATAATAATAATAATAATAATAATAATAATAATAATAATAATAATAATAATAGTACAGGGCTCGAAATTGCGACCGTTTTGGCACCCAAAATGTTGTCTATGCGACCTCAAAATATATTTGGAAGCATTTGTGCAAGTGAAAAAATTGTTGTGTGTGACCATTTTTCATTGCAAAATGTTTACCGCATGCGCGAATTTAGAACTCATTCACGCAGAATGCATCTGTGCACTTGAAACGAGAAACGCAGTGCTCGGGAATAGCAAAGAGCATACAATCACCAAGAGGCGACACTCTGTTGCTATTTGTGAAACAGCAACTAGATGCCACTTGTGTCATGCGGCGACCATTTTGGAATGAAAATTCCAATAGAACAATAGCACGGATAACTAACACTAGACAGAATAAATTAAAATATTGAGTTAAATGTGAGTTAAAATGACTAAATCCCCTTTGAAAAGTAACATTAAAAAAACAATATATCAATGAAAAAAGACAATTTCCAAAATGTTGACAAGACTAGTTTAATACATCTGATATCTAAAATATCTGTTTCACATATAACACAAAAGGTTAACAAAATAACTTAATTACTATTTGTTTTTGTTTGTTTTACTCAAATTAGGGTGAAGCAAAAATGAGTATACACAACGAAAACTACAACAAAAACTACATTATCTGGTAGTTTGTATGGCCGCCATGATTTTTAATGACAGCATAAAAAATCATGAGTAAAATATATATCTAAAAATAAAAATAAATAAATTTGGAGAAAGTAGCTTGTTAAATAAAAACTTTATTAGTCTGTTTTTAACAGACAACACTGGAAAAAATACTATGTGCTATTATAATATAAAACTCAAAAAAGTTTTTGAGTCAAAAAATCAAAAAGTACTGTTAATCCAACACAATCTCAAGGCAATTCGTAACTTTTTGATTTAGTGGCTAATTAGTATAAATTTGTACGATCTAATTCGTACAATTCAGTACGATTTGCTCATCCCCCAATGACGGTTGGGTTTAGAGGTGGGGTTTAGGTGCCACGCCTCCTTTTTAAAAATGTACAATTTCGTACGACTGAACTCGTACGAATTCGTACGAATTAGCCACTAAACTGACAAAACCGTAAAATACTTTTTTCACGTTTTCTCGTGAGATCAGGCTGGTTAATCTGCTATCAACATCCATTTTGAAAGTCATGTTCTTTTAATTGAACATGTCAGTATTAATATGTATTATGCCAGTGCGTAAACTACTAAATTAAAGTAATTTAAAGAAATTTCACCTAAAAGTGACATTTTTTTAAGAAAACAAGTATGGTTTATATATTAAACATTAAGTCTGTAAAATAAACCATTAAAAGTGCCGATAATCACCAGTCTATGATTGTAAGTGTTGTATTGTCGACTTTCAGGTTGTATTTCAGCATTGATGCGCTTTTTAAACGAATAAATAAGAAACAAAGCAGCTGCTTGCCATCGCGACAGCAATAAGATCCAATGGACGGCTGATCGCTTTCACTCCAGAATGGCGGAATCGCTGGGCGCTGCTGTTGCAATGGAACATTCGATTGAGTGTCGCCTCTTGGTGATTCTAAGCTCTTTGGGAATAGTTTAAAACTGTTGTCATATCAAATATATATAAATATATATATATATATATATATATATATATATATATATATATATATATATATATATATAAATATACACAGTTGAAGTCAGAATTATTAGTCCCCCTCAATTATTAGCCTTCCTGTTTATTTTTTCCCCAGTTTCTGTTTAACGGAGAGCAGATTTTTTTTCAACACATTTCTAAAAATAATAGTTTTAATAACTCATTTCTAATCACTGATTTATTATTTGTTTTATCTTTGACATGATGACAGTAAATAGTATTTGTGTGTGTGTGTGTGTGTGTGTGTGTGTATGTTTTTCATTCCAAAATTTATGTTTTATGGATATATAAGGACTGTTTTAAATGGTTCCTGTTGTGCGTTTTTCAGATGCAGTGGGTAATGTAAGAGACTGCAAAAGGTCTGCAAAAAATATAAAATAAAAATAAATAAACCAACAAACAAAAACTGAATAAAAGAAGCTTCAGGGGATAAATTCCAAAAATCGGTCAATGACATGTTGACTTGCATCTGCAACAAACAAAACTGAAAAAAAAAAGATTCATAGGATAAACTCTAAAAATCGGTCTATCACTCTCACATTCACACATACACTACGGCCAATTCACCTATAGCGTATGTGTTTGGATTGTGGGGGAAACCGGAGCACCCAGAGGAAACCCACGCCAACAAAAGGAAAACATGCAAACTCCACACAGAAATGCCAGCTGGCCCAGCCGTGACTCGAACCTGTGGCGCTGTGGTGACCCCTGATAAATAAGGGACTAATTCAAAGGCAAATGAATGAATGAATGGAAGCTAAAACTGGCCATTGGGAATAGACAGGAAGAAAGCAGTCAGAGGGAGGGAATGTGATCTGCAGGATAAAAATATAAAAAAAAACAAGCTATTTCATGGTAACAGGAGTTCACAATCACCTCCGAGACAATTAGCAGTTGTGACAGGTGAGGATCTATTTCTGCCGCTGCTGATGTCACATTTGATTTCACAAACGATCAGAGATTTTGATTGAGCAGAACAGCGAGAAATAAAGTATGAATAAAACATGGCGTGCCGTTCAATTCTAGCAATGTCACATAACAATGATTCCCTGATGAAAGATGCAGCGTAGACGAGGTTAGGGTTTCAAGCTTTTGGGACAATAAGCTTTTGTTAATAATTGATGCTAAATTTAATCGGAACAACCCACTGATCCTTGAGAAATACGGCAAAAATGAACCGCTCAAATGAAATTAGTCTTAAGTTTTGGAGCATTTTGCATACATTAAATTGAGTGAGCGCAGGCTTTAGTAAATGACTTTGTAAATGACGTAGCTCTTTAAAATAAATTGTGTGCTTTTTAACAAATGATCCTGAAAATAAACTCTCAAAGATCTGTTTACAGCAGCAGAAAAGAAAAGCTGTTTGAAAGCTTTGATATATTTTAAGTGGACTTTGATTTGGGTTATGGCTAATTTAGTTTTCTTTCCAGGCTACAAGAACTTCAATATAAAATAAAAATGTGTTGGATAATTATTCAAAAGATTTGATTGATTGATTGATTGATTGATTGATTGATTGATTGATTGATTGATTGATTGATTGATTGATTGGCTGACTGACTGACTGACTGATTGATCATTTGACCACACACAAAACATTTGCAAATAATCTGGATTCTGGATTATTACACTGGACTTACATGATCCCCCCCCCCCCCTCGAACATTTTAATGCATGTACAGAAATTTCTTCATCCATCAAGAAGTTTTTCTTGTCTCATTTGTGTTCTAAAGATGAACAAATGGGTTCGAAATTCAATTCATCTTTATTTCTATAGCACTTTTACAATGTAGATTGCTTCAAAGCAGCTTAACATATGATGTAGTAATGAGAAAATGATGACTGATTTCAATTTTTTGGGTAGATCATCTCTCTTTAAATGTTGGAAATGAGAAACATAAGTATCACCTAAAATGTCAAATTAAACCTATGAAACCAAGCAGAATATGTGTGAATTTATTGAACTGAAAAGAAGACCTTCTAGATGAAGGACATTAGCAGATTTTACGATCTGAGAACAGGTGGTTATTGGAATAAATGACTTATAAAAATGCAATTTCTTAATAGAGAAAAATGTAATGTTTTAATGTGAAGGACATTAGCAATGATCTTCGATGAGCTCTGAAATTGAAATGTGGCTATTTTTTTATTGCATTGTATGATTTTGAGACACACAAAGAAAATGTTCTCGGCCTCTTGCCCTTATCTTTGGGCAAGGTTATAACAAAAAAACTATTTTGTGTGTGTCCCTATGTTCTGGTCAACTCTGTTACATCAGCTATAAAAAGGCATAACAAAATGTACAGCACTGATAGAAAAAGCATGTGACTTGCTCCACGTGATGTCACTTCCTCTGGTGGAAAACACTGAAAGGTCTTGAGACATGTCATTATTCTCATGTTTATGATTCACCAATAATAAATTAACTATATGTCAACTCTGTTACTGGGATAATTCACTTAAAAAAATATGATATGATGAATGTACATAAAATTGTGTTTTAGACATGCCATGTGGTACAGTATCTGTTTAAGGTTAGTATCTTGAGCTAAAGCACAAAATGGTGGAAAATGTCAATTCTGTTTCCATCAACCCTGCACCTGTCAACTCTGCTCTCATCAATTCTGTTACTGTCAGCTCTGCTCCCGTCAACCCTTCTCATGTCAATTCTGTTCCCATCAACCCTGCTCCTGTCATCCTGTTACTCTGTTACCGTCAACCCTGCTCCCGTCAACCCTGCTCCCGTCAACCCTGCTCCTGTCATCTCTGCTCCCGTCAACTCTGTTACTTCATTACTGTCAACTCTGGTACCATCAACTCTGTTGCTGTGTTACTGTCAACTGTTACCGTCAACTCTGTTACCTCAATTGTTACTATCAACTCATTTACTGTCAGCTCTGCTCTTGTCAACTCTGTTACCATCAACTCTGCTCTTATCAACTCTGTTACTGTCAACTCTGCTCCTGTCAATCCTGCTTCCATCATCTCTGCTACCGTCAAGTCTGTTACTCTGTTATCGTCAACTCTGTACCATCAACCCTGTTACTCTGTTACTTTCAACTCTGTTGTTGTCAACTCAGTCACCCTGTTACCATCAACTCTGTTACTGTGAACTGTCTTACTTACAACTCTGTTACCATCAACTGTTACCATGAACTCTGTTACTCTGTTACTGTCAACTCTTTTACCATCAACTCTATTCCCGTCAACTCTGTTACTCTTTTACCATCAACTCTGTTACTGTGAACTTTGTTACTGTCAACTTTGTTACCACTAACTCTATTCCCGTCAACTCTGTTACTGTGACCTTTGTTACTGTCAACTTTGTTACGACTAACTCTATTCCCGTCAACTCTGTTACTGTGACCTTTGTTACTGTCAACTCTGTTACCACTAACTCTATTCCCTTCAACTCTGTTACTGTGACCTTTGTTACTGTCAACTCTGTTACCACTAACTCTATTCCCGTCAACTCTGTTACTCTTTTACCATCAACTCTTTTACCATCATCTCTGTTACTCTGTTACCATCAACCCTTTTACCATCATCTCTGTTACTCTGTTACCATCAACCCTTTTACCATCATCTCTGTTACTCTGTTACTGTCAACTCTTTTACCATCATCTCTGTTACTCTGTTACCATCAACCCTTTTACCATCATCTCTGTTACTCTGTTACTGTCAACTCTTTTACCATCTGTTAACGCCATCTTTATTACTTTGTTTCTTTCAACAATGTTACCATCAACACTGTTAGTGACAAATCTGTTACCATCAACTCTGCTCCCATCAACTCTGTTACTGTTACTGTCAATTTTGTTGCCATCAACTCTGTTACTGCGAACTTTGTTACTGTCAACTCTGTTACTGTCAACGCTGTTACTGTCAATGCTGTTACTCTGTTACTGTCAACTCTGTTACTCTGTTACTGTCAACGCTGTTACTCTATTACTGGCAACTCTGTTACTGTCAACTCTGTTACTGTCAATGCTGTTACTCTGTTACTGTCAACTCTGTTACTGTCAACTCTGTTACTCTGTTACTGTCAACGCTGTTACTCTGTTACTGTCCACTCTGTTACTCTGTTACTGTCAACTCTGTTACTGTCAACGCTGTTACTCTGTTACTGTCAACTCTGTTACTCTGTTACTCTGTTACTATCAACTCTGTTACTCTGCTACCGTCAACTCTGTTACTCTGTTACCGTCAACTCTGTTACTCTGTTACAGTCAACTCTGTTACAGTCAACGCTGTTACTCTGTTACTGTCAACTTTGTTACTCTGTTACTGTCAACGCTGTTACTGTCAACCTTGTTACTCATTTATTTTGAACTGTTACCATCAACTCTGTTAGTAGTTTAAAAAATTTAAGAAGGTAAACAACTAGTAACAATCAAGTTTTCACATTTTGCATTAATGTAGATTAGTAATGGATTCATTTTACTGTAAATAATACATTTGGTGTATATCACAATGAATAACGACTTATAAAAATGTAATTTTGATAGAGAAAAATGAAATGCTTTACTGTGAAGGACATTAGTGATCATTTTCAATGAACTCTGAAGTTGAAATATGGCTATTTTTTTCAAGACTAATGGCAGGTACGATCATGGGACAACGCAAAGCAAAATGTCCTCTTGTCTCTATCTTTGGACACAGATTCATCCTCTCCAGGCTTAAAACGCAACAATAATGGAAGTGGAAAAGCAAGAATTGATCTGTGTTAAAAGCCACTCGTGAGGCGAGGGTCCATTTGTCTGTGTAGAGGCGAGCAGCAGGTAAAAACGGCATCTGGAAGAGCTCCAGTGGACATTAACAGCAGAGAGCAGGTCTGACCGCCACCGAAAATACATCATTAGCTCGTTCTTCACAGTTCTTCTCAAACATTAGAAACAGTCCAGTGCTCTTTTCCCAAAGAGATCCCGCTGAACACTGAGCCAAAGCCATTAACACTGATGCTTAACACCACACACCATAACACAACTCAACAAATATAAATCGCTCAGAGACATTAATGTTCACTGTAAAATTATAATTATAATACTCATTGTAAAAACTGTTCATTCGTTAATGGTGTTAGGGATTAAATCTTTGTGCTACTGTGATTTTACAGCAAATTTCTCATTCGCTGTTTAAAAAAAATAATATTATGGTGAAAGTACATAAAATTGTGTCAGCTCAGTTACAGTCAACACAGTTATTGGTTTTTAAAAAGTTTAATTATATTAAATTATTATTAATTAATCAACACTTTATTAGGTACACATTATTAGCACCAGGTTGGACCCCATTTTGCCTTAATCCTTCCTTAGATTCAACAAGGTACTGGAAATATTCCTCAGAGATTTTGGTCCATATTGACATGATATTTGAGTTGCTGCAGATTTGTCGGCTGCACATCCATGATGCAAATCTCCCATTCCACCATATGGTGACTGTGGAGGCCATTTGAGTACAGTGAACTCATTGTCATGTTCAAGAAACCAGTCTGAGATTAATCACGCTCTATGACATGGCATGTTATCCTGCTAAAACTAGCCATCAGAAGATGTGTACACTGTGGTCATAAAAGGATGGACATGATCAGCAACAATACTCAGGTAGGCTGTGCCGTTGACATAATGCTCAATTGATACTAATGAGCCCAAAGGGTGCCAAGAAAATATCCCTCACACCATTACACCACCACCAGCCTTGATGCCAAATTCTGATCCTACCATCTGAATGTCGCAGCAGAAATCAAGACTCATCAGACCAGGCAACTTTTTTCCAATCTTATATTGTCCAATTTTCCTGCTCTTAGCTGACAGGGGTGGCACCCGGTGGGGTCTTTTGCTGCTGTAGCCCATCTGCTCCAAGCTTGGATGTATTGTGTGATCAGAGATGCTCTGCTGCATACCTTGGTTGTGACAAGTTGTTACAACCCCCATTCTGAAGCTCGGTTTGAACTGTAGCAGATCGTCTTGATCGTCTAAATGCACTGAGTTGCTGCCATGTGACTGGCTGATTAGAAATTTGCATTAACGAACAGTTGTACAGGTGTACCTAATAAGGTGGCCGGTGAGTGTAAGTTAACCAAATCAAATGTTCACATTTAAGCATTTTGCATTATTTTCATTAATAATGGAGCCAGTTTAACATAAATTATGTTTGTTGTAAATCATTCCAGTTTTAAACAAAATAAATTTAAAATGCTTGAAATTTGCAATGAGTCCAATATATTTACCATTATATATTCCTCAAAAAAACAAGCTCATGCCTCATTCTGTTCTAAACCTGTTTAACACTTTTTTTGTAGGACACAAATGGAGATGTTTAGATAAATGTCCCTGCTTATAAAAGCGGATAGGACATATCCATGTGAAAATTGAGGTGTAATTAAAGGGACAGTTCAACCTAAAATGAAATTTTACTCACCGTTTACTCACTATCGAGGGGTTACAAACCTTTGACAGTTTCTTTGTTCTGTTGAACATAAAAAGAAGATATTTCAAGAGATGTTTCGAGAGAATCATTGACTTCCATAGTAAGACAAACAATATTATTCAAGTCAATGGTTTCAGCTTTACAAGAGTTTTCAACATAACTTCTTGTGTGTTCAACAGAAAAAAAGAAACTCAAAAAAATAATCAAAACTCATTTCTTAGCGAAATGCTAATGGTCTGATCCGATTCAATTATCTATGCTTAGCTATGCTAAGAGTGCTCTCGCAAGACCCGGAGATCGGCTAAATGGATTAAAAAATGTTAAAGCTCAAACTATTTAACTTAACATAGGCTCATTCTGAAAACGTAACCCTATAAACATTTCTGGAAGTTGTGAATAATGTAGTCAGAAGTAGGTATGGCTGCATTTGTGTGACGCTGTTCCTTTTCGTGCAAGCAGCTGACTGCTTACCTCTATTTGGATGGCTTTTCTGCTGTAACCAGTCTGTCTAGTGGCCGCGTATGTCGGAGGATTTAAGACAACCCAGGCTCATTCTGAGAATGTAGACCCGTGGACGTTTCTGGAGACCGCGAAATACGTCCCGGGAGGTACGTATTCTTGCAGTTTTTGTTTTCGCGAATCTAGAGAGGCTGCTGTGCATGCTTTTTACCATGCCGTTCTCGCGTAAACCCACCAGAGGCCGCTGTCGAACGACCTTCCGCCTGGATGACAGAATGATTGACCGTGCGACCGGTCAATCAGCTGACCTACCCTCCTCCGTCCCTAAACCCAACCAACGACGATTCACAAAAGCCGTCCAGAAAAAGAAAAGCCCTCGTCTGATTTTTACCACGTTTTCGCATTTTGACCACATTCTCACCCTGTGACGAACTTGTTCGCTTAATTTTTTGGATTTTGTTTTTGTTTTCTTACCTGATTTCTGGAACCGCTCTTCCGCCAAAGTACACAAAGAGCTAACCGGACAAACTGGTTGCGGCGGGAAAGCCCTCCACACGGAGGCGAGCGGCCGGCCGGCAAGCGCCGAAAGGAACGGCGTCACACCGCCCCGCAGTGTTCGCTTAAAAAAATGAAATGCAGCCGTACGTACCCCCGGCTACGTATTTCGCAGTCTCCAGAAACGTCATCGGGACTACGTTTTCAGAATGAGCCTGGGTTGATTTAAGATGCAGCGCAGAGTTGACCATGATGAGTTTGGTGAAGAACGGTTCCAGAAAAAAGGTAAGATAAAAACAAAATCCAAAACATAAAGTAAACAAGTAAATTACAGGGTGAAAATGTGGTAAAATCTGAAAATGTGGTAAAAATCAGGCGGTGGAAGGGATTGCTTTTGAAAACATTGTCAGTTGGGTTTAGGGAAGGAGGAGGGCAGGTCAGTCGATTACTCAGTCAGTCGACAGCAGTCTCTGGTGGATTTACGTTAGAACAGCAGATGCGAATGGCACTGGCGAGAGAAATTTCAGATCTCAAAAAACGTACACAGCGGCCTCTGGCGGATTCACAAAAACTACACAAAAACATAGCTCCTGGGACGTATTTGGTGCTCTCCAGAAATGTATACAGGGGTACGTAATCAAAATGAGCCTGGGTTGATTTAACTCTAGGGGAGTTAATATAAAAGTGAAGGGTTCCTTTAAACCACCAGCTGAAAAACAACAGGAGTCAAAGCTCGGAATGCTTCGGGTGCAGAGACCTCATATAAACAACAGAAAGCTGAAGCTCAGGATCACGCAGGAGGTTAAAGAAGTTTCATCTGTGGAGAAATAAGTAAAAAAAAACTCCTCCAGCGTCTCTGAGGTCTAACAGCAGTGTCCAAATAATTAAAAAAAATCCTGTTATTTAAAAATCACAACAGTCCTAGTTCATTTATAACACCTCCGATCTTTACTACAGTTAGACAGTATTTAATTCGATGTTGCTGTTTCACATCTGAACAATCTGAAAAAGTGTTGTAGGATATTTTAACACTTATCTTTTGTGAAGATTGTTATACGTTACAATTACAACAGCAATAACACCGACTGTGTGTATATATAATTAGAAGGAGCTCCACAATATAAGTGATTATTTTGAGTTACTCTACTCGTGTAATCATCTTAAATGACTTAATCAATAAAAGCAATCAGTCTAAATTGAGCACTAACGTAATTACTCTGCGTATCCCGAACGCGGTGATGTAAAGTGGATTAGAGGTATATCTAATCATAAGAGACACAATTTGGAAATAACAACTCAATATCTCATAAATCTCCATCACATTTTTTTGGCACGTCCTAAATCTCTTAAGACCTTTTTTTTTTCACTCTTCATTTACGTGTTGGGCGAGATGCCCGGAAAACTGCAGCAGTCCCCATCCTGCTGTGATGCGACCGCATGTGTTCAAACTGCTCAACATTAAATCTCAGATAACTGCTGCTGCTAAAAGCCCACAGCCTCTGATCCTACATTTCATTAGGAGGACCACAGGCTCTTGTTCATCCAATGTCTTGCAAACAATTTCTCATATATATTTCAATATATATATATTTTACTTTTTTTCTATCTATCTATCTATCTATCTATCTATCTATCTATCTATCTATCTATCTATCTATCTATCTATCTATCTATCTATCTATCTATCTATCTATCTATCTATCTATCTATCTATCTATCATATCCATCCATCTATCCATATATTGTATCCATTTATCTACTATATCCATCCATCCATCAAATCCCTCCATCCACTGTGTCTGTAGTATCTATCATATCCATCATCTATCTCTCTATTTTATTCATCCATCCATCCATCTATCATATCCATCCATCTCTCTATTGTAGCCATCCATCCATCTATAAAATCCTTCCATCGAATTTATCCATCCATCGATCGTATCCATCATATCCATCGATCCATCTATCATATCCATCCATCTTACTATTGTATCCATCCATCCATCCATCCATTTATTAAATCCATCAATCCATTGTATCCATCCATCCATCCATCCATCCATCCATCCATCCATCATATCCATCCCTCCATCTCTCTATTGTATCTTTCCATCCATCTATTGTTTCTATCCATCCATCGTATCCATCCATATATTGTATCCATCCATCATATACATCCATCCATTTATAGTTTCCATCCATCCATCATATCCATTCGTCCTTCAGTTGTATCCATGCATCCATTGTTTCTATACATCCATCGTATCCATCCATATATTGTATCCATCCATCATATACATCCATGCATCCATCCATCTATCCACCCATCATATCCATCCATCATCCATCCGTCTGTTGTATCCATCCATCATGTCCACCTATCCATCTATAGTTTCCATCCATCCATCATATCCATTCGTCCGTCAATTGTATGCATCCATCCATCCATCCATCCATCCATCCATCCATCCATCCACCTATCCATCTATAGTTTCCATCCATCCATCATATCTATCCATCAGTCTATCATATCCATCCATCCATCCATCCATCTATCATATCGATCCATCCATTTATCATATCCATCCATCTCTCTATTGTATCCGTCCATCCATCCATCCATCTATCTGTCTATTGCATCCATCAATCCATCCATCTATCGTATCCACCCATTCATCCATCTATAGTATCCATCCAATTATCCATCCATCCATCGGTTTATTGCATCCATCCATTCATCATATCATTTATTCAGCCATCCATCATATTCATCCCTCCATCTCTCTATTGTATCTATCTATCTATCCATCCATCCATCCATCCATCCATCCATCCATCCATCCATCTATTGTTTCCATCCATCCATTGTATCCGTCCATCATATACATCCATCCATCCATCTATAGTTTCCATCCATCCACCCATCCATCCATCCATCCATTCATCCATCCATCCATCCATCCAAAAAAAAAAGTATGTGACAGGACAGTCTTGTAATCATTTTTTTGGTACCAATGTTAGATGTCAATTTGATGTTTTTTGGACATCAAGGTAGTTTACATACATGACAGGGATTCAAAATCCACCCGCTTCGAACCCGCTTCGTTATCAGTTGATTAAATGGGTATTATCAGTGGTTATCAGCTGATAGATATGGGCCAATAGGGGCCTTCTTCGTCTACTGGTAGGCTCAGAAGGCCATTATCAACCATTCACATAATTTATTAGGTACACTAATAGAGAAGAGTCCAGATCCAGATCTGTTTTTACATTACTGTGACAGTTGGGTTTAGGGTTGGGGTAGGGTTAGACGTTAATAAAATACCATCAAAGGGAAATGTAATAAATAATATAAATAATCAGCATAGGCTCATTCTGAATTTTGTCTTTAAAATTAACGCTACGTGGCAGTATGCACGCTTACCTTCATATGAATGGTTTTTCTGCTGTTATCAGTTTCTTCAGTGGCTCACCGTGTACGTTGGCAGACTTGTGGCGCAGTACAGAGTTGACAGCATTGAAGAGGTTCGAGTCTGGCGAAGAACGCTTTCAGAAAGCAGGTAAGACAAAAGACATGTAAATAATTTACTTTTGATTGTTTTTTTAAAACAGACAGTTGGGTTTAGGGAAGGAAGAGGGCAGGTCAATCAGAGCAGCCTTTGGTGGATTTACGCAAGAAGAACAGAAGTTTGATATCCCATATAGCTGATTAACCACGTGGATGGTTGATAACAGCCTTCTGAGCCTACCAGTAAGTGCAGAAGGCCCCTACTGGCCCATACTATCAGCTAACCACTGGTAACGACCATTCAATCGACTGATAACATTCAAATAATTTGGGATTGAATCTTGAACAAAACTTTTCTTATATTATAATACTTGTTAGGTTATTATTTGGTGGTCAAAAGGGCATCAATGTGTGGATGTCAAATAGACATCAAAGTTTTAACATCAAATTGATTTCCATTTTTGATGTGTTTTTTGAAGTCATGCTTGATGTTAATATGGTGCCACATGGATGCCATCAAGGTGTCTGATGAGATGCTACCCCACCAGCAATATCTGTAAAATTACACCCATTAGTAAATCCAACAAAGATGGACAACAAACATAATCGGTTTAGAGCTTCTGAGCGAGAATCACTACAGTCTGAAATATTCTCCACACGTTGGGCATCTTCTGTGGCGCGTTATTAATTTAAAACCCATTTCGCAGCATCAGAGAGAAGCGTTATTAAAACATCAACAAGCCGAAGTTCGCTTGAAACATTTAAAACAAAGGCAGACGTTAGAAAATGGTGCCATCACATAACGCTCTCAAACATTGATCTGCTGTTCTTCAGGCTGTGAATGTCAATCGATCTGATCTCCGGGAAGTATCCGATCAAACCGGCGACTCTGTGTTCAGATGTAGAGTTTTGTGGTCTTGGAAATGGCTTAAACAGCGCCATAAAAGATGAAAATGGTGTCAAACTGTATTATGAATAAAATATGTTATTTAACAGACCCCAGGAGGAGAATCTATTCAGTATTTAGAAAGAAAAAACTATCTGCTTGGTTTTTTGGTGCATTAGAAAACATCTGCCGTCCAATAAGGACTTTTTTATTATACTTTTAATTCTTGGAGGAAAGAGCGCAATGCATTACTGATACAAAACACAATCGATTTGTGCTTCTGTGACCTTCACAAACCTGATATCTCGTGGCAATGAAATACTTAATGAGTTTGTATTAATTTGGTGAATGTCTGTAAATTTCTTTCTGGAAAGGGCACTAGGCAGTGGACCAAATCTGCTGATTGGTTTGGCAGCAGTTCCAGTGAGTGCAATGAGGAAGGTGTGACAAAAAAATAAAAACTGCATCTGTGATGTCATTTCCTCCCCACTGCCACCTTTTATTTATATATATATATATATATATATATATATATATATATATATATATATATATATATATATATATATATATATATATATATATATATATATATATATAATGACAAATGTCTTGTCGCCTCTCCAAGTTTTAAGAACAACAAATAATAACTTGACTTCTAGTTGATCATTTGGTATCAGAAGTGGCTTATATGAAAGGCAAAGGCCTCTTTACGCTTATTTGACCAAAATAAAATATGATCATGCCTTGATTTTTAATTATTTCATTAGGACAGCAAGGTCTGACTTTGCTTAGACAAAAGTCTTGTCACTTAACAGAAAAAACCGGCGTAGCCTTTTTTTTTTGTTTTGCGAGTAGACAAAACTAAAGTTTAAACAATTCGATGGTGATCTACTAAGCATGCCTCCTGATAGATTTTTTTTAGTATGAAGCAAAAAAGAGCGATGACGAGTCAAGGAGGTAAGACTTAATACACCTAATTCTCTACCATAAGTCAAGTTTAAGACAACAAATAATTCTATAAAACATCTTTTTTTGTATTCTATTGAATTTTCTATAGAATTTCAATCAAATTAAATTAATATTCATGCAAATGACTTCTTAAATGATCTTAGCATATCGCTCCAGTTGTTTCTTAACACTGTTTTCCAGTTACATTTAAGATTATTTAGAATAATAATTGTATAATAACAATAATACTTTTATTTATAATAAATATTTGTTTTGTATTTTATATATATATATATATATATATATATATATATATATATATATATATATATATATATATATATATACATATATATATATACATATATATATATACATATATATATACATATATATATATATATATATATATATATATATATATATATATATATATATATATATATATATATATATATATATATATATATATATATACATATATACATATATATATATATATACATATATACATATATATATATATTGTTATATATATACACACACATATATATATATATATATATATATATGTATTCTTTTTTTTTTGACGGGGGTGGGGGGGGGCAGGGGGTGCGTGCCCCAGTAGAGCTTTATGTCTAGCAACGCTCCTATACGAAACCATTTTGACAGTAATAGAAATGAACCGATTCAGATTTGAACTGAAGTGTCAGAAAACGTGCAATAGGCTACCATAAAAAGGGTGAATTCAACACAGTTTTGCAACCTTAAAGGGCTCCACAGACTATTAAAATAAAATAGTTTGTTGCACAAACGTGTGAGCATTTTAGTGCCTTTTTTCACATGCAACATTATGTACTGTATTGTGGATAGACCGTTAATGATGCTGCTACCGTTTACAAACTTTTCATGTTAGATTTGTTTTTTATTTTATATCCACAATCCTAAAGAAATGACAGGTTTGGGAACATAGCTGATGAAAATGTGCATGTAAATAGTGAAGTTGCTCTACAATACTAAAAACTGTACTAAACCTATTTGAATGAAGTGTATACATCAAGTAGAATGACTGAAGAAATACATAAATAATTGAAAAAACAAACCATAATATTTAATTTAATAATAATAAAAAAACAGCATGGTGGCTTAGTGGTTAGCACTGTCACCTCACAGCAAGAAGGTTGCTGTTTTAAGTCCCAGGTGGGTTAGTTGGCATTTCTGTGTGGAGTTTGCATGTTCTCCTCAGATTGGCATGGGTTTCCACCGGGTGCTCCAGTTTCCCCCAAAGTCCAAAGGCATGCGCAAATTGGTGAATTGAATAAACTAAATTGGCCGTAGTGTATGAGTGTGAATGAGGGGTTATGGGTGTTTCCCAGTACTGAGATGCAGCTGAAAGGGCATTCGCTGCTTTAAACATATGCTGGATAAGTTGGCGGTTCATTCCGCTGTGATGACCCTTGATGAATAAAGGGACTAAGCCGAAGGAAAATGAATGAATGAATTATTAATAATTAAACACTTAATTTCCATAATAAACATCTCTCTCGCTCTCTCTATGTGACATGTTTGTATCATCTTTAGACATGTTTAGCACAGATCAGCATCTCATTGATCAGTGTGAGTTAACAGAGTCCGACAGGCCACTGTGTGTGCTGAACGCCTGCCGACGCCACACTCTGCTGGAAACTGTTTGGTAACTGTTTGATGGAGCCGTGTCAAATCTGAACTTGGCAGCTCCAGCATCATATGTGTGAGCTCATGGCACACATTAACATCAACACACACTGACACACACACACACAGCCAGATCTCATCATCAGAGATCACAAACAATGCTGCTGTATAACCTCCACAACTGACTGTAACAGTTACTGTAAGCTCTAATGGAATCCTGAAGCTGATTGTATTGTGAAACTTATCATCATCTGCTCACCCTTCGTGCTTTTACATTGTAGGACGTTGTTTTCTGTGCAAAACAAAAATGATTCATTTTAATGAATACAGTAATGAAAAAAATGAAAGAATTCTCAGTTTCTCTGAATTTGTTCCCAGCAGAATGTGAAAACAACGTCAAATCGATAAAGCATGACATCAAAAAACATCCCAAAAATGCAAGTCAATTTGATGTCAAAACATTGATGTCCATTTGACACTGACACATTGATGGCATTTTGAGCAGCAAGATAATGACACAAAATGTATTATAATTAGGGATGCATAATATGAATTTTTTTTACCGATAACCAATAATTAAGTTCCTCTCATGCCCAATACCAATAACTAATATGTTAATATTTAAACTCTATATTATAATTTTAATCTAATTAATTTGTTCTAATTAATTATTATTTTAATCTAATACATTGTATTCATCTGAAAGCTTGAATACATTATAAATTTGAACTAAATTCCATGTGTATAATGCATGTAAACTACCTTGATGAACCCATCAAACTGACATCTAAAATTGCCGTAAAAAAAAAAAAAAAAAAAATCACAAATCTAAATTGACAACAAAATGATTAGCATTTTTACGTGTTTTTGATACATGTGTATATTGGCAATATTACAATATTTTTATTTTACAAATATAATAAATATTTATAAAACGTTTACAAAATAAAACCCACATTAACATTTAGGGCCCTATCATACACCCGGCGCAATAAAGCGTGGGATGTGTTTGGCGCGATTTGTTGCTCTTTTCAGACCAGCGCAACTGTAATTTTCACGTTTTGTGCCACGTTCTTTAAATAGCAAATCTATTTGTGATACTTTGTGGACTCATGGGTGTGCTGGTCTGAAAAGGAGGCGTGTTAAGGCGCATTGTTGCATTTTGAGAAACTGAAATAGACCGCACCATTGACCAACCAAAAGATGCTCTAAAGTGCAGCGCAGAGCATGTTAGTTATGCGCCTATGGGGGTCCAAACGCTTATACATTGCTTAATACACACAGGATGTACAGCAATACACACATATGTTTACAGATGAAAAATAATAAAGGATTAAAATTATAAAAATTATTATTTTCTACATAAATATAAAAAAACACTCCCTCCATGCCTTTCTCACTTGGGGGGCTTTTTCAGTTTATTCATGACAATTTGCATTTGTATAATGTTATTATTATTATTATTATTATTAGCAGTATTATTTAATATATGCATATTTATATTTGTTTTAATAAAAACATGTTTAGATTTGTCCACCTGTCAGGTTTTTGAGACGTCTGCATCACCATATGGGGCATAAGAATAGGACGTGTGTTTGGATATAACTCAGTTTTTTGAGCACACTTCGTTATTATTGTTCATTTATTCATTTTCTGGAAATTAGAACTGAATATAGAAAGAGTTTTGAAACAAATCTTTGCGCTTAAACTAAGTTAAATATGTAGGCTAATGGATGTTTAGTGGAGGGAGTTTCCACAGTTTCTTTATACATGAAAG
Organism: Danio aesculapii; assembly: GCF_903798145.1. NCBI lineage: Eukaryota > Metazoa > Chordata > Actinopteri > Cypriniformes > Danionidae > Danio > Danio aesculapii. The sequence goes on from NC_079448.1 coordinate 4,980,168, forward strand.
TAAAGGAGTAAAGAGCAAAAGTAAAGTAAAGAGAAAGTAAAGAAGCGGAGAGGAGGAGGCTCTTTCTTTGGTCTGTTTAACTGCTTTTTCGCCAGTGAGGAGTTCAGCTTTTCCACTTACAAAGTCTGCCTTGTAAATAGCAAATGCACCATGACATGGCGCAACTGTCTCTTAAATAGAATGTGAGACAAGACTCTGATTGGTTTAATGCAGGTTATGCTCAAAACACACCTATAACTCATTAAGAGAATAAGCTCAACCCTGTTAGACCATGTAACGTGGCGCAAACCATATTTTTCCATCCTAAAAACAGCAAAAGTGGATTCAGACATGCCCTTATTGCTTTTGCACCCTGCGCTTTAGACTTTGTGCCTTTATTGTTAAAATAGAGCCCTTTAAGTGGTCTCTTATTTTTTCCTTCAGCTGTATATCGAACTTTTAATTGTATTGAATGTGCAATTCTTAAACTCATTTACAGTAAAAACTAAGAATTGTATTTTCTTTAACTAACTGTAGCTATGTTTCCATCCAAAGATGTGAAATAAATTTATATGCAAAACTGAGATATTGTATAAAAGACGTGTAAATAAAGCAGCATTTCCATCCAACAAGTCAAAGCGAATAAAATCGTCACTTTCTGATTAACTGGCGCCAAATATCAACAGAAAAAAACAGAATTTACTGCAGTAGAAGTAGCTGTGTGAATCTTTACCTTATTTAATAAATGATTTGCACCTCAGCAGACAATGCAGACACACACTGAATGCGTGGTGGTATTTGAAGGCACGAGACGTGGAGCACAGACGCTCTTGACAGTTCTGGAGGTCATTAATAATATATTAACACTAATACTGGAATGATTAAGGCGGTTTACAATGACCAAAACAACATTTCAGATGTTTTACAATGTGCTCAGCCTGCTGGATTGTCCGTTCACACACATTTTCACCATCACAAAATCACGTGACTTTGTTAATGCACATGCTGGAATTTGTTCAGGAAAAGTGTTTCCATCATAGTTTATTCACCTTTTTTTATTAGGTAAAAAGTTTATCCTACTCAATCATGCACATACATTGTTTATGCGCATTTTTACCTTGGCATTTCCAACTGTTTTTTAATGCATATATTCACAAGGAAAAATAGGTGGATGGAAACGTAGCTATTAAAAAAGGGTCACAATTAATATGAATTCTTATTGAGCTTGAAAATTTGCCTATTAAATAAAAAAATACAGTATCTTTCACCAGTGATGTATGTGGGGATCAGATCTATAGCACATTCTTGTCAGACAAAGATGCTGGTCTACAGAAAAATGCTGTGACGTTTAGCAGTGAAACCACCCTGAGAAGCTTTTTCTGATGCGGGGGGATTTGCTCATGATTGATTCTTTGAGATGAGTACAAGCCGTGTGGCAGCGTGGATGGCAATTTCTGCTCTGCAGTGGCACCTGCCCCAGGGATTACCATCATCCAGAGCTGTCAGAGACACTGAAGGCCTTTCAGACGCATTAAAACAAGAGTTACAGGAGCACACAATCTACCAACTAAAAGACAGGAGCACCACCAGTGTGTGTGTTTGACAAATCATTATACACATTAGTGTCCTGATGGGTGTGACACATGTATTACAAAGAGATGGTGAATTATTATGACATTGCTGATGTCTTTATTTTTCAAAAGGCTTATACATGATACAGAATATATACCTGACAAAAGTCTTGTTGCCTATCCAAGTTTTATGAAACACAAATAATAACTTGACTTCTAGTTGGTCATTTGGTATCAGAAGTGGCTTATATGAAAGGCAAATGCCTCTTTACGCTTATTTGACCTAAATAAAATATGATCATGCCTTGATTTTTAAATATTTCATTAGGACAGCAAGGTCTGACTTTGCTTAGACAAAAGTCTTGTCACTTAACAGAAATTATGTCCAGTATAGAATATAAAGTCATGGTGCAGTGGAAACAGAATGAAAATTGTGTCTGACTCCATCATGAGCTTGGAGGACTGCATCCATACATCTCTGCAATGACAAATCACTTAATAATAAAGTCATCTAGAATGGCAAAGAAAGCGTTCTTGCAGGACCCCCTGAGCTCATCAAGATTTTTTGGATTCATCTTTAATGCCTCCTCCATCTTACCCCAGACATGCTCAATAATGTTCATGTCTGGTGACTGGGCTGGCCAATCCTGGAGCACCTTGACCTTCTTTGCTTTCAGGAACTTTGATGTGGAGGCTGAAGTATGAAAAGGAGCTCTATCCTGCTGAAGAGTTTGCCCTTACTTGTGGTTTATAAAGTAATAGGCAGCACAAATGTCTTGATACCTCAGGTTGTTGATGTTGCCATCCACTCTGCAGGCCTCTCGCACGCCCACATACTGCATGTAACCCCAAACCATTATTTTTCCTTCACCAAACTTGACTGATTTCTCTGAGAATCTTGGGTTCATGCGGGTCCCAGTAGGTCTTCCGCAGTATTTGTGATGACTGGGATGTAGTTCAAAATTTTTTGGAAAAATGTATCTTCTGCTACTTTTCATGATGATCAACTAGAAGTCAAGTTATTATTTGTTGCTTTTACAACTGATATTGATGGCAAGAAACTTATGGAACGTCCCCACAATTCACAAAAACACATAATTTTTGTCGTTTTGAAATGCTTATACAGTTTGGCCGTCTGTGACATTTAATCAACACTGTAAAAAATGCTGGGTTCCGTATACAATCCATTTGTGTTGGGACGACATTAAGGAATTAAGTTAACTTAATTCCGTTTTATCAATTTGAGTGGATTGAACATAAAACAGTTAAGTTGACACACGAAAAAATCAGCTCATTTTAAATAAGTAGTTTGGAAAAAAACAGCAAACTTAATTTTTTTGAGTGAATAAGAATTAAATTCTGGAGTAAAATAGAAATAAAATTTGAAATATGCTTTATTTTAAGTCTTAAGTACTACAGAAGTACTTTTAAATTAGTCATCTGGTGCGTTGTACTTATATTTTACAATAATTTGTAACTAATTACATCTGTATGCCAGCTTAATTCCGCAATACAACATGAATACAACAAGTACATTGTTCTTACTTTATGTAAGTACATAGTAATTACTGTTACGTAAAGGGGATGTAAAATAAGTCACTGATGTCGCAAGAGTGTGTGTGTGTGAAGTTTCAGCTCAAAATACCACACAGACAATGTTTTATAACTTTCTGAAACTAAACCTTTCA
>NC_079448.1:4988405-5088405 GCF_903798145.1 Danio aesculapii
GATTTATTCTTTAAATAGATACGCATCAAGGTCAAGAGTGTATTTTGGAGCCTGTGCTCAGAGCGTTTCATTAACATGGTAAGTAAGTTATGGTCTGATGCGATCGGCTTCTTCTCCTGCTTGTGGTTGATGGATGTCAGTGGTGTGAAATAATCATCACTCAGCACTGGATGTTTCGCTGGCGGCGAACAGAACGCTGGCTGCTGTTCATCACTGCAACAACTGCATCGGTTTCTCCTCAGTGAAATCTACATTTATGTCCAATGTTATGTACAAGGTATTTATTGTAACAAAGATTTATTTATTTATTTATTTTAATTACTTTATTTATATTTACATTTATTAATTAGTTTATTTGTTTATAATTATACATTCATTTATTTATTAACATTAACTTATTTATTAACAATAATTTATTTATTTAAATTCACATTATTTACATTTATTTATATTATCTACATATTTACATTTTTTATATTTACTTACATTTTATTTATTTCCTTACATTTATTTATTTATTTATTTACTTATTTATTTATTTATATTTATTAACATTCATTTTAATTTATTTACATTTCTTAATTAATTAAATGATTTACATTTATTTATTTATCTTTATTTTATTTATTTATATTTACATTTATTTAATTGTTTGTTTATTTGTTTACATTTATATACATTTATTTATTTATTAATATGTATCTACGCTTATTAATTAATTAATTTAGACTATTTATTTATTTGTTGATATTTATTTACTTGCATTTATTTATTAACTTACATTTATTTATTTATTTATTTATATTCATTTATTTTCTTGCATATACATGTTCTTATTTATTAGCATTTATTTAATTACATTATTATTTACAATTAGATTATTTGTTTACTATTATTTATTTATATATTTGTATACTTAAATACATTTATAAATGTATTTACATTTATTTATTTATTTGAATTTTCCTAATATTATGTTAATTTTTTTGTTTACATTTATATACATTTATTTCTTTATTATCATTAATTTATATATTTTTTACAGTAATTAATTTATTTACATTCACATCAATAACATTATTTATTCATTTATTTATGTTTGTTTATATTTATTTATTTCCTTGCACTTAAAGGCATTTATTTATATTTATTTACATTTCATTTACATTATTGATTTATTTGTTTACATTTATTTATTAAGTTACATTTATCTATTCATTTATGTTCATTTATTTACAATTTTTTTTTGTTTGTTAACACTTTTTTATTAATACAATTTTTTATATTTCACATTATTTGCATTTACATTATTTGTTTACAATTATTTATTTATATTTATTTACAATCATTTGATTACATTTAGTAATTTATTTACATTTATTCATTTATATTTCACTTATTTAAATTTATTTATTTGCTTATATTTATATACATTTATTTATTTATTTATTTATTTGTGTGTTTATATATATTTAATTATTTATTTACTTGCATTTATTTGTTCATTTATATTTATTTATTTCATTGCTTTTACATTTATTTTTTACATTTATTTATTTACATTTTTACATTTATTCGTTTGCATTCCACATTATTTACATTAATTGTTTACAATTATTTATTTATTTATTCATTTTTATTTACATTGATTTATTTATTTGTATTTACATTTTTTCTTTATATTTATTGACATTTATTCATTTATTTACTTTTATTTATTTACATTCATTCACTTATTTATATTAATTTATTTATATTGCTTTATTTATATTATTCATTCATTAATTTTCTTTACGGCTTAGTCCCTTTATTAATCTGGGGTCGCCACAGCAGTTATTTATATTAATTTAGATTTATTTAATTATTCGTTTGTTTGTATTTATTCAATGTAATTTTACATTTGTCTATCTTCAAAACTAAGATGAGTAAGTTGTACCACTGCTTCAACCCGGCTTTCATGACCCATTAATTACTGAATTAAAAGTGCAGTAAGTGTGATGTGTTTTCAGCAGATAATGATTTCCGGTGTCTCTGAGGATCAGAAATCTCTCTCTGTGATCAATAACTGAGTAAGCAGTTCATCTCAATCTGCTAAACAGCCTTTAGCGGTGAGATGTGGGTCAACGCTGCGTTTCTGCTGACGTTCTCCACAAAAACACCTTCATCTCCAGCTGATCAGGGAATCTGCCCGCACTCCTCAAGTGCATTTAATAAATAGCTAAACTAAGGATTTTCTCAGGAGATTGAAAATGAGGATCCATCGGCATATACAAAACTTATTCCAGCTCAGTTTGATGGTGTTAATGTCAAAATATCAAAGAATGAAAGCTAGTTATTAAACATACAGTGCATGCGGAAAGTATTCATAGCGCCTCTCTGTTTCCATATTTTTTTTATGTTACAGCCTTATTTCAAAATATATTAAATTCATTTATTTCCTCAATACTCTACACACAATACCCCATAATGGCAATGTGAAAAAAGAGTTTTTTAAATTGTTTCAAATTTATTAAAAATAAAAACAACAAAAAAATGAAAATAACAATAATAAAATAAAATAATAATAATAAAATTAAATATAAAATAAAATATAAACTAAAACAAAAATACAATCAAAAATAAAACAACAAAATTAATAAAATTAAATTCTAAATAAATTTAATAAGTTAAAAAATGACCAATCTATCATCTAAATATTCTAATATGAATATCATCATATTCTAAAAACAAAATATAATATAAAAATAAAATATAAAATAAAACATAAAATTAAATTTAAAAAATTAAATAGAAATAAAAAATTAAACAAAATTTAAACAACAAAATGAATTAAATTAAACATAAAAACGTTTTAAAATAAAACAAAATAAAATAGCATGTTTTTCAAAATTAAATAAAAATAAAACGTAAATTAAATAAATATAAAACAAATAAAAAATAAAATAGAAATAAAATAAAATATTAAACTAAACACAATTAAAAATAAAACAACAAAATAAATCAAATTAAAAATAAAAAAGTTTTAAAATAAAATAAATATAACATAAAATATTAAATAAATTAAATAGAATACAATTTCAAATAAAACTTAAAATGAATAAAATTTAATTTAAAATACAGCTAAACAAATTAACAATCTATCATATTCTAAAAACAAAATAAAATACACTTTATAAAAAAATTTAAATAAATATAAAATAAAACAAAACTTTAAATTTAAAAATCAAGTAAAAATTAAATAAAATTAATACAATTGAAAATACAGCAACACAATAATATAAAGCAAATGAAACATAAAAAAAATAAAAATACTAAAATACTGTAAAATAAAAATAACATTTAAAATAAAAATAGTCAAATTAAATATAAAGTAAAAGTAAAATATTAAATAAAAAAATAAATATTAAATAAAAAATACATTAAAAAAACTACAAAATAATTACATTTAAAATGAAATAAACAAGTTGTATTTGGTGTTCTACTTCAGATTAAATTATAAAATAAATATTAGTAAGTATTGAAAGTAATCATCAAATATAAAAGTACACTAACTTTACTTAGTTAATTCATTTATTAATTGATTTATGCTATGTTTTGTGGACATGTCTTACAAAGAAGGCATCTTGAGCGTGAAGTCAACGCCATGAGGGAACATCAGAGAGAGAAACATCTGAATCTGATCGATCAGCTCTGTTCTCAGAGAAACCAAATCGATCAATTCCTTCGTCCTCTGGAGTTTCGCACTCAATCTTAAGCTCCGCGGTTCAAGATGTCAGACATGTTTGTATACACTGTTTTAAATCTATTTGCAGATCAAGAGACACGCCATCAAACAGTGCAAATCTGCAAACTCTTGCAGAAACACAAATATGCCCAAATATTACTTGGGCTTCAGTCAAAAAAGCAGAACGCCCCCTGTGTGTGTGAGAGTGTGATGGATTCAGGGCTTCCAGATGAGAAGCAATTCCTGCTAATGATGGACAGCTGTGAGGAGACAATAGGTTGCTAGGAGACAGCATGTCGAACAGACAGGTATGTCATGGTGGCCATGAGTGAGAGAGAGAGAGAGAGAGAGAGAGAGAGAGAGAGAGAGAGAGAGAGAGAGAGAGAGAGAGAGAGAGAGAGAGAGAGAGAGAGAGAGAGAGAGAGAGACTTGACTTTAAGTCCTTTAAAATATGCACCATTTTTCAAAGCAACAAAATTTCCAAGTATTTATTTGTTTTACTACTTATTTATTTGTTTATCTGTTTATTTATTTATTTGTTTATTTATTATTATATAAAAAACAAACATAAAAATATACATAGAAATAAATACAAATGAATGAATAAACAAATACATAAATAAACAAAAATAAACAAATAAACAAAAAATAAATTAATTAAATACAAATTCATTTATTTATATACATTTTTATTTGTGTTTATTTATAAATTTACAAATAATAAAATGTTTTACATGATCATTAATATACACAAATAAATATATAGCAATAAATGCATAAATAAATACAAATAAATAAATATAAAAATAAATACTAATTTATTTGTATTAATGTATTTGTATTTATTTATACACTTTGGTAAATATTTCTTTGCATATGTTAAATAAACAGATAAATATACAAATTAACAAACAAGCAAACAATATGCATTAATTTATATTATTTTTATTTTTATTTATTTGTACATTTACAAACCAATAAAACAAATAAACAAATAAAACAAACAAACAAACAAACAAATAATCAAGAAGACAGTATTTCCATGCTTGTTTGTTATTTTTTTGTTTTATATATTTGTTTATTTGTTTTTTATTAATATATAGATATAAATATATAGCAATAAATGCATAAATAAATAGAAATAAATTAAGTAATATAAAATAAATAAATACTAATTTATTTATTTTTATTATTTATTTGTATTTATACACTTATTGTTAAATATGAATCTTGAATTTAACTGAATATAAAATAATAAGAGTAAATTTGGATTGCATGCTGACTTTAATAGCCTACTCTGATGTACTCCCAGACTGCCTTTTACTCAATGAATAGTGTGGCTCCAGGTAAAATGACATGGTAAAGATATGGCTAGTTTGGTTGCTGAAAACATCTAGGAATGCCCACTGCTTTGACTCGATCCTTTTCTGGGCTTTCAGCTGAGGTTGGTTGGATCACAATGGTTTCTACGGCTTGACTAGACTAAAGATGAGGAATTTCCTTAATCTCTGGAAGGAATGTTGGATGACATTTGGCACCCATTTCAGCACCTCACATCTTGACCAGTGTAGCGGAGGCAGTGCAGGTAAACCTCGGTCCTCTGACATCTAAAGGTGCTCCAGTGACAAATGCAAGAGACCATGGTCTTTAGACCCTTTTTTAGAGCAACCGACTCCCATACAAAGAAGCACTGGTTCGATCCCAGCTCGGAGCGGGTTGGGTAGTGTAGGACCGGCGGGGTTACATCGGGGTTACAAAGTGAGGTTTAGGGGGGTGAGTGTAGCGGAGCCCAGCTAGAGAAGTGCTGTGCAGGTAAACCTCGCTCCTCTGACCCCAAAAAGGTGCTCTAGCCATGGTCTTTAGCCTCTTTTTTTAGAGCAACAGACTCCTATACAAAGAAACGCCGGTTCGATCCCAGCTGAGAGCAGGTTGGGTGCAATAGAGCTGGTGGGTTACACCTGGGGGCTCGTCCGGGATAGGAGTGAGGTGTAGGGAGGTGAGGGTAGCCGAGGCCTGCTAGTAAACCTCACATACACTAGAGGCTATGGTCTTTAGCCTCCTTGTTATAGTAACTGACTCCCACACAAAGAATTGCCGGTATGATTCCAGCTCGGAGCAGGTTGGGTAGTGTAGGATCGGCGGGGTTACACCAGCAGATCAGGGATTGAGAGTCAGCATCCATTTGTGTTTCAGGACATGATCACATTAAACCCCCCAGCACCAGGGATGAGATATTTCCCTTATCCAATGCTGAATATCACTGTCAGGATGCCCAAAGCCAAAGCCCTAGGAGATTCAGATGAAGTGCTGTATAAAGCTTTTCTAAACTGATCATAGACTGAAACAAATTTTATGATCTGATCGAAACTGATTGGTGCACTAAAACCGCTCACACAAAAGTCCCAGATAATGCACTTTTATATTAGTGAATGATGTTGAAAAAGCTAATTTATCGCTAAATAAAAAGCAGCTGAGACGTGTAGACAAAAACAAAAAATGATTTGCACCCTTTACATTAGGGCTGCACAATATTGGAAAAATCTGATATTGCGATATCTTATTTTTCTTCATTAAATATTGTGATACTAATCCAGTTTCACATAGTTTGAATGTCACTATTTGATGGGTTTCTGGGGAGTCTAACATTTAATAATCACAATGCAAAAAAAAAGCCTTCTTAAGTTTGCCTTCACTGAAAAAAAACAAAACGATTTCTGCTAAATTGTTGCAAGCAATTTGTGTGGGTTGAATTTAAACAAACAAATTAAAAGTATTAATGTTCAACTTCATTTGTTTGTTTAAATTCAGCCCATATAAATTGTTTTCAACCACTTACCTGTTATGAAGCGGACAGGAGACAGAGGTAAGGAAACGTTAGGGTGTTTATTAAATGACAACAAGGAGCACATGAAGGATAGCCAGGAGGATCAGGAATGATGTTGGGGTCTTTTCCTCCGTGGCTGGGTAACAGGAATACACGAGGATGGACAGCACACACCAGATACAGCTGACAGAGGATGACACAGACTTGGAAGGACTGGAAGACAGGACGATTCGGGAGGACCAGGAAGACTAGGAGGAATACAAAGAGAACAGGTAAGTAAATCGTTTGTTTTAGCTGAGGATGACTACGCTGAGTGGTCGCTCAGTTGTCCGCTTTCGTCGAGACGAGCCCGGACAATGAGCGACTGGAGTGCTGTGCTTTTATCTGGTGCTCGTGAATGTGATGCAGCTGTGTGCTCATTAGAAGTCAGGTGATGGTGATCTTCGTGAGTGGGGGTCGTGAGAGCCTGACCAATCCATGACAGTACCCCCCTCCCCAGGGCCCGCTCCTGAGGGCCGACACCTCCGACGCCGTGGTGGTCTCCCTCTGCCTCTAGGCGCTGGGAACTCAGGGTGGCTCTCATGAAACTCCACCATGAGACTAGGATCGAGAATATCAGCTCTGGGAACCCATGTCCTTTCTTCGGGGCCGTACCCTTCCCAGTCCACCAGGTACTCCAACTGGCCACCACGACGTCGGGAACGCAAGATCTCCTTCACTGCGTAGACGGCTCCTTCTTCTAGGAGCAGTGGAGGAGGGGGTTCCTCTTCGTGGTCAGGCTCTGTGGAGGGAAGAACAGGATCGTGATAGGGTTTCAGGAGTGATACGTGGAATGTAGGGTGAATACGGTAGTGAGAGGGTAATTGTAGTTTGTAGGTGACGGGGTTAACCTGTTCCACGATGGTGAAGGGACCAACAAATCGGGGACTTAACTTGCGAGAGGGCAGTCGCATGCGTATGTCCCGGGTGGATAGCCACACCTTTTGTCCGGGTGTGTATCTGGGTTCTTCAGACCTTCTCCTATCGGCGGTTACCTTGCTTCGACGGACTGCCCTCTGCAGATGTTGATGAGCCTCGTCCCAGACTCTCTCGCTCTCCCGGAACCAGTGATCCACTGCGGGGACATCAGATGGTTCGCCATCCCAGGGAAAGAGCGGTGGTTGGAAGCCCAGGACGCACTGGAATGGCGTGAGTCCGGTGGAGGGTTGCCGCAGTGAATTTTGGGCATATTCTGCCCAGCCCAAATACTGGCTCCAGGAGTTCTGGTGACCACTGCAGAAGGTCCTCAGGAACCGTCCCACCTCCTGAATCTTCCTCTCTGTCTGCCCGTTGGTTTGGGGATGATATCCAGAAGAGAGGCTGACGGCCACACCTAGGAGCTTGAAGAAGGCTTTCCATAGACGTGAGATGAACTGTGGACCTCTGTCCGACACAATATCTTCTGGAATACCAAATGACCTGAAGACTTGATTAAAGATATTGTCGGCAGTTTCAAAGGCTGTGGGAAGACCTTTCAGAGGGATTAGTTTGACAAACTTTGAGAATCTATCTACTATGACTAGAATACAGGTATTACCTTCTGACGAAGGGAGGTCAGTGATAAAGTCCACTCCTAGGTGTGACCAGGGACGGTTCGGAATCGGTAAGGGATGGAGCTTTCCAGCGGGTAGATGACGTGGGCTCTTGGATTGGGCACAGTCCTTACAGCCCTGAACATATTGCCTCACATCCCTTGCCATGTTTGGCCACCAGAATCGTTGGGATACTAGCGAGAGAGTATTGTTGATCCCTGGATGTCCAGTGCCTAGCGAGGTATGTAAGGAGTGGATCAGATCTACCCGGTGTTCAGGTGGTATGAACTGCCGATGAGGAGGGCATCCCGGCGGAGCAGGGGCTTCCGGAGTGGCAACGACTGGAGGAGCGTTCCAGGTGATCGGACAAATGGAGATGTGTTCGGGAAGAATCTTCGTTGGGAGTTCTTCATGATCGTGATGCTCGTGTAAACGAGAGAGAGCGTCTGCTCTTAGATTCTTGGGTCCTGGACGATAGGAAATGGAGAAATCAAAACGTGAGAAGAAAAGTGACCATCTGGCTTGACGTGGACATAGTCTCTTGGCCTCTTTGATGTATTGGAGGTTTTTGTGATCTGTGATCACCTGGAACGGATGTTTGGCTCCCTCCAACCAGTGACGCCACTCCTCCAAGGCTAGCTTGATTGCTAGAAGCTCCCTGTCTCCTATGCTGTAATTCTGCTCCGCCGGGCTCAACTTCCGAGAGAAATAGGCACAGGGATGCAGTCGGGGCGGTGTATCATGATGTTGAGATAATACTGCCCCGACGCCGGTGGTGGATGCGTCCACTTCCACCACGAAAGGAAGATTTGGGTCAGGATGAGTCAGGAGTGGGGCCCTTGTGAACTCCTTCTTAAGAAGGCGGAAGGCTGCGGCTGCTTCTTTGGTCCACTCCAGTCCTTTGGGTTTACCCTTGAGGAGATTAGTGAGAGGTGATGTAATCCTGCTGTAGTCCTTGATAAACCGTCTATAAAAGTTAGCAAACCCAAGAAACCTCTGGAGCTCCTTAATGGAAGTGGGTTCTGACCAGGATAGAACAGCCTCAATTTTCTTCCCATCCATACGTATACCGGTTTGGTCAATGATGTATCCCAAGAAATGAATCGACTTCTGGTGGAATGAACATTTCTCCGCTTTGAGGTAGAGGTGATGTTCTCTCAATGTGTGTAGGACCTCCGCAACGTGTTGGCGATGTTCGGCCTCACTCCGGGAGTAAATGAGGATGTCATCTATGTACACTATTACACAGTGGTGAAGAAACTCCCGGAGGACTTCATGAATGAAGTTTTGGAATACGGAGGGGGCATTGACCAGACCGTAAGGCATGACCTCATATTCATAGTGGCCAGTAGGGGTCACGAATGCTGTCTTCCATTGGTCCCCCTCACGTATTCTTATCAGATTATACGCGCTGCGGAGGTCCAATTTAGTGAAGACTTTAGCTTCTCGGAGCTGTTCCAAAGCGGCTGGTACCAGAGGAAGGGGATATCGGTATTTTACTGTACCGTTATTTAGGACCCTGTAGTCGATGCATGGACGCAGCCCTCCGTCCTTCTTGGCCACAAAGAAGAAGCTTGAGGCGGCTGGTGATTTTGAGTGACGTATGTACCCCTGACTCAGAGCCTCCCTTATGTAATCTTCCATTGCCTGATTCTCTGGAAGCGAGAGCGGGTAGATCCTACCTCTTGGCAACTGGGCATCTGGAACTAGGTCGATCGCGCAGTCCCATGGCCGATGCGGCGGTAGCTGGGAAGCTCTCTTGGGGCAGAAGACATCTTGAAAGGAGCTGTACTCCTTAGGAATGTGGATAGACTGCTTCTCAGGAGGGCTCTCGACCGATGTTGCAAACAAAGAAATGGGGTTCCGACCTTGAAGAGGGAGATTTGGAAAACAGGCAGGTGTACATCCAGATCCCCATTTCTTTATCTCTCCTGTGCCCCAAGAGATGATGGGATCGTGCTTCACCAGCCACGGGCGCCCTAGAATGATGTCCATATTTGCACCCTCCAGAACCAGAAATTGAATCCTCTCTTGATGTAACAACCCCACTTGAAGAAGGATGTCTTCGCATTGTCGATGGATACGGGTCGAAGATCGAGTGCACTGGGTTATCGGTTGTATCTGGTATATGTGCGAGGACGCCTCAGTACGGAGGTGGAGTTGACGACAGAGGGATTGGGAGATGAAGTTCCCTGCTGACCCGGAGTCGATGAGGGCTGTGACAAGGAGAGAAATAGAGGCAGTAGTTATTTGTACGGTGGTAGTAAGTGGTTTACATTGTTCAATATTCGTACTGAATACACTCACTGAAGTCCGAATGGGACGAAGGGGACACTCCATACGGGTGTGTCCACTGACACCGCAGTATAGACACAGACCCCGGGTCAGCCTCCTCTGTCGTTCCGCTGATGTCAGTCTTCCAGACTCTATTATCATGGGTTCTGGTTCTGGAGAGGCTGTTGACTCAGGCGATTGGAGGAGTGCAGACGAGGGGGTGATGGTGTCCTGTTGATAGGAACGGAGACGATCGGAACATCGGAGAGAATGTTGGATGAATCTCTCCAGACCCATTGTATCATCTAATGTGGCCAGTTGGATTCGGAGAGTGGGTTCCAAGCCGAGCCGGTACGTGGTCAACAACGATCTCTCATTCCATCCACTTGCAGCTGCTAGAGTGCGAAACCGGAGAGCATATTCCTGTGTAGATAGAGTACCTTGCTTTAGATGATACAGCTGCTCTCCAGCGGCTACTTCCCCATCAGAACGTCCAAACACCTCTTTGAAATACTCCGTGAAGGTAGTGATGGAATTCATGACCGGCCCGGCTTGGTTCCAGATCGTCTCAGCCCATTTAAGTGCAGGTCCAGAGAGTAGAGATACGATGTAGGCGATCTTCGACTTATCTGTGGGATATAGAGAAGGTTGCATTTCGAATATGAGGGAACATTGTAACAGAAAACCATTGCACTCCCCCGCTCCGCCTGAGTAGGGCGCTGGTCGGGCCATGGGACTGGAAGGAAGGGCCGAAGAAGAAACTGTGGAGGCGGAAGTGCTCGGTGCTGGTGGTGCGTTGGAAAGTGGAGCTGGTGGCTGTAGAATCCGCTTCAACTGGTCCACCAGCTCTTGTAAGTGATCGGGGGTGCTCATGTTGTCGTCGTTATTGGTCCGGGCTTCTGTTATGAAGCGGACAGGAGACAGAGGTAAGGAAACGTTAGGGTGTTTATTAAATGACAACAAGGAGCACATGAAGGATAGCCAGGAGGATCAGGAATGATGTTGGGGTCTTTTCCTCCGTGGCTGGGTAACAGGAATACACGAGGATGGACAGCACACACCAGATACAGCTGACAGAGGATGACACAGACTTGGAAGGACTGGAAGACAGGACGATTCGGGAGGACCAGGAAGACTAGGAGGAATACAAAGAGAACAGGTAAGTAAATCGTTTGTTTTAGCTGAGGATGACTACGCTGAGTGGTCGCTCAGTTGTCCGCTTTCGTCGAGACGAGCCCGGACAATGAGCGACTGGAGTGCTGTGCTTTTATCTGGTGCTCGTGAATGTGATGCAGCTGTGTGCTCATTAGAAGTCAGGTGATGGTGATCTTCGTGAGTGGGGGTCGTGAGAGCCTGACCAATCCATGACATTACCTTAAAAAAATAAATTGTAAATCCAAGGAATCATCTTTAAATCATTTTTTTAGTGTTGTTTCTGGTCCAAATATCCAAAAACTATTTTGTTTTCACCTTCAGAAGAAATAAGTACAAATAAAATTAAATTAAATATAAAACCTCAAAATAAAATAAAATATAAAATAAAATCAAAATATAAAATAAAACAAAATCAAATAAAAAATAAATGTAAAATTAAATGAAAATAAAATTAAATATAAAATAAAATCAAAATATAAAATAAAACAAAATCAAATAAAAAAGAAATTTAAAATTAAATGAAAATAAAATTAAATTAAACGAATAAAAATGAAGCAACAAAATAAAATATATTTATATATAAAAAAAATTAAATGAAAAATGTAATTAAATTTAAAACCAATTAAGAATAAAACAAAATAAAAAAAATTATGAAACACAAAATAAAACATACAATTTTAAATTAAATAAAATCCAAAACAAAATAAAATAATATAATAACTTAATTCATTCATTTTCTTTTTCGGCTTAGTCTCTTTATTCTGGGGTCACCACAACGGAATTAACCGCCAACTAATCCGGCATATGTTTTACGCAGCGAATGCCCTTCCAGCCGCAACCCATCACTGGGAAACCCATACAACTCTCATTCACACACTTACATACACTATGGAAAATTTAGCCTACCCAATTCACCTGTACTGCATGTCTTTGGACTGTGGGGGAAATCAAAGCACGCGAACGCGGGGAGAACACGCAAACTCCACACAAAAACGCCAACTGACCCAGCCGAGGCTCGAACCAGCGACCTTCTTGCTACGAGGCGACAGCACTACCTACTGCGCCACTGCGTCGCCAGCATAATAACTTAAAATAAAAAACAAAACAACAAAATTACATTTAAAATTAAATAAAACAGTTTTTTATGCATTTGGTATACTAAAAATACTAAAGACGTTCCGAAAAAATAAGTACAAATTAAGTGTTTGACCTTCAAACAAGCAAAATTATCAGCCAGTGGGGTAAAGTTTTCACTTTGAAATGTAGATATTTGGACTAGAACAAGATCATTTAAATTACTTATAAATGCAGTGATTAAATACAATCCCATCTAGAATTCAGACTCACCATTGCATACCTTGCATTGTGACTATTGCATATGCGCACATTGCGAAATCAATGCTGAAAGGAGGTATTGTGCAACTCCACTTTACACAGTGTCATTTAGTTATCACCGAAGCTCAGCAAGTGAAATATCACCTCTATGTAAAAACACACCATCAGTTACATCAGTGATAATGTGAACACCTGTGCAGGACTTCAGGCTAAAATAATGACATATTTAAATGGCTAATTACATTCTAAGTAACGCCAATTCATCCAAAACATTTCCATTCGAATGCCAAACTGACATACAGTACAAGACAGCTTAAATAATCCACAAATGCACCTTATTCACTTCACATTGCTATAGTATAGAGTAAAATTAGAGCTCATACCTAAAGGTGAGGGATTAAATGGATTTTAAGCATGCGGTTTTTACAAATGATGTACAATCTGGCCTATAAACACACCTCTGAAGATGTGTGTGTGCTTTGTTGCAGGTGGTTTGGAGTGATATAGCTAAACTAGCGAAACCGCTGCCTGCTGGGATCAGCACAAACGCTTCTCATGTTGACTTGAGCACGACAGAGAAGGTCTGAAGCATCTGCCCGGGAAACGGGATATTTAAAGCTGCATTCTGTAGCCTAGAGTGACGGGCTTCTGGAATACCTGGATTTACAGTGCGATCCGCCAGCGAGAAGTGTGTGTAGGAGGAGGATGAACCTCAGGTGTTAATGCGACTCGGAGTTTATATGCTAATGTACGCCTTTTGTCAGCTGTCTTTTCATGAGAGGTCTTTAAAAAGTTTCACAAAGGGCTGGAATGTGAGGGATTTCTAAAGGCGCAGATGACCCGAATGGCTCGAGCATGTTTGATTGCGCTCACTGTGAAATCTTCATTTAGCAGACACCTTTATCTGGAGTAGCTCACCGTACACTTATTACTGAGACAATCGCTCTGTAAGAATCAAAAGGTGTTGAGTTAATTGACCAAAAAAGAAAGGGAAAAGCTGCTTTGTGATGTTTCAAACCCATATGAATTTCAGAAATGAGAGTTTAGCTAATTTATTCAGACGTGTGTGTGTTTTTAATTCAAATGAATGTGAGGTTTTTTTTTTAAAGTACATTAGAGCAGTGTTTCCAAACCCTGTTCCTAGAGGCACACCGACAGTACATATTTTAGATGTCTCCCTTATCTTCAGGATTTGGCGTCTCTTTTCAAAATTTTTGACTACCTACAAATCCCTGAACGGCTTATCTCCCTAGTATTTGAGGGAGCTCCTGGTGTATTATAGCCCCTCACGTCCTCTACGCACAATTAATTCTGCACAATTGATTATCCCCAGAATATCAAAATCAACTGTAGGCGGTAGACCTTCTCATATCTGGCACCTAAACTCTGGAACAGCCTTCCTGGCACAGTTGGGGAAGCAGACACACTCTGCCAGTTTAAAACTACATTAAAGATACATCTCTACGGATTAGCATACACACAAAACACAAATGCTGTTGAAATCCAAATCCTCTAAAGGATTGTTAGTCTGCGTTATTTAGGGCAAATGGAGCCGGGAACACTTCCCAAAAGACATTATAATTTGAATGGCATCTGCGCTAATGTTAGTCTGTTTTTGTTATTCCCGAAATTTCCATAATCCTGGACCAGGCCGTATCCTGAGCAACTGCTGTGGTGGTCATAGAGGAACGGAGAGCATGAGACTAATTCCTGTAAGACCCCTGTGACAGATGACCTTGAGTGAGCAGCGACCTCTTCCACTTGCAGCTTCTCCAAGATGGACATCCAGCTTTCTCCAGCCTCTGGCACCTAGCCTGCAGCTCTGCACAAGACGTTTGGGCATAGGAAAAATGGTCATGCCCAACTGAGCCTGGTTTCTCTTTCACCTTCACCAACTGATGAAGTTTTTTCCTCGCAGCTTTCGCCACTGGCTTGCATGGTTCGGGACCTGTGGAGCTGCACATCCATGGATTTGCTCTTCAGTATTTGAACTTTCAGCAGTGAAAATTAAACCACACTGAACTGAACTAAACCCAATTTCCAACTCTGAAAACTGAACTAACACAGTTTCAATTTACTATAATCTTCTATGTGAAGCTGCTTTGACACAATCTCCATTGTAAAAGCGCTATACGCTTTTCACGCGGCCGCCATTTTAAAGAACTAAAGCGAGGCTGCGGTGTGGGAGGAAACCCGGACGTATAGGACCAGCACTGTAAACATTGCATTAACATACTGTGGACCACAAACCTCCAGCTGTTGCAGAGGTTTCAAAATGCAGAAATAGTGTAAACATCACCCAAATACAGAAACAGAAGAAGTTCTGTGGAAAACCAGTGTTTGGATGGCATTTTAGCTTTCTCTGCTATAACATTACTGCGCCTCTGGCCACACCCCTTCAATGCGTGGGGTGTATGCGTGTGGTTTATGCCCGTAATCTGAAGCATTTGTCTTCTCATTAACCCGTGTGTATTTTTTTTTGTAGTCACCAACCTTTGTTCGCTGTAGGCTTTGCTAGGCTAACTCTGTTAAAGCCAATGTCTCACTTTCCGTTGAACTTTGCGCATAAAACATTCAGAGATGTTGTTTATGTTCACACAGCTATACATTACACTTCAACTAACTTGAACTGGCTGATTGAAAATTTAAAAAGTCGTATACATATACCCCATTAGGTACATTTCCAACAAGTTTTTTAGAGTGGCTGACTGTAGTATTGGTAACCTAGCAACCAACAGTACACAAAGCATAATCATGTGGGTGTATTCAGAAAATGTGTTTGACCACCACAGCAACTGCATCATTATGACATTAAAAATAAAATCCATTTATCCATTGCCTATTGGTAGAGCCAGTATCTGGTAGAACAGAATCTGGTATTATTCCAGACATTTTTGTTATTTCTGTGTAGAATTTCGTAAAACATCCTCAGATTTATGCGGAATGATTTTTGGACATTTATTTTCTTTTTCGGCCTAGTCCCTTTATTCAGGGGTCGCCACAGCGGAATGAACCTCCAACTTATTCAGCATATGTTTTACACAGTGGATGCCCTTCCGGCCGCAACCCAACATTGGGAAACACCCATACACTCCTGAGTTCACAAACATACACTACGGCCAATTTAGCTAACCCAATTCACCTATAGCGCATATGTTTGGACTGTGGGGGAACCCGGAGCACCTGGGAGGAAACCCACGCCAATATGGGGAGAACATGTCAAACTCCACATAGAAATGCCAACTGACCCAGTCAGGACTCGAATCAGCGACCTTGCTGTGAAACGATCGTGCTACCCACCGTGCCACCGTGACGCCGGAACTAAAAAGTTAATATACTAAATAAAAAAAGAATACTTTATTAACTTTTATTTTATGTTCAAATGCAAATCCATTTAGGTAAACTAAATTGATAAACAAAGCAAGTCTCTCACATAATATCCATTCATGCATTTTCTTTTCAGCTCAGTTCCTTATTAATCAGGGGTTGCACAGCAGAATGAACCCCTCAACTTATCCAGCATATGTCTTACGCAGAGGATGCCCTTCCAGCAGCAACCCATCACTGGGAAACACCCATACACTCATTTACACACATACACTATAGACAATTTAGCTTACCCAATTCACCTATACCACGTGTCTTAGGACTTGTGGGGGAAACACCCGGAAGAAACCCACGCAAACACTTGGAGAACATGCAAACTCCACACAGAAATGCCAACTAACCCAGCCGAGGCTCGAACCAGCCACCTTCTTGCTGTGAGGAGATTTTGCTACCCACTACGCCACCATGACACCCCTCATATAATATATCTATTAAAAATATGACTTTACAAACTGTATTATAAATAAATCATATGAAAAATTTCACATTAGTCAATAATATTACTGAAATTAATTTCAAAACCTAATAAGTATAGATGTACATACATTTACACAAGTAAATAAATAGACTGAATGATGGGCTGAAAATCTGCAGATTTCTGGGCCTACTTATCGGCCAAACACATGCCGTTAAACAACATCAACATGTTTTCGGTGTATAATAGTCTCTCGAGAAGCCCGTGTGTTGCATCACACACACATATTTGATTCACACTCACAGCTGAAGTAGCTCCGTTTCATCAAGTACTGATTGCTTTTTTCCTGCTGTTGTTTTGGAAATTCATATATCCAGCGAGATGAGGCCAAAGCCGAGCCGTTTTCGTGAGATATATTAGCCATGCCGGTTTTATTATAACAGTATGAAGACCATCATGATTTTGATAAGTCGAGTCGAGCCGCCCATGAGCGTGTAAAATGGATGGAGGTATTTTGTTGATTTATGGAAAGGCACACGGTCTCTTTGTTGTCTTGTTTCCTCATTGACTAAAGTTCATTTTGCATATGGAAAATCCATCATTTCCACTCAAGGTTACAGGAGAGTCAAGTCGGGGATAATTCTGGGAGACGCAGAGAGGGAGAGAGAGAGAGAGAGAGAGAGAAAGAGTGAGTGTAATGCTGTTTTATTGAGTAGAAGGACGATTTACGTTGCTATTTGTGATGGCTGAATCATCCCAAACAAGCTTGAGGTAAATGGCCATTCCTGTTGACAACTTCGCAGGCTGGCACACACTCACAGTCTCGCACAGTCTGGTAAACACCACACATTCATAAACACACACACACATCTGATTGTGTATTCAGCAGCTCTCGAGTAGCTGGTGATTCACTTCTGAATACTAAATATCAACAAAGGTTACAGAGCGACCAGGGGACAACATTAAAACAAACACACACACTCACACACACTAACACACACACAGACAATAAAACAAACCGTAAATGATGATGGAGTGAACTTGAAGTCAGCAGTTTTGGTGTGTGGTTTGTTCCAAGGGAAGCTTCCCTTTTACTACACTGGAAAATATTCAATGGATTTATATAGGGTGCAGTATGTAAGTGTGACACCCAGTGGTTGATCTAGGTATTGCACTCCTGGTTCAAAACACATGCAAGCGCAGGTTGCCAGATTGACGACACCGACAGGAATGTGCCTGACTATCGAGCCTAAAGGCTGCTTTAAACCGTGCTCTAAATAAAAACAAATGGTATGCGATAGATATTTACCCAAATAAAAGAGTTTATTTTGTCCAAACCAACACCTGAAATTGATCAGATCCCCTAGTTTTTCACTATTCCGCGATTGCTGAATCCAACGCAAAATCAACAAAAAGTCGCACATTTTTGCGATCCATCAAAATTCTTCATTTAAACGCAAATTTACACAAAAATATAAATAATCTCATAAAACATCCAATTACAAACCATGCAATCAAATGATATTTATTTCAGTTTGCAATTAATTGATTTACATGACTTACAGTCGTTGCATACGCAGTGCACATGATGTATTTGAGTGTCTCTCGAAAAACGACATCTCACCTGCGCCCTCACATTCATTACATTACATGGAAAGGGCAGATGTGTGTGACTAAGTGTGTATAGATGTTTCCCAGTGATGGGTTGCAGCTGGAAGTGCATTCGCTGCGTAAAACATATGCTGGATAACTTGGTGGTTCATTCCGCTGTGGTGACCCCAGATTAATAAAGGGACTAAGCCGAAAATAAATTAATGAATGAATTTCTGCGAATTACTGTCACTTAAAAAAAAAAAAAACGTGAAGGATCAGGGGGTCTGATTTATATTTTAGAAGCAGCTTCTATTTCTTGCAGCTGAACAACAGGACAAACTGACAATGATCCCCTCAGGTACACCTCATGTGCTTTATTCAGTGTTAAATGCTAATGATGTGAGTTTGAATGCCATTTTAAATAACATTTCACAGCACATATCAGTGATTCAGCATGTACATGCTATAATTAAAACCTTACCATTTCGTTGGAGGGCAGTGAGTGCTGTATTCAGAATGGCTGTATTTAAATTTCTGTGATGTTGTCTGGTGCAAACAGCCAAATTGCTTATCAAGGCAAATCTCACCATGTAGCCTGTTTATAGGACACAGGGTTACAGTGTAAGCTGCTCATCTAAGTGTTTACCTTCGTTATATTTATATTATTTGCTAATTAAAAACCACCTCATGAGGAACTCTGCGTCTCATTTCGAAGGCTGCTACTGTCCACCAGGGGTAACATTTTAGTCACGGATGCATACTTTCCTGACTTATTGAATGAAATACGCCAATACACCAAGGCAACTCGAGGTGCTGAAATATAATTAGCTAAACTGGCATTGGGCGGGTTAAAAGTACCAAAACAAAGACAGACATTCCGGCACGTAACGCTCATTTTCAAAGCACAATAAATGTTCACTTAGCATGTTTTTGAAATATCTGCATACATATTATAGTATTTTTATGCTTTAGAGGAGTCAAAAACGTACATACAGCACCTTTAAAGTAAGTGGTTGCAAACAATTTTTATGGGCTGAATTTAGACAACTTAAATTTGGTAACATTTACTTAATTTGTTTGTTTAAATTCAGCCCATATCAATTGCTTGCAACCGCTTACCTTAAAAAAATTGAGTAAATCCAATTAATCATTTGTTTTCAGTGTACTGTTGTAGGGATGACGTTAAAACTATGTGTAACTTGTCCTGGTTTGTGCTACAGATTGGAATGATTCCTCAAATCATGTGGCTTGTTCAGACTAGGTGTGATATTCCATTTCTAAGCAATACAGAGTTGTGATTTTCACCTGCCGGACAATAAAATAGGCGGAAAAACTCCTGTGGACTTACTGGGTAGGTGCCTAGGTAGTCATATCTAGAGCAGTGTTTCATTCAGAGAGTTTAGAGGCAGAAATAAGATCACCTGTCCACCTTACAACCCACTGATCTCTATAATGACAGTATGCTCAATGCTTTTTAAATCATCATGAGGTGGTTAAAGCACTGGAAGTTGTCAACTGACCAAACTGCTTTGCTATCCCCTACTGACGAAAGAAAAAAATCATTAACTGGGTTTCCATCCTAACATGGATGGAATCATTTAAAGCTCACAACAATGTAAGTCATATTTACAAATATATACAGTGTTCAACATATACGAGTATACCCCATTTTGAATATGAATATTTTTATTCATTTCTCAGTGAATATAGGTCATATATTTTGGTGCATTTGAACATTAAACCAATATGTTTATTAAAATAATGTATTAGTCACTGAACATCTTTAGAAACAGAAATATAACACATTTAAATGCATGCAAAATATAGGGGGGGAAATTACAAACTAAAAACTTTCAACAATTTAGAAGGTTTTTCTCTTTTTCAATTTTTTATTTAATATTTTTCCCTAACATATAAATTTGGGCTTCTAATTTTGGGTCGTTATCATAGAGCTGGGCGATATTGCAAAAAAAACAACAAAAAAAATTCATCATGATATCATGTTTCCTATTATTCGATATTAATAATTATTGAATATTTTTTAACAATCCGATAAGGAATATTAGGATTTTTTTTTTTTAACAGCTTTAATTTACCAACATTACTAAGGCAAATAATTTTAAGTCAAAAACTAAAATATTTAAACAAAATATCTGATCTCTTTACAATAAAATAAACATAAGTGTTAAAGAGGCTCAAACTTGGTAAATAAAATGTTATTATAGTGTGTGGTAGGGTAAAGGTAGTTCAACATCTGTAAGGTGTCAATAATAATCATACAGAAAAATTCAAACTCTGTAAACAAAACAAATCATGATAATCAAATCTGAGCTTTCAAGTAAAGGAACCAGACACCATTATACACATGCATATTGCAGCATTACAAATACTGAAGTTTAATGACTACATAACCCCCTACGCTAAAAAAAAATCGTTCAAATGGGGAGCTCATGGCTTGGATACACAAGAAAAGAAACTAAAAAGCCACTCTGGCAACATCCTTAAGCTTTTTTATTTACAATCTCCTCACTGCTGCTATACGGCACTCATTTTGGTGTGTTGTTATTCTGACCTGAATATTTCCTTCACCATTTTCTATGGCGTCTCTCGTAACAAACGGACAAACTATTGCTGCAGCTCTGATACAAATTTATGGAGAAAAGTAAAAAGCACTGCAGTGTTTGGTTGCTCTGTGTTTGTCTGAGGTAATTAATCTACCGTTATTACTGAAATGTGTATATTCCATACAAAGTGTGAAGCAGGGATGTGTTTCCCATACAACGACATAACTCGCGGCTAAACTATCATTGTGCGATACATCGTTTGGGAAAAGAACGATGTAGTCATGAGTGTTTCCTAAAACCTGTAGTTTCTCTGTCGCAGATTCATCGTTTAAACCATGTTAGTTATAATGTAAAACACTTCTAATGATGCTTTAAATGGGGTGGTAACAACTTCTTAAGAGAAGAACCCCATCATTTCTTTGTGCAAACTATATTGTTTTACACGCACACACATTTAAAATAAAATGCAGTATTAAGTTTAATTGAAATGTGAACAACAGATATAGTTTCCTTTACAAATATTATTAAGAAAATTACATATTCTATTCTAAAGCATAAAATCACTTACAAAAGCTAAAACGTATTCTAATATCATATATAAAGCATATTAATAAATAAATAAATAAATAAATAAATAAATAACGAGGCTATTTATTAAGAAATGAAATTTAATATTCATTATTTATTAGGAAATGAAAAAAAATCCTACTTTAATGTTAATAATGTTAATGACGATGATGATTATTATTATTATTACTATTATTATAAGTCTACTTTCACAATTTGACACATGCAAACCACTACAGAAATGTTCTAACCAACCAATCCATGTCATATACAGTACAAATACTTAATAAATAACCTACTATAAATTAAAAGCATTAACGTATGCTATGTTTTTTACAAGCTGTGGAGACGTAACATAAATTCCGCTTTTAAATAATAGGTCACCAATAGCTTTGGTCATGAGCCATGGCTGTGTTCAAAATGACGTCAATGTTTTCAAAGTGCACTGCGAAAGGGACCGCAATTGTAAACATGAAGATCGCTAAAACTGAACTGTAAAATACTTTGAAAGCAAATTACACGTAAGAGAGATGACTTTAATGCTTTAAATAATTCCAAGTTTAAATGTTAGAATGTTCTAAACGAATGGGGGGATAACTCGGAAGAGTACACAGTCAGGAACTATATTTCTAACAGCTCCAGAGGTGTAGTTGCAAGCATACAAGTTTGCGACGCAGTTTGCGAATGTTTGTTTGAACGATGGATTTGGGAAACGGAAACTATGTTTGTAACGGCGGAACTTGCAACCTTAGTTAGCTAACGATAGTTTTCAGAAATGCACTCCAGATTGGTTTGTTCAACTTGCATAAATAGCTATATGCTCGCGGCATTCGGAAAAGTTTATAAGTTTTCAACTAGGGGTACCTGGAAAATGTGCATGCATCAAGTGTGCGCCGTTTGCACACCATGTGCGAGTCGCTCCCATGTGCACCTCCATTGGAAATGAATAGTTTACACATTAAGCTTATTGGGATTCCTTTCAAGGCACGGGCTCAGCAGCCACATTTTAATAAAACTACAGCGCTTCATACCGAAACTACATACCGAACGTTTTTTATTATTGATATTGACAATGGTGTTCGGTCAATAAATACTGATACCGATTTTATCACTCAGCCCTACGTTATCATAAGTTATTTTGTTAGATTAGCTCCAGATTTGGAAAGTTTATCAAATCTAGTTTTGGAAAGTTTCCTATAGAAAATTTTAAAAAATGTCAGTTATCGGATTTTCAGAACTGTAATTATAATATGAATTTATAACATTTTAATAGGTACGATGCTTTGTGTTCATTGTTCAGGGTGACGTCTGGAATAAAATTGCATTGTTATTCATTCTTTCATTTTTCTTTGGCTCAATCGCTTTATTCATCAGGGGTCGCCACAGCAGAATGAACCGCCAACTTAAAAAGCATTTGTTTTACACAGCGGATGCCCTTTTAGCTGCAACCCAGTACTGGAAAACATCAAATTTAGTTTATTCAATTCCCCTATAGCGCATTTGTTTGGACTGTAGGAGAAACCGGAGCACA
This sequence comes from Danio aesculapii, assembly GCF_903798145.1. NCBI lineage: Eukaryota > Metazoa > Chordata > Actinopteri > Cypriniformes > Danionidae > Danio > Danio aesculapii. Next base: position 5,011,346 of record NC_079448.1, read on the forward strand.
CAGAGGAAACACACGCCAACACGGGGAGAACATACAAACTCCACACAGAAATGCCAACTGACCCAGCCGGGACTCAAACCAGTGATCTTCTTGCTTTGATTAACAGTGCTTATGACGTCATGAGCAGATAATTTCACTTTACAGACTAGAGCTGAAACCACCCAACAACATGCTAAAAACCACCCAGCACACCACAGCAAACAAATAATGTTAAAAACTACACAGAATCCTTTAGCAATCATATGTTAAAACCACTTAACACACATTAGCAACCATATAACAGCATGAAAAAAAATAAACACACACACACACACACACACACACACACACAACAACAACAAATGATCATCTGGAATTGGAAACAAACCGCATCATGACAATTTTCCACAGAGCAAGAACCATTTACATTTCCCTCAGTAAAAGGCAAATCTAGTTCGCTGTAAATGTAAGCATGTTGCACTTCAAAATATTTTGAGGTACTTTCATGTTACTGTCCCGAATCATAAATCACACAACGTTTCAGATCCCTCAATGTCATCCAGACAGCAGCAAATCACTCCAGAGAAGGCAACACAGCCAATTATAATCCAATATAAAGTAACATGACAGCATAAAAGAGCTCTTCTTAGCAGTTATAAACTCAGAGAAGACGGAGACGATGGAAGTATGAAATAATTCAGATCTGTCACGTTTGGTTTGCTGTTTTTAAATATAGACAGACAGAAGAATAATGGAGAGCTGAAGATATGCAAAGAGAAAAACTACCGCTATAAACAAACACGCTCCCCTGTGTGTGGGAAAGGAAAATGTTATTCTCTTCATTATGTGTGTCCAGGGATTTATGGAGAAATATCGACAATATGGCCTAGTTTCTTGTATCTTATTTCTTAAAAAGGGATAGTTTATACAAATATTACATGTCTGGCATCGTGTGCTTATCCTTCACTTGTTCAAAACATATTTCTTCTCTTGAACTCAATGGGTAGCTGGCACCCATTGACTTGCATAGTATTTTTTTTACCAGCTTCTTTCAAAATATCTTGTTTTGTTTAACAGAAGAAAGCAAGTCATAAAGCTTTAAAACCACATGAAAGAGAATAAATAATGGTCATTTTACTTTTTGCTGAACTATCACTTTAATTAAACAGATGATGGGGTCTATTTAAATAATTAAAGTGCAAAATCTTAACCGCCCTGTCAAACACCTGGTGCAATAAGGTGCAAGACATGTTTGACGCGATTTGTTGCTATTTTCAGACCAGCACAACTTTAATTTTTATGTTTTGCACCACGTTGTTTAAATAGCAAATCCATTTGCACCACTTTGTGGACTCATGGGTGTGCTAGTCTGAGAAGGACACACCTAGTTAAGGTGCATTGTTGGCACGTTGCTATTTTGAGGAACTGAAATATTCTGCACCATTGACCAGCTGAAACCTGGTCTAAAGTCCAGCGAAGAGCGTTAGTTAATTGTCCTGAATAACCTGGAAAAAAAGCCGCCCAAGATGGCAGAGGCAGCGGTTTTTGTATTTATGATAATAATATTTTTGTAATATTTTAATCCTTTATTTATTTATTTTTCATTTGTAAAGATATTTGTGTATGGCTGTACATCCTGTGTGTATTAATATGTAAGCATTTAGACCTGCATAGGCACATGACTAACATGCTCTGTGCTGGACTTTAGACCAGATTTTTGTTGGTCAATGGCATGGTCTAACCCTAACCCTAACTTCTTAAAACAGTGTATTTCAAAATTTAAAAAACAATCTCTTTTAATAGTTTTTAAAAATTCAAGAGTGGAATATTAAATTTTATCCTCTCAGATTTTATTGTTACTGGATAATATCACTTTGCCTGCTGGCAGACGCCAAAAAAGCAAACAAACAGCAGCATCAAAAAGAGAGAGCGAGTACATTTTAAAGGGTTTTATAGCAATCTTTTTTATTATTAGTCTTCAGAATAACAAAACTGTAGCACAAACGAGACCAGCAACATTTACTTGGAAAGTAAATCATGTCCGTTTTTACTTCATGCTTTTTTTAAAGAGCAGTTATCTTTGAAAAGAATCCCTTGAGTACGTGAGAGAAATGTAAAGCGATCTCATTGTGTCTCTCTCTCGGTTTCCCCTCACCACACAGAAAAACAAACTGAAAGTGCATAACAGAACAAACAGCATGAGTGAAGTCCTGTGAGGTGCTGTAGCCTTACCTCTGTGGGACATTTCATCTCAGCGGCCCGCCATCAGTTTGAAGGTCTGACTTTGAGCATCTTCACCCCTTCAGACAGGACCAGGATCAGAGGCAACAAACACACAGTCGGCAGAATGACGCATTTCAGTTCCGCCAAACCAGAAAATACTCCTGCAGCAGAATTTGAGGTAAAGTTGGGTTTTATATTCACACATTCAGACTTTTACCATCTTAATATAATTTCAGAGAGTGTTCTTTGCAAATTCTAAATCGTATTATCAGCCTAGGACAAGTACAACACTCCTCACAGCTAATTCAAGAGTTCACACTTAGCTGATGATTCATCAATAGCTTGTTTGGCATGCTGTCCCGGGAGAGAGCCCCGAGCTCAAGGGATCCTCGAGCCCGGGGCTTCCTCCCGTTTGCAGAGCGAGAGGGGAGCCTGAGCTCGGTGGATCTCAGAACTCCCCGTCTGCAGTAGCTAAGGGAACACGTGAGGAAAAAAGAAGGGGCTAGACAAATGTTTCATTGTTATGCATGATGTATATTTTTTGGATGGGAGGAAACCGGAGAACCCGGGGAAAACCCACGCGGACACGGGGAGAACATACAAACTCCTCACAGAAACACCTACCGACCTGGCAGGACCAGGGTTGGCAGTGTTCTTGCTGTGGGGCTAACAGTGCTAACCACTGGGCCTTCGTGCCGCCCGATCTAAGGTTAAGGAGGAGGAAGGGGGGTTTCTTCCAAACGAAGATAAGGTGGACTGAAAACTGTGGTTATTTATAGTAGCTTATGGCTCATATGATTGGACGATACTGATTAGCTTAATACGAGACCGGCTGTGATAAATCATAAGCACGTGATCCTCTCGAAATTAGTTTATTAATAAACCTCACTTAAATAGCGCTAATGTTGTTTTGAAGTTATACTTGCATGGCATTTCAGACGGAACATTTAAAGTAGCGTTGTCACGGTTAAAAATGAACGAATGTGCAAATATAAAACAAACTTTACCCTATTAATCAATAAGTAGGCATATGTGGTTTGTTTTTCACAACAAAAGAAAACTATGAAGATAACTACAATGCTAACAGCATCTGTACCCACCATATATCATGTGTCACCTGTCGCTTTAAAAGCAGGATGTATTTCGATTGGCTGTAAGTGCTTTCATCTATCGCTAGCAAGAAATATAAATCATTTTAAAACTAATTACAGTTATATAGTTTCACATTAAATCATATTTTTGTGATATTAATCTTGTATGATGTTAGAAAATAAAATTATTGTGACGGTTATAGTCTTCATTTGGGGGGAAAAATGGTACTGAGTTTGACACCTGTGGACACTGTGGCTGTAGGAAAACGAATGAATGAATTAATTAATCAATTAATTAAATTGGCCGTAGTGTGTGAATGAGTGTATGGATGTTTCCCAGTACTGGGTGGTGCAGCTGGAAGGGCATCTGCTGTGTTAAACATACATATATACTGAATAAGTTGGCGGTTCACTCCACTGTGAATTACCCTAACCCCCCTAATTAACCTAGTTAAGACTATAAATGTCACTTTAAGCTGAATACTAGCATCTTGAAAAATATCTATTCAAATATTATTTACTGTCATCATGGCAAAGATAAAATAAATCAGTTATTAGAAGTTAGTTCTTAGAAATATTGTGTTTAGAAATTAGAAAAAAAGAAAAATCTAATTTAATAGGAGGGCTAATAATTTGATTTCAACTTTAGCATTTATTTCGAGAATACACTGCAAAGTGGGCAAAACTTTATGCTCACTGTCAGAAGTCTGTCTACACGAGATTATTGTTTTATCAGACAATCTTTGGCCAACACAAGTGACCCTTAATCCTCTGCGATGAAGTCAGTCGGAGTCATAATGACAGAGCGCTCTTTCTGTCGGCTGTAATTTAGGGGTGATGAGAGAGACCTCGCTTCAGTAGGACTGCAGAACTTAATCAGGGTCCGCAGGGACAGAGAGTGAGGTTATCATGATCCTCTGTGAGAACGAGAACTCATTCAATTACTGCTGCTCATTTCACACACACATACACGCGCGCACACACACGGGCGCAGTGTGAACTGTACAGCGTTATCTTGTCCTTTACAGAACAGAGCCGTCAGCGAGCTTTTCATTAACAGCTAAGCTCGTTTGATCATGTCTGAGCGGCCACAATGAAAATGAGAATGATGTGAATGTCTGTCCACACATGCAAGACAAAGAGCCAGTTCTGAAGTGCAATGAGAAAAACGTTACGGGAAGATTGAGAAACATGCTTACTTGGGTAATTAGGACTGTTTTTATTTCACATATCACATTTGGGTAATGGATGTGAAAAGTGGACTGTTGTTGTCAGTCGTTATTACTGTTGTCCTTTTCACTATCATTACATTACTATCATTGTTGTCATTCCTTAACACAGATTGTTTTTCCTACGTGTTATATATATATATATATATATATATATATATATATATATATATATATATATATATATATATATATATATATATATATATATATATATACATATATTAATAAAAAAAAAATTGCTTTCCCCATATGTATGTACTCAGAATATCCACCTTGTTACCTTTATATGCATGCACACACACACGCACACATTGTGTTTTCATGTTTTTTGTTGTTCTGTTCTCTTAGTATGAGATCCCATTTTGTGTATTACTTGCATATTCTAATTTAAAAAAATTATAAATAAATAAAAAAAGAAAAGTGGATCTCAAACACTTAAAATTGACTACTCCTTCTATAATACCTTATAAACTCATTCTATATAATTGTTCTAGTCAAGTAAAAATTATTATTTGTTTTTTTCGCAACATAGGCTTATTCTGAACACGAAGCCCTATATAATTTTTTGGAGATTATGTAGCCATACATACGTTCTGTATGGCTGCATTTTCGTCATAACGAACGCTACGGGGTTGTGTGACACCTTTCTTTTTCGTGTTTTCCAGCTGACCGAACGGCTTTTTTGCTGTTACCAGTTTGTTAGCTCGTCGTGTACATCAGAGAATTGGAGACGCAGAATTGGCTGTGCCGACAGAGTTCAAATCCGGCAAAAAATGGTTCCAGAAAGCAGGTAAGATGAAAACAAAAGCCAAAATATAAAACAAACAAGTAAATAACATGGTGAGAATGTGGTAAAATCTGAAAACGTGGTAAAAGTCAGACATCCTCAGAGCTTTTTTTTAAATTGCTTATGAAATCACTATCGATTGGGTGTAGGGAAGTGGGTGGGAGGGTCAATCTGTGTTTTTTGAAAACACTATTGATTAGGTTTAGGGAAGGGGGATGGGGTGTTCATTTGACTGATCAGTCAGTCCACAGCGGCCTCTGGTGGATTTACGGGAGAAGAGCAGGCTCGAATGGCAATCGCGAGAGAAATTTGAGATCTCAAAAAGCATACAAAGCGGCCTCTGGCGGAGTCGTGATAACAAAAACTGCAAAAAAAATGTACCTCCTGGGACATATTTCGCGCTCTCCAGAAATATATATAGGGGTATGTAATCAGAATGAGCCTGGGTTGAGTTTTTCTTTACACAAGCAAAATAAATTGTCAGTGGGGTACGTTAAATAATCATATTTTAAGTTTGAAAGAAGATTATTTTAGTTTCCCCATTGGCAGATTATTTAGCATGGAATGGATGCCAATAAACGTGAGTGAAATGTCAAAAAAGAGCTAAGTGATATGACATGATGCATAAACCTGCATTAAAAACTTATATTCTGCATATGTTTGGTGGCATCATCACAAATGTATGTGCCAAAGTTCGCAATATACATGTTAAAATAACAAATTATCAAATTAAACTGTCAAACTCGCGAGAGAAATTTGAGATCTCAAGAAGCACACACAGCGGCCTCTGGTGGATTCGTGACTACATAAACTGCAAAAAAAAAAAGTACCCCCTGGAACATATTTGGCGCTCACCAGAAATGTATATAGGGGTATGTAATCAGAATGAGCCTGGGTTGTGTTTTCCTTTACACAAGCAAACTAAATTGTCAGTGGGGTATGTCAAATAATCATGTTTTAGGTTTGGAATCAGATTATTTTAGTTTCCCCACTGGCAGATTATTTAGCTTGGAATGGATGCCAGTAAACTTGAGTGAAATGGCAAAAAAGAGCTAAGTGATATGACATGATGCATAAACATGTGTTAAACACCTATACTCAGCAGTTTACATGTGATTTTTTATATAATCGCAAATGCACACGTTAAACTAACTAAATATAAACAGACCTAAACATCTCTTCAGGGTGGTGCTGAATACATTTATATTCCATATATCCGTATATTTCAGGAAAAACTCATTTAATTTTGACTTATTTTTGAAAACAAAACAATATATTTTACTTGTCCAGAAAATGTCTCTTGATTTAAGAATATTTTGATATTTTGACTATAAACAAAACAAAAACTCGAAGAAAACTTTTGCGTGTGTGCGTAACTATGGGTGAAAAGTAGACAATATTTATTGGCTATAGAACTTGTAGTATCATTCAGTCATTTAATTTTCCTTCAACTTAGTCTCTATTTCAGCGATCGCCACAGCGGAATGAACCGCCAACTGTTTCAGCATATGTTTTTCCGCAGCGAATGCCCTTCCAGCTGCAACCCAGTACTGGGAAACACCCACACACACACACACACTCATACACTACGACAATTTAGTTCATCCAATTCACCTATAGTTCATGTCTTTGGACTGTTAGGGAAACAGGAGCACCCGTAGAAAACCCACGCCAACACGGGGAGAACATGCAATCTCCACACAGAAATGCCAACTGACCCAACTGCCTAACCTTTACTACCTTGGTGACAGAGTTCTGGCTTCAAGTTCTGAATTATTTGTACATACAGATATTTTTATTTCAGGATATTTGATGAATAGAAATTTCGAACAGACAGGATTTATTTGAAATAGGCTATTTTGTAAAATTATCACATCTTTATTATAACTTTTATTAGTTTGAGGCATCCTTAAATAAAAATGAATACATTTTATCATAGTGGTGCAAGAAGTTACATGCTTATTCATAATGTATTTGGTCACACTTTATTTTAAGCTACAATTCCAGCCTGATCTCATGAGGAAACGTAACTATTTTACGTTATGTCAGTTTAGTGCCTAATTCGGATAAGTTCAGTCGTACGATTTTAAAAAGGATTCTAAATCCAACCGTCATTGGGGGATGTACTAAATCGTACTAAATTGTACGAATGAGATCATACGAATTTATACAAATTAGCCACTAAATCAAAAAGTTACGAATTACAGGCAGCTTGTGTTGACGATTCTTATTATTAATAAACTATTAACTATGGCCTTTACCTTAAACTCCTAATTTGCTGCGAAGTAATAGTTATTAACATAGCAGTTATTTTCAGGTATTAATTTAGAATATGATCATGCAGCAAACGTACTTTATAAGTATTAATAAAGAGCCAATATCTTAATAATAATCAGGTAATAAGCCACTACAGTAGATATTAGCAAGAATGGAGTGTTACCATGTGTTTTATTATTATCATATACTGTATTTTTTTTCTTAGCAAACACCTGAGTGGCAGAAAGACACAGACTGCAGGAGACAGCGACTGCAGCTATCATTGTGTTGCCGTTTGCTGAGAGCTAATCCTAAATTTACCTCTGATATAAATCAGGATCAGCCCACACAGCTGTAGCCATGGAGACTGACCCGCGGCGCCACGGCGATATAGAATATTCTCTCCAGATATAGAACTCTGTCACTCCAGAACAAACACACCTCCGTGCAGAAGGAACACAATTAGCCTGAGTTATCAATCAATCGATCGATCAGTCAGTGGAACTCACACACACACACAACCCTCATGAATGGCACTAATAGATATATAACGTCTAGATATAGTGTTTCTAATTAAATCCGAAAAGAAAAGCGAAACGTAATGATCTTTCTGAAATGCTGTTGGTTTAGCTGGAAATATTTAATGCAGAAACTGTTGTTTACTTATGGAGGTACAGTAGTGTGAAAAAGTGTTTGCCCCCTTTACTGATTTATTTTTTTGCATGTTTGTCACTCATCAATCACTGTTGAATGTTTCAGCTCATCAAACAAATGTAAATATTAGTCAAAGATAACACAAGTAAACACATCAAGAAGTTTTAAAATGAACGTTTTCAATATTAAGGGAAAACAAATTCCAAAACTACATAACCCTGCGTGAAAAAAAATGCGCCCCCTCCTTTGGTAAAACCTTAACTCAGATTTAGTTCAATTATTTCTAGCCACACACAGGCCTGATTACTGCCACACCTGTTCACAATGCACAATGCCTGGCAAAGTAGACCAAAAGATCCTCAAAAAATAAGGAATCAGAAAGGGGCAAACACTTTTTCACACTACTGTACATACACTATATATAAAGAAATGGTTCTAAAGAGAACCAAATTACTGTTCCATGGTTCTCAGAACCATTTCTGAGGCAAAGAACCCTTTTCATAGGGTCTCTCGAAGAGCTGTGTTTTGAAAGGAATTTAAGACCTAAATTGCTGGTATAAACTTTTAAAGTTGAAGAGACTTTTATTTCAGGATGTTGATGTACTTCCAACTGAAACAGAGTATTGAGAAGTGGCGGGGCTTTCTTTTTGCACAACATTGCCTCATAGCAAACTAATGGTAAGAGGAGCGTGGCTAAAATATTGTGGCTGAAGCGTCAATTTTTGAAAAAACTTGAACACATTAATAGTTCACCTAAAGAATAACAATGCGCGCTAACGAAATAAACATTGTACATTTTTATTTCACAGAGACTTTATACAATGGATTATTTTCATTGAAATTGTATAATGGTATATTTGTTTTATTAAAATATCATTTATAAATATTATTTTACTATAACACTTTGCAATACAGATGCACTAATGTGTATTATTGCTTGACTAATGCAAAGAAAATCACAAGTTAATGTATAATTCATGAACATTGTAAAAAGCAATTCGTTACTTTACCTTAAAATGATAAACTGTACATAAGAATATATATATATATATATATATATATATATATATATATATATATATATATATATATATATATATATATATATATATATATATATATATTTGATTATCATTATCTTTTAATTATCTATATTCTCAGCATCCGCATCAAATTTCCTAAAAACAAAGAAGGTCAAGGTGCTCCAGGATTGGCAAGCCCAGTCACCAGGTATGAACATTATTGAGCATGTCTGGGGTAAGATGGAGGAGGCATTAAAGGTGAATCCAAAGAGTCTTGATGAATTCTGGGAGTCCTGCAAGAACGTTTTCTTTGCCATCCCAGATGACTTTATTAATAAGTTATTTGAGTCATTGCAGAGATGTATGGATGCAGTCCTCCAAGCTCATGGGAGTCATACACAATATGAACTCTTTTTCCACTGCACCATGACTTTATATTCTATATTGTACATTATTTCTGTTAAGTGACAAGACTTTTGTCTAATCAAAGTCAGTAAATATGCAAGATCATACTTTATTTAGGTAAAATAAGCATAATCCAGAGGCCTTTGCCTTTCATATAAGCCACTTCAGATACCAAATGATCAACTAGAAGTCAAGTTATTATTTGCTGTTCCTAAAACTTGGATAGGTGACAAGATTTTGTCAGGTAGTGCATATGTAAAAAAACATATAGGCTAATTTACAATCTTCTGTGACCAAAATCCATTATTATGTGTGCATTTTAGTGAAACATTTTGTGCTTTTTTTATGTTAAACTTTATGTAAAAACAAGTATGAGGCCAAAGGTAGAAAGAAATATGCAGTTTCATGTTGTTTTTATGATAAGGTTTATGCATAAACCATAAAGCTGTTACTATAAAGAACCTACAAAAAGAAACATCTTATTTTAGAGAGCATATATATATATATATATATATATATATATATATATATATATATATATATATATATATATATATATATATATATATATATATATATATATATATATATATATATATATATTCCTGTTAAATTTAGCAGTGGAATGACACATTTTCACACCTCAGTATACTCTTTCTTGGAATCTTTCCCCTATCTCAGCTGATCAGACCAGTATAACAGATGATTTATGTACTGTTAGTAACCTGTCATTTAAACAGCATCTTATCATCTGCCATAAGTAAACAATCTCATACATCTTTACCCTTGTGTGCTGTTCCAGACCCTGATTTAAATGACTGGCAGTGGTAGATATTCTCATTGTCAGTCACTTTTATTGTTGCTTTGCTTATTTATATGTTGGTTTGCTTATTTCTTTGGGCATCTTGGTTGCACAGTACATCCACAAAGCTGTTCAGGACTTCCAGGATGTTTATTTATCAAGTGTCTGCTCCAGAATAGTAAATAAATATGTTGGACATTTCACTAGCCAAGTCTACAATAAGCTGGCAGACCGCTTTCCCCTGTCTGCAGAAAAACTAATTCTCAAAAATAAAGTGATTTTACATATTATATACAAGAAAGTAAAGTACTAGTTTCAAATGCCTTACAGTATGTGAAAATCAAAATCTAAATGTTGGTCAAATAATTTTCCGTTGATATTCAGTGTAGCAGATTTGGTATTTATGTCAAAAATTAAACAACATATATATTCTGACCCATACTTATTAAAATAATATATAAATAATAAGTGAACTTTCATTCATTCGTTTTCTTTTCGGCTTAGTCCCTTTATTAATCCGGGGTCGCCAAAGCAGAATGAACCGCCAACTTATCCAGCATTTGTTTTATGCAGCGGATGCCCTTCCAGCTGCAACCCATCACTGGGAAACATCCATACACACTTATTCACACACATACTCTACGGACAATTTAGCCTACCCAATTCACCTGTACCACATGTCTTTGGACTGTGGGGGAAACCGGAGCACCCGGAGGAAACCCACACGAATGCAGCCGACACAGCCGAGGCTCGAACCAGTGACCTTCTTGCTGTGAGGCGACAGCACTACCTACTGCGCCACTGCGTCACCTTTAAGTGAACATTCTAAATACAATTATGCTTTATATATATATATATATATATATATATATATATATATATATATATATATATATATATATATATAAATAGGTCACACTTTACTTTGATTGTCCGTTTTTTTAATTAAGTTACATTGCATCTACATGCCAACTAATTCTCATTAGATTATAGGTAGACTGTTGGGTTGGAGTTAGGGTTAGTATAAGTTAACATGTTGCAAACTTTCTTATAGTCAGTCAAAAGTCTGTTGAAGGAGCAGTATTAACAGATATTAGCAGACAGTCTACTAATACTTAAATGGATCATCAAAATAAAGTGCTACCAAAAAATGACTAACAAATGGGCAAAACCATGTGGTTTGAAGAATAGGGGTCAAGTATAAAAATTTAAAATGACTGCTTCATGCTTGAATGTTTTAACTCATCAAACAAATTTAAATATTATTCAAATATAACACAAGTAAACGCATCATGAAGTTTTGAAATGAACGTTCTTATTAAGGGAAAACTACAAAAAACTACAAATCCCTGCGTAGTGTTTGCCCCCTGTTAAAACATAACTCTGGTTTAGTCTATTTTTCTCTAGCCACGCACAGGCCTGATTACTGCCACACCTGTTCACAATCAAGAAATCACTGAAACAGGACCTGCTGACAAAGTGAAGTAGACAAAAAGATCCTCAAAAATAAACCAGAAAGGGACAAACATCTTTTTACACCACTGTACATACACTTTATATGAAGAAATGTATATCTATTATTAGTTATTACATTTTTATATCTGACCCATTAGTGTCCATGTTTTGTTATTGGTAACTAACTAAAGTGTATTAAAAAGACTTTATGTCTTAGTATGACTGAATTTGCATCTATATATGAATCTTTGCCTTAATACAAAACTTTTTTCTCTATAGCTTAAAACACATTTAATAGACTAAATATTGACTGTAAGGTATTCCAAAACCGTGATGTTATTTATCATGTTTATCCACTTTAGATACATACATCAGATACAGCAGTAGATTCCAAAACAAGTGTCCAAGCAGAATAACTTACATCCACATCTATTCCTTAACTAGATGCTTTTGTCCAAAGCAACTTACACAACAAGAAAGAGTGCATCAGATCCACTCAACTGCATGGAGCACACTCAGAAGAGCACAAGTACTTTCCAGAAAAGGGTTTCTGAAAAGTGCTTGGTGCATATGGAGTGGAAAAAAAGTTCCTCCAACAGGTGGTTTGTCAAGCCCACTTACCTGCATGATTTCCTAAAGCTCACCAAAATCACCGATGGTATATCATACTGTATGTGCCATAGACTGTATGATCCAATATAACTCACTGTGAGAAAATGTGAAGCAGTTTCTGTTGTTGTGGCAATGGTAGAACATCAGATTGTCCAACTATTTTGGAACATTTTTATGTGAAATGTTCATCTTGTGTTTTGATCACATGGGTTTTTAAATTAAAACTAGAACTTTAAGTTTGTTGACAACTTTGATGTTGGCTTGAGAAAGCCAACGCGACTGCGCTGGGACTCAAAGGCAGTTGGCAGGAAGCGTATCGCCATCAGAAGGCACAGTGCCACCAATATTGTACTTCTTCTTGAGGGGTTGTTGTTGTTTTGATAAAGAGATGGGGGAAGGGTGGAGAAAAGCTGATGAAGGGGAAAGGGGGTGGTGGTGAAGGTGAAAAGTTGGTAGGTGGAGGGGGTTGGTGAAGGTGAAGACCTGGTAGGGGGGAGGGGGTGGTGATGGTAACAAGGTGGTGGTTGGTGAGGAGGGGGGAAGTTTGCTCCAATGTTAAGTCAATGGGATTTGAAGTCTCTATTTTAAATGGAAGTTTCTTCACCATTGTAAGTCAATGGGTAAATTTGGGGTACTCTTGCACCCCGGGTGTACAACTTACACACCAGTTTAATATGTAGATTTACACAGCTTGGCAGCCTCTTCATTTATAGAAGATGATACCCAGCTATACCTCTCTTTTCACCCTGATGATTCCTCGGTTCCAGCTCGCATTTCAGCCTGCCTGTCAGACATTTCACACTGGATGAAAGATCATCATCTTCAGCTTAACCTCACGAAAACGGAAATGCTTGAAGTTTCTGCCAACCCGACTCTACACCATAACTTTTCAATCCAGATGCATGGGGCAACCATTACTGCATCCAAAATGGTAAAAAGCCTTGGAGTAACGATTGATGACCAACTAAACTTCTCTGACCACATTTCTAGAACTGCTCGATCTTGCAGATTCGCACTCTATAACATCAGAAAGGTCCGACCCTTCCTATCTGAACATACAGCTCAACTCATTGTTCAAGCTCTTGTTCTCTCCAAACTGGACTATTGCAACTCTCTACTAGCCGGGCTTCCAGCTAATTCTATCAAACCTCTTCAGCTGCTTCAGAACGCAGCAGCACGAGTGGTCTTTGATGAACCCAAAAGAGCACATGTCACTCCGCTACTCACCCGTTTGCACTGGCTGCCAGTTGCTGCTCGCATCAAATTCAAAGCTCTGATGTTTGCTTACAAAGCGACCTCTGGCTTTGCTCCTTCTTATCTGCTCTCACTTCAGCAGATTTATGTGCCCTCCAGAAACTTGCGTTCTGTGAATGAACGTCGCCTCGTGGTTCCATCCCTAAGAGGGAAGAAATCACTTTCCCGAACTCTCGCATTCAATCTGCCCAGTTGGTGTAATGAACTCCCTAACTACATCTGAACAGCAGAGTCACTTGCTGTCTTCAAGAAACGACTAAAAACTCAACTGTTTAGTTCTTATAGTTGTGTAAATTGCTTCCTTGTCCTCATTTGTAAGTCGCTTTGGATAAAAGCGTCTGCTAAATGACTAAATGTAAATGTAAGGTCTCTAAGAATTTCTCTTTCGAAGTTACGATGCGTCAAAGTTTGGTCCAATGTTGAGTCAATGGAATTTTTCAGAGGTTTCTGGGTCAGTTCCTGGAAAACCGAAAGCCAGATCAGTTTGAAAAGATATAGCAACTCGAGTCAGAGTCATCTAAAGGTCTGGCCAAAGTTTGGTGGTCATAGCATTAAAGCCCTAGGAGGAGAAGGAGTTGGTAAATTTTGGGCTCAGTAAAAGGAAAAATAATATCTCAAGCTTTCTCAAGCCAACGTAATGATCCCAAACTGTTTCACAGGTATTTAATTTGTCTTCCACATATGTAATGGCACCAGCTTAAATTCACGAGGAAACATAACTATTTTACACTTTGTCAGTTTTATTGGCAAATTCGTACTAATTCATATGAGTTCAGTCATACCAAAATGTATGAGTTTTAAAAGGAGGCGTGGCACCAAACCCCACCCCTAAGCTCAACCGTCATTGGGGGATGAGCAAACCATACTGAGATTGTACAAATTCGTACTAATTCATATGAGTTCAGTAATGCCAAAATGTATGAGTTTTAAAAGAAGACGTGGCACCAAACCCCACCCATAAGCTCAACCATCATTGGGGGATGAGCAAACCATACTGAGATTGTACAAATTCGTACTAATTCATATGAGTTCAGTAATGCCAAAATGTATGAGTTTTAAAAGGAGGCGTGGCACCAAACCCCACCCCTAAGCTCAACCGTCATTGGGGGATGAGCAAACCATACTGAGATTGTACAAATTCGTACTAATTCATATGAGTTCAGTAATGCCAAAATGTATGAGTTTTAAAAGAAGACGTGGCACCAAACCCCACCCATAAGCTCAACCATCATTGGGGGATGAGCAAACCATACTGAGATTGTACAAATTCGTACTAATTCATATGAGTTCAGTAATGCCAAAATGTATGAGTTTTAAAAGGAGGCGTGGCACCAAACCCCACCCCTAAGCTCAACCGTCATTGGGGGATGAGCAAACCATACTGATATTGTACAAATTCGTACAAATTATAGCCACTGAATCAAAAAGTTACGAATTGCTGTGAGATTGTGATGGATGCACACATGAAACTTGTGGTTTTCTAAAAGGTCTCTTTAAACGCTACCTATAAAGAAATATGACTACTTCAAAATGTGATGTCCTTCACCATGCCTCATCAAAGCCTGTAATTACCGAGTTATGAAAGATGAAATTCAGATATTGCTGAAAGACATGGTACGTTGACATGACCTTCTTTTCCAATAATAGCAATAGTCAAAAAGGAATATGTGAATACAAAAAAAATCCCCAGTCACCCAGTTTCCAGCTTCATTACGAGCACAAAAGCCACCTATACACTCAGGGAAAGTCTCAGCAATGACAGTTGTGTTTATCAGTCCTGTGAAAAGTGGCCCCTCTCCAAAAGAAGGGGACGTCTTTGACAGCGGGGCTTCTGGGAAACGGTGCGCGCCTTCATGTAATGAAGGACTCGCACCCTGAATGCCTCCGTTTTGCATGTGAATGATCAACTGTCAGGTTGCAATTGGTAAAAAGGTTAGAGCTGCCCGTCCTTGTCGCAAAAAAACCCAGAGGCAGCCGTCTGACATGATGAACGGAGAACCACTGCTCTTTTCTGGACCGATATCAAAATACACACGTGCGGGCTGTCCTGACTTGCGCTGCTCTTGTCATACAGCAGACTTACAGTTATCTTGTGTATATGTGTTTCGTTATTCACTCAAAAAAAATGGTTGCTTGTTCAAACTACTTATATAAAATGAACTGAAACAACACAATTATTTAGATTTAGTTGGGACAACTCAATTTGTTATGTTCAATCCACTTAAATTTGTTAAATCTGTAAAGGACAATATGAATTAAACTAAAACTTAACTAAAACGAAAGTGCATTAAAAAGACTATATGTGTTAGTATGACTATATTTGCATCTATATATGAAAACTTTTTGCTCTATAGCCTAAAACATTTTTTTTTCGACTAAATGTTGACTATAATGCATACTATAGAGGTCACTAAGGTCACTATAGATGAATTATCGGTTTGTAAGAATTCAGTATGTGCGCGCATCGAGGTTGCAGTAAAAAACGGAAACGCTAGCATTTACAGCGAGGGAATGACATCCAATGCGGTACAGAATTTGCTGTTATCTTAGAAAGTAAGTTATATTGATGACATATTATATGTATTATTTACATAATGCTTTCAGCGTATTATAACAGCTTGTCATCCAGTGTTAAGCAAAGTTTTTCTGCAAAATTAACGTTAAAGTGAGCTGCGTTCATCTGACAGGTCTATTTGCAATAGCACCCTCCCAATGAATATTGGATAAGACGAAATGGCCAAGCATCCAGCACCAAATATACAACTATCTCACTAAAACTCCAAGTGATTTTACAAGAGAGAAGTTAAAAGCCTAAAAGTCTTTGGATGCCTACAATGTTGTTCTGTGTGGTCATGTGCAAGAGATAATGCTCCATGATTACCAGATTCAAAAGTTTGTAGTGCTAAAAACCGAGATTCTGCCCAGACAAAGACAAGGAAAGAAGACGGAGCTGAACAAGGCCTGGGACAGTGAACTGCACCTGTACGGCAGGGTATGTGAACTTACATTTTCATGTTTCATTCTTAGCATTCAGTGTCCGCAGTTTAATTCACCATATTTAACTGTTCTTGCTGAAATCAATCAAAAACGAGTCATGTGTATGATTCAGCATAGCGGGAACTTACCTGATATGAAATGAGAACTGCAGAGCTGGGCATTTTTAATTAGAACCTCCCTCCATTTAGCTCTTATGATGGCTGTTAGCCAAAGACATCTGCAGTTGGCATTAAAAGCAGTGTGGTGTACGGTAAAAGTTTGGTTTTTCTATTTTTGGACTTTTTCGATTTTGGCATCCTACTGCACAACACGACATGTTTGCTATTGCAACTGATCTTTTTTGCAACTGGGAACTGGTGTGATGTCATTTGTGATGTAGGTTGGTAATTCCTCTATAGAGACATTTATTAGCCGCTATAAATTAGGGGTTGCATCGACTGACTAATCTGCTGTGACGTTTTTTGATTGACGTCGACTACTCGCACTGCACAGATCACGTGGTTAGACCTGAACTACATGACAGCTTTACACATGAAGGCGGTTCACTGACTGCCCTCAGATTATTTAAAGTAATTTTTAAAATGTTATGTTTATGTCAAAGATTCACGTGAACTTTAAATCCTGAAACAGATGGCAGTCAGGTCGCTCCATGCAAATACCCCAGAGCAAGTGACTACCAATCACGTTTACGCAACATAGGAAATGTCATGTGCTTGACGGTTGTCCTCTGCGAATCGTAGATTCTGTGACATATTTTGTGAATGAACCGTGAAGCACTCAGAAACTGTGTAGTGCGCAGCTGCGGAGGTGTGTCAAACTTCATAGCATGAACGGGGTGAAGATGTGCAGTGAGGAGGTGTATGTCTGATAACCAAGATGAGTAGTAACCGCAAAAAATGTCCGACTTGAGGAGGATTTGGAGCAGCTTTCTAGCACGTACAATCATATTGGTAAAATAGTTCTTACTAGAACCTGCAGTGACCAATGTGTTGACTGCATTTATTTAGCAGTAAAATTAGCCAGTGCTAACAAAATCCTATCGCGTATTTAAGAGGTCTTAAGTTTTGCTCAAGCGTGGTCTAAAGTGTTTGACAAAAAAGCATA
Organism: Danio aesculapii; assembly: GCF_903798145.1. Taxonomy (NCBI): domain Eukaryota; kingdom Metazoa; phylum Chordata; class Actinopteri; order Cypriniformes; family Danionidae; genus Danio; species Danio aesculapii. The sequence continues at coordinate 5,029,219 of NC_079448.1, forward strand.
AATATATTTATTTTCCTTTTATTATTAACAACAGGGCACGTCCGGCCAAGCTCATCCGTCCGGGTGATGTTACGTAATTTGCCACAAACAGGGGAAGTGATGTGACGCTCTCCACATGTAGCGAAACCATAGTGCATAACATGCAGTACATGGGAAAATGTAAGTTTGCTTACTCCTGGTTGGAGAGGAGTTTAAACAGTGGCTGAAGCCTGTCGCTGAAAACAACCGCGTAATTTATTCTTTCAAGCTTTGTTTCTTCCGAGCTTATCTAAGTTCTGTTGCACGGTTGTGCTCCATTGATTTATTTAACTACAACTGTTTATGAACCACTGTTTATTAAGTTAAAGGTTTGATATTGATTAGAACTTAAAGTGGCGATGAGGTCTTAAAATATTCTGAGAAGGTCTTTAAAAAGTCTTAAAAAGGTATTGAAGTTGTCTTTAGGATTCCTGAATTAGTCATTGGTAATGTTGCATTGTTTATGCGATGTGTTATGAGCTGTCAAACAGCATGTATAAATATTTCCTGCAAATAAATTGTGGGATATTGCAAAACATTTGCATTTTGTGTTTTATTGATGACGTCAACAACAACTAGTCAACGTCGATTTGACTTTGATATCATAAAAGTCGACTTTCAAAAATCTAAAGTTGTTTAACCCCTACTATAAGTAGGGGAGCGAGCTCTCTGCAACTCTCACATGGTCGCCTACTGAAGCTAAGCAGGGCTGCTACCGGTCAGTACCTGGATGGGAGACCACATGGGAAAGATAGATGCTTGACCAGCCTGGTTTAAGCTGGACATAGCTGGTTTTAGCTGGTCATCTCCCTGCCGACCAGCTAAGACCAGGCTGGAAACCAGCCTGGAAGTGGTCAAAACCTCTTTAAAACCAGCCTGGTTGACCAGCTTAAACCAGCCAACCAGCCGAGGCTGGTTTAGGCAGTTTTTTTCAGTAGGAAAAGACTGGCGAGCTCCGTGCCCCCGCAGAATTTTCCCTAATCACAGCCCGTTCTGTCAGCGAGCTCGTTAACTTCCAAATCGGACTCAAGTCAGGCTTAAAATCCTGTAGTGTGAACTAGGTTTACACACCAAGTAAGACTGTGTCAAATCCACTCAACTGCAAGGAGCACACTCAGAATCACACATCTACTTTGCAGAATCAGGTTTTGATTGGTATAAAGGTAAGCGCTGCCCGTCCTTGTCAAAAAACCCAAAGGCAGCCGTCTGACAGGATGAGTGGAGAACCACTGCTCTTTTCCTGCACCGATATCCCAATACACGTGTGGGGCCCGTCTCCGACTTGCGCCGCTCTTGTCATACAGCAGACCCCTATCTTCTGGCATTCACCGCAGCTCTCTGTAAAGCTATTGTCTCTCAAAACCTCTGACATATCAGTGAATTACCGCTAACTCTTCTAAATATGCCTGAGCTCATGACTTATGCATGCCAACCGGAGCCTCTAATGCTCATAAATCTGAATGTTGTCAGGCAGGAGACGCGCCGTGCATTCGATATGCTCGCGGCGGCTGGCGGCGAGGCTAATTTGTTTGCTGCTAAAGGTCTGCGGATGGATTCTGAAAGTTCATTCGCACGCTGGCCGTCCCAAAGTTTGCTTTTGAAAGTGAATATCTTGTCTGCGCGAGGCGACACAGCTGGAATATGAAGTTACGAATGTCTTAATAGAGAATGCTTTTTAAAGAAACGGCATTTAACATGCAAAGCGTCAAACTCAAAGACCATCAGTGGGAGGAAAAGTCAGACATAGCCTTCAGCCCCTGCTAATCAGAGAGAGAGAGATGAAGACAGAGGAGAAAGAGAGAGAGAAATCCGTCTTTGTCACATTCATTTCAAAGCCAACCTCGTGTCTTCCTGCGCCCTGATGGATTGATAGCATGTACATGAGTGTGTGTGTGTGTGTATGTGTGCAGATGTAGCACTTCGAATAAACAGACAATAAATAATTACAGTCTCTCTTCTCATTCATTAGACATGAGCAGGGATCATTTGCAAACCTTTTCTTAAGCTTAATTTGCATAAAATAATTTCCGTGCAGTTGGATGTACTTGTGCTCGAGCTCCGTGAACGAGGCCCTTCGTTTGTTTGAATGGTCCTTATAAATTTCGGAGTTAATGTGAAGCAAATGAATCACCTTGAGATCCAGCGCTGTTCATTTCTTAAGCTTAAACCAGGAATTTTGATGCAGTTTTTGTCAATGATTGCAGGTGGACGGCACTAATTACAGGTGGATTTTGATCGCTTAGTCAAAAATGCAGTTTAGTTAATCGGATACATTCAAAAAGCAGCAAAAGACTCTTAAAGTACTCCTATTATGAAATTTAAAATGTTTCTTATTTTGTGTAGGAAGTCAACAACGGTTTTGGGAGTAATGTGCTACAAAAGTAATGTAATTAGGTGCGTTCAACTTCATGCAGCGCTGTGCAGATCGATTGAAATCTGTCTGAAAGCGGTGTATGCTGGTTAGAAATTTTGTCCGGATTGATGCTGCGCCAATGCCACGTGACTGTCACATGTGGCATCAAAGTACCGTGACAGTACTCCGAGATCATACGACTGATTCAGCCTGTGTAGCATCTGAAGAGAGGCTGCTGGAGCTGCGATGACGACACCGACATTATACGATTGGCCGAGTTCACTGCATAACAACAACCACGTGTGTTTTGGGTTTATTATTGGACAATTTCTGATCCACAAACTTCAAAACCAAACAATTCCCTTTTAACACCATCTCTATCTTGTACACATCATGCTTATTAAAAGACTACAGATATTTTACTGCAGTATCGTCTTTTGTTAAATAATTTGGTTATAAAGGCTAGATTGTTAGCACAGGTTTATTTTCGACCTTTTTATACAGACTATTTACTGCATTCAGCTCCATGGAGGATTTAAATGATATATTTTACTAAATAACCTAAATATTAACTCAAATAAGTCTTACTCTTAATATAAATAAATAAATGATGAGGACGCCATGTGATCGGTCATCATGACTGCCGCAACTTTGAGCCTCGAAGTATCCAGCTGTCCGGCTTGACGGGTCCATTTTCAACTCCACCCCCGCCTGCGCTCGGCTAATCTCGTTGATCACCGGCTGCAGCCATGCTTCATGTCAAACGCACCTTTTGTCAAATCCCCGGCTCGTTCCTGCTGCTCCGTTTACCATTCTCTCTAAAGCTGCGGTCACACTGGGCTTTTCCTCCCGTAGACTTCCATCCATACGCACGTGAATGCATCAGACCGGAAACGCAAGGTCATGCGTCAAGTTTCGCAGGTTGCTGCGGTGCAAAGTTCAAGCTTGGTGAACTCTGACCTGCGAAATCGCATCACTTGACTGCGTGAGACCAATCGAGGATCAAAACATGACCTCTCTGGACAGAAATTTAAAACATGGAGCAATCGCTCGCTTTTTTTAATGTCTAATAATCTTGTTTAATCCCGCCCCTTTTCGCAGCGCCGCACGACAGAATTTCGCACACACAAAGCCCAGTGTGACCGTAGCTTCACCATCATGTTCCCTCAGCACCAATCATAGCTCCCCATCTCCTGCCACCTCTCATCATGCCCGAGCACATTCACCTGAATTCAAAAGGACACACCGGCACCAGCAATCACCAGTTCCCCATATAACCCCAGCAAATCCAGTCAGTCAGTGGCTGGAATTGATGTCAGATGGTTCATCATACCTTTTCCCTGGCTTGCCTTCATCCGTGGATGTTCTACTAAGGACGTTTCTTCATAACCTGTGAATGCCAAAAGGGTAACTACTAGTATATAATAGCGACAACAGAAGATTATTAAACTATCGCAAGCTCTGTGATTGGTCGGCTTGGTAATGGTGATGAGCATGGGTGGTGCTGAGAGCCGCTAGCCCGATGAAACAAGTGTTTATAAGTGTCGAATGATGTGAAGGAGCTCCAAATGGAAAGATTTGTTTTGTGTTTGATTAAATTTGTTGCACGTCCGCCGGTTCCCGCCTCTGAATGAGCGAGTTTTAGCTACTTTTAGCTTTCAGAAAAATCAAAACACCCGTAAAAAAACTTGACACATAGGAACATGAAAACCTACTGCCAGCTAGTGTTTCGGAAGTGTTATTGCAGAGCTAGTAGTTTTCAGTATAGTTTTCTGGATGGCAACAATCAACAGTTTGAAAATTGAGTAAGAACTACAAAGGACCAAAACATCTACCAGACAAGTTACCCCTCAAGCTATTCAATCACTGTCAATGTAAACGTCTCTTTAGAGGGAGAATTTTCAATCAAACCCTTTTATTTCTCACCTGTGAATGAACAGAGTACATTTCCACTGGTCCTCATTGGAAAGTTATCGAGGTTTTAATCCCTAAACAGCGAGAGTTCGTTTCAGTCTCCGCACCCCATATCGACAGCGAACAGAAGCGGCACAAATAAACACTTCAGCATTGACTTTCTTTCATAAGCAGGCCGCTTCTCTCTCTTTTTCCACGCTGAGGTGAAAATCACATCAGCATCTGTTGGAAATCTCATTGTTTCTGTTCACGCTCGCTGGTAACGTCCATAGTTGTTAGTAACCAGGCTGCGAATAATACATTGACGATCAGGGGGGGGTCAACTTTTTTGGTAATGTTAACTTGTGTACTACATGTTTCAGTCACTTATGTATTTATATTTAATCACATTTAGTTTATTAATGAAACGTATTTAAGGTTTCAGTGTTTTGAGGGATATTTACTGTATTCTGACCTACAGTGCATGCTCTGGTTAGCTATTTGAGACATTGTAGGTCAAACTTTGCATCTGATCTGACTTTATATGTTGATACAAACAGCTATTTTACATGGAAAGTGTCTTGTGGGCACTTAGTGTTTACATCAGTGCTCCTAGATCAGCCGGTTTCTGGCTGTTGAATGACGTTTTTCTCACATATACTCATTGGCGCGATTATGCATTAACAATGGTATGAACCATAATAGGGGTGGTCTAATGTATATTTATATTATCTATTATTTTAATTGATAGCATTAATATTTAAAATACAGATCAGAGTGAACTATTTTTAGTATTAAAGGGCTGACCACCCATACATTTTGTTTTGATGTCCTTTAGGATGGATCGAGGGTTAATTAGGGGGTCAATCACCCTAAAACAACCAATTATTTGCACCCTGTAACTGACCCATCTGGACGGAATGTAAAGCAGCGCCTGACGGATTCTCAGATAGACTGTAAAAGAATTCTCACCCCTGCGGTCTGGGCCACCGGCTGAGCTGCTCTCTCACACATCCCGCACCGGCGAGGAGCCGCTTTGACAGGTAATCAACTGTAATTTCATGCACCACATTATTGCAGCCTGGATGTAACAACTGTGGCCACTTCCAGCGGAGCCCGAGCGCACGGCGAGCCGAGGATTAGCGCAGTGCCAATGGAGAAAACGAGAGAGGGAGAGATTGGGGAAAGGCGAACAAAGGGATGTGAATTAGGAGAAAGAAACATGAGGTGAAATGGAAGAGCAGAAGCTCTGGAGATGCTGTCAGACTAATCTCAGCCTCAGATGGCACGTCCAGCGTCCATTCACAGACCCCCTGACATGCGCCAAAAAATGGCAAGAGCTGACTAAAATTACCTTCTCCAATCAGGCCAGAAATATCCGAGTGACTGGACTTTGCTGAAAGAGGGAACCTGCGCCTGCTCGAAAATTGCATTGTGAATATTATAGACCCAACTGAGCGTGGAAAAAAGTGTCGGAGCTGCCAGCTGGACATTAACTTTGAAAAAGAGGACACACCTAATGGCTCAGTGCAGTGTTTACCTGCATCCAACTGCAAAATTACGATGCTCCGCTCGTTACAATGCAGGAGGAAATAATATGTTTACTGTGGTCACGAATTAACAAACATATCAGGAATTTTTTTAACTTATCCTCATTTTAAGCACGCAATGTCATAATGCGTGCCTTTAGATGTGTGCTTTGTATAATAATTTGTTCCCTCGTTACAGCATTATGGCCAAATTATCATAATTGATTTTGAATGAGTTCTTTAGAAAAACCAGAGGATGGAATTTTATTGTTGTGGTCTGTATTTTTGCTCTTTACGTATGTTTAATTTGTTTAGTGCACTCTATAATAATAGTTGCTGTAGTTTACCTATTAGTATAGTAAGTCAAAATGATGGTATGTCTAAATTAATAACCTTTCTGTGCAATTTTTAATATAGAAAAAAAATAATAATAATCCGGAGGTGATACAGTGGATCAATAGTTAGCACTGTCATCTCACAGCAAGATGGTCGATAGTTCGAGTCCCAGGCTAGGCCAGTTGGCATTTCTGTGTGGACTTTGCATGTTCTCCACGTGTTGGTGTGGGTTTTCTCTGGGTGCTCCGGTTTCCCTCACAGTCCAAACACATGCGCTATAGGGGAATTGAATGAACTAAATTGTCCATAGTGTATGTGTGTGCATGTGAGTGTGTATGGGTGTTCCCCAGTACTGGGTTGCAGCTGGAAGGGCATCCACTGTGTAAAATAAATGCTGGATAAGTTGGCTGTTCATTCCGCTGTCGCGACCCCTGATGGATAAAGGGACTAAGCCAAAGGAAAATGAAATGAAAAACAAATCCCGTGTGCAGTTTAATAAAGTTTTTTAACACATTAAAAAACACATATTTTTAATAACTAACTTCTTACAATTTAAAAATTGTATTGCTGTTGATGACAGCACATAGTTATTTTGCAAGCTACTAGTAGTCAGCTTTAAGTGCAATTTAAAGACTAGGTTAATTATGTTAATTCAGAATCAGAATCAGAAAGAGCTTTATTGCCAGGTATGTTCACACATACGAGGAATTTGTTTTGGTGACAGAGCTTCTACAGTGCAACAGGATTACAGAGACAGGATAAAAAACAGATAATAAATATATTTTTAAAAAATAGAAGTAAGTAGTGAGTGCAAATATACAGATTGACAAGTGTATGTACGTGTTTATTACTATATACAACGTTATATGTGCAGCTGTTATGTGCAAATTGGCATGTAAAGTGTGTTGTTAAATAAGTGTATATGTGTATAAAAGTGTATAGCAAGTAGTGATGTTGGTTCCACAATTATTGTCATCAAGTGTTCATGAGATGGATTGCCTGAGGGAAGAAACTGTTTCTGTGTCGGGCTGTTCTGGTGCGCAGTGCTCTGTAGCGTCGACCAGAAGGTAAAAGTTCAAAGAGGCAGTGTGCTGGGTGTGAGGGGTCCAGAGTGATTTTGGCAGCCCTCCTGCTCGCTCTGGATACAGTTCTTGGGGAGTAGGAAGGGTTGTACCAGTGATTCGCTCAGCAGTCCGAACTATTCGACGTAGTCTTTGGGGGTCGTATTTAGTAGCTGAGCTAAACCAGACAGTTATTGATGTGCAGATGACTGATTCAATGATGGAGGTGTAGAACTGTTTCAGCAGCTCCTTTGGGAGGTTAAACTTCCTCAGCTGACAAAGAAAGTACAGCCACTGTTGAGCTTTTTTGACAATGGAGTCAATGTGAGTGTCCCACTTCAGGTCCTGAGAGATGGTGGTGCCCAGGAACCTGATTGACTCCACTTAGGCAAGTTATGTTATTTGGGCAAAGTCATTAAACAACAGTGGTTTGTTTTTTTAGCCAATCAAGAAAGAAAATTAATATTTTTTTACCTTAATTAAAAAAATAATAATAAATGCATATATTTTAGCCAAACTAACAAAAAGAAGACTTTATACAGAAGAAAATAATATTATAAATACTGTAAAAATTCCCTTTCTCTGTGATAAATCACTTATTTGAAAAAAGAAAAAAAACATTAACATTTCACAGGAGGGCTTACAAATGTAATAAATATAATAAAAAAATAAATACTTTTCATATTTGGTTTATTTCGGCTAGAATAAAGCCAGTTTTTAATTTTTTTAAAAACCAATATTATTAGCCCATTTAAGCAATTTTTATTGATAGTCTACAGAACAAACCATCATTATACAATAACTTGCCTAATTACCCTAACTTGCCTAGTTAACCTAATTAACCTAGTTAAGTCTTTAAATGTCACTTTAAGCTGTATAGAAGTGTCTATTTTAGTTAAATTTAGTTTACCCAATTCACCTATAGCACATGTGTTTGGACTGTGAGGGAAACCGGAGCACCCAGAGGAAACCCACACCAACACGGGGAGAACATGCAAACCCCACACAGAAACCCAAGGCCCAGCTGAGACTTGAACCAGTGACCTTTTTGTTGTGAGGCGACAGTGCTAACCGCTGAGCCACTATGCTGCCTAGATTTAATCAGTTGAAAAAATAATATCTAGCTGTCAAAAAAGCCAGATCCAGTCAGTTAAATTCTATGAGATTGGGTTACTTATACTCAGGCGCACAATTGATGAAGCTTCAAACTCCTAACAAATAACTAACAAACATCAGTCACATCAAGTTTATTCAACAACTATAGAGTGTTGAATGGGGAAAAGTGTAACAGTCAAAATGGTGAATGAAGCTCCTCCTACTAGTACAGGAGCCAATCAATTATGGCTATAGACTAACATTTCTCTGGAAGAGGGACTCAGACCAGATGTGTGCTTTTGCAACAGGTTTTGTGATCAACAAACACACTGGAATCTCAGCGAATACTTGCTTCACAGACATAAGAAATATATCTACATAAAGCTTTAACTTTTCGATGAACTGACTACACTTGAAAACAAAAGTTTTTTTTTTTTGGTTTTGTAATCTGTATGAAATGAACATGAGCTAGTCCATCCTGTCAAATGCACATTACATGACAGCAACTAACAGAATGCTCACAAACTTGTAAACAATGAGTCGCTGTCATTTCTGGAGGAGATTTACCATCAAGACCCAAGTTGTGGATTACTTCAGAAGAGCAGTGCGATCAGACGATCATTATCCAGAGGATGATAATTAGTAACACGGCCACGGCCGGTTTAATTTTATAAGTGATTATACATACGTAATTTAATCGTAAGCTTGGCTAACAGTTTTGGAGAATTTGATGTTTCCCCATTCAGAAAGAATGCCTGAGCATACTGCCCGAGAGGCGTTTCAAAGATGGCCGCCGAGTGAAATGACTTGCCCTTAAGGGACTTTGGTTTATTAGTTTAATTATGTTATAAGTATGTAATCCAAATTGATGGAATCTGTATATGCAATTAGAATACATAAATCTTATTGATTATGAATAAATCATTTATTGAGTGAAGTAAATGATGACGCTTTCACTTCAAGCAAGGCTTGTATACAGTATAGGAGACTATAGAGTAAACTGAATGCAGCAGGCAGATGTTGCGAATGAAGAGTTTTACGAATGAGAGCCGGACTCCTGCAGGCGGTAACCTCTGAGTTCAGGCCCAGCAGGTGTGGTTCTGATTGGACGAGAGAGAGGGCAGGCTTCATTTAGACTTCACCTCTGACACACACACTCACTGCTGTCAGTTAAAACACTCCAGAGTGCACAAACACAGCAACAGCACTGATTCTTACCAGAACCTTCCGCTCTTGTAACTTTTTTATATGGCTCAAGAATGTAACCTGTGTAAAAAATGTCATCTCCTGAGGAACAGGTAACTTGGAATGCATGATTCTGATTGGTTAATTATGCATTATATTTTCTTGTACGGTGTTGCTATTTCTAGCAGTGGAGATCCTCTGAATAAAGCAGAGTACTCCAAAAAATAAAATCCAGAATACACACACAAAAAAAGTATTTTTTCTTGCTTGTTCAAACTACTTATTTCAAATAAGCTGAAACACAATTACTGAGATTTTTTAGGCACAACTTAATTATTTATGTTTCATCCACTTAAATTTGTTAGTAAACGTAATCAATTTGTGTTGGGACAACATAAATAAATTGTGTGGAACCCTGCATTTTTTACAGCAACATAGGCTCATTCAGAAAACGTAGCCCTATATACATTTCTGGAGATCGCAAATTACGTAGCCAGAGCTATGTATGGCTGCACTTCATCTTTAAAACGAACACTATGGAGTGGTATGACGCTGTTCTTTTTCTTGCTTACCAGTTGACCGCTTGCCTCCATATGGACGGCTTTTCTGCTGTTACCAGTTTGTCCAGTAGCTCGACATGTATGGCGGTGGACTTGAGACCCAGAGCGGAGTTGACCGCAACAACGGGGTTCGAGTGCAGTAAAGATTGGTTCAAGAAAGCAGGTATGGTAATAGGGGACCTTTTATGTCCCTTTTTACAAGATGTACAATAAGTCTCTGACATCCCTAGAGAATTTATGTGAAGTTTCAACTTAAAATACCACACAAATAATGTTTTATAACTCTTTGAAACGGACCCTTTTAGGCATTGAGCCAAATTGCGTCATTTTGGTGACTGTCGCTTTAAATTTATATGAGATCTTTTCAAAAGAGGGAAGAGCAACAGATGCCTATGTGTCAGCATAGTGGCAGATTCAAAAACAAGACTAATGTCCTATGCTAATGAGGAAGAGATGGTCAGTAATGGGTGGGGCTTTCTCACTCTGATGACACGTACAACAGGAGAATGTCAATCAAAGTGTTTCTGCAGACTGTTTTTATCAAGTGTGATTATAAAGAATAAAATGAATACATTTTTACCATTAGAGGCTGGCTATATTCACACAATGTTGCCACACAACTGTGTTTAAACCCCTAACAAAATTGATTTTTGGAAAATAGTTCCCCTTTAATTTCCTTCATATTCATGATGTGTCGTGTTATGATTATAAAGATGTCTTATGAACACCCTTTCAGTAACCAAATGTCATTTGGTAGCCATTAAAAAAAGGCCATTGATGCATGGACAAGCCTTTGAAACTTTGACATTTAACTTTTGATATAATATTGCTATAAGTATTATCATTGTTTTTTTCAATCCTATCAAAACCAGTGACCTGGGGCCTCATATATCAACGCTGCGTACGCACAAAAACTTTGCGTACGCCAGATTTCACGCTCGCGTTTGGATTTACTAACGATGAAATTAACGTGAGAATGTGCATTGGTCCACGCCAACTTCATGTCTGGCGTACGTGTATTTCTTGTGTGTGTTTGTTTTATTTCCATTGGCGACTCCTAGAGGCAATTATGTTAAATTGCAATACAAAGTATCACACCAACACATGTAAAAAACATTGCTATTAGTTTATAATTGATAAAATGGGTTAATTGACACAATATTTTGTTTTACCAATTATGTGATTTACAACATTCAAAAGCATTTGAAAATGTATACAACTCTAAGTCTTTGGCAATGGCCGTGTTGGCCTTATTAAAGGACATTGTCAATGGTCGAATCCGAAGGCTCCAAGGTGGCAGTGTGCGCAATGGGTGGCTTTTTGGTGAGTGATGTATTTAAAGATATTCCATATTTTTATTGAGCGTAATTATTTAACTGCATATCAGGAGACCGCAGTTATCCATTAAAGACGTGGCTATTAACCCCCCTCAACAACCCACAAGCTGACAAAGAGCGCAGATACAATGATGCCCATTCTCGCACTTGGTCAGTTGTAGAGCGGGTGATTAGGCAGCTGAAATGCCGGTGGCGCTGCCTTGATAAGAGCGGAGGGGTGCTGCTATACCGCCCTAACAAAGTGTTCCTCTAATACATCTGTGTCTCCCACAGACACGGATACTACTCCAGACAGTAAAGTGTCGCCCACAATTGAGGCAAATCTCTCCTCAAAGGTTGTTAGTTCAGCATCCCTTGTTCCCCCACCTGTTCGGTCAACACTTTGACAGTGCACCGCTGTTCTCCTCTGAACCTGCACCTTTACATCGGAACATTTCTTTTTTAATTCATTCACAGTGCGATGTTCCCACTTCGTTAATCGCATCAGCTAAACTCTCTGTTGTTAATTCTGGAGGACAAACTTGCAAATAACACCATTTATCTCCGGTCTACCACCGATAGGAGCACCTCCCATTCACATTCTGTGAAGTTTCTCTTCTTGCTTGCTTTTGCCATTGCTTTTCATTTGGTTTTGCCAAAGTGGAGGCATTAGCATATTTATTAGTAAAGAGAATATCCATGGGATTCCGCGTACGCAGCGTTTCATTTATCTGTTTTTTTACTGCGTACGCACATTTACAGCTTTGTCCGTACGCAATGTTTTAATGTTAATTCAACGCAAGTCTTTGTACATGAGGCCCCTGTTCTGTGGGTCATGATCCAGTAGTTGAGAAGTGTTCATATTGAACACACACTCAGAGCGTCTGTGGCTCAGGTCGGATTTGGTGTGGAGGGGAAAGTGTCTTTGCCATTTAGAGATGGAGTTTTTTTTTTTGTCAAGGCTTCTGAAAGCAAACACGAAAGGATTGCAGCAAAACACAACAAGAGGCAGCCAATAAATGCGCGAGGCTTTAAGAGCATCTCATCTCATCTCTCTTTCACTCTTACACTCCTTTCATTTGAGCGAGTGCGGTGTAATTTTTTTTTTCGCTGGGTATTCATGGTATATCTCATTTGTGAGTTTCCATGGCCACTGCGAGCAGACGGAGGGTCTTTATTAGACTGAAGCGGACAGTGACTCGGGGATGGACCCCTCGAATGAATGCCTGTCTGCTTTTCACGAGAAGAAACCAAGACGCTGAAACATGATTCAGTGAATTTCATCTTATTTCAGGGGACAAAGAGTGAATTAAAGAGCGAAAGCGAAAAAAGTAAAGGCTTTTCTGCTCTTTCTTTTGCAGCACTTTAAGTTCGGCAAAGAACATTTTCATTATCGGCAGCTATTTTGGGCGATGATGAGTTCTTTGTGGTTGCTATGAGAACTATTAATGATAATATAAATTTCATGAAAATAATTACAAACATAGAACATTTATCGTGGTGATTTCTGCGCGAATGCATTGTGCTGGATCATGAAGTCAGGAAACCCATCATTTTGGAGCATATGTGATTTCATGCAAATTATGGACACTTGTCCAGAGCAGAAAATTGCACAAAATGTATTATTACACAATATGTAAAAAAAAGAAAAAGCTGAGTCCAACACTTCTATTAGAGAGAGAGAGAGAGAAAGAAAGAGATTCAATCTGATGATTGCAAGAAAATAAATTTGAAGGTGGCAATGTCAATCTGACGTCATGTTGACATCCTGTGCCTGCCCTGTTCACTGTTCCAGAATATTTTTAAATGTTTCTCAGAATAAAATATATTATGTTCAAAGGGAATTTTTTTTTACCCAGACATTTAAAAAGAATATATTTTAGAGCAGAATGCTACCCATTAGCATTCCATGCCATCCAAAGCCATGCCTCCAGGAATCACGAACGCTCACCGTAAAGATGACAGTAGACAACCCACTAGATCACGACATTCACCAGTTAGAAAATTTTATAGTACTTAATAATCAGGACTTGACATTAACTTTTTTGATCACCAGCCACTGTGGCTAGTCGGTTTCCAACATTACTAGCCACTCGGCATTTTCCCTAGCCACAATTTTGTTGTTGGGAAAATATATTTTATAGTCTTTGATGTCGAACGTATTTTAACAGCTGTAAATAAATTTTGCACTGAACTGTTATATTTGTGCCCTTCTTGAATTTCAGGTGAAATGATTCCAAAATCTCCAATAATGAAATGCATTTTTATCGCTCGCCATGGTTGCAGCTCTCAGACTGGTTGTAGTAGCTTAATGCTTTTAGCGGGAGAGAGGATTTGACGTGGTGCGCCACAAATTCAAACCGAAAAACTAACAAAAAGCATTAGAATAGCAGCGTTTTAATAGATGGCCTTAGCAGAAGGCATCGTGCATATCAAAAACAGGCAAAGCAACAGATTAATAATATTCAACATATCCCAGATTTTTAAGGAGTATTTTTAGATGTAACCCCATTTGTAATCTTTGACATTTTCATAAGTAACTGTAATTTAATTACACATTTTCTTCTCAGTAACTGTAGCAAATTACTGTTACTTTTATTTTGTAATTAAATTACATAACGACGTTATGTGTAACTAGTTACTCCCCAACACTGACTGTAGTATTATAATTTCCAAAAATTTTAAATCTCCCATCATTTACTCACGCTTTACTAGCTACAAAACTGTTGCCAGAGACTTAAAAAATATGATAAGAATCAACTTTTGACTTGACTAGTACTATACAGTTATATAGTATTATAATTTCCAAAAAACGAAAATTCTCCCATCATTTACTCACGCTTTACCTCTTCCAAAACTGTTGCAAGAGACTTATGAAATATAATAAGAATCAACTTCTGACCTGACTATTATTATATACAGTATAGGATTGTAATTTCCAAAAATGTTAATTCCCCCATCATTAACTCACACCATTTGTTTCAAAACTGTTGCAAGAGACGTTGAAAATATAATAAGAATTAACTTTTGAACTGACTAGTATTATAGTATTATCATTTCCAAAAATGAAAACTTTCATATCATTTACTCACGCTTTACTAGTTCCAAAACTGTTGCAAGAGACTTAAAAATATGATAAAAATCTACTTTTGAACTGATTTGTATTATAGTTTTATAATTTCCAAAAAATAAATTCCCCCATCATTTACGGACCTTTTACTTGTTGTAAAACTGCTACAAGAGACAAAGAAGATATAATAAGAATCAACTTTTGAACTGACTAGTATTATAGTATTTTAATTTCCAAAAATGAAAATTCTTCCATCATTTACTCACGCTTTATTAGTTCCAAAAGTGTTGCAAGAGACTTAAAAACAATGATAAAATCCACTTTTGAACTATTATTATTATTATTATTATTATTATTATTATTATTATTATAATTTCCAAAAAATTTTAATTCGCCCAACATTAACTCACACCATTTGTTTCAAAACTGTTGCAAGAGACGTTGAAAATATCATAAGAATCAACTTTTGAACTGACTAGTACTATAGTATTATCATTTCCAAAAATGAAAACTTTCATATCATTTACTCACGCTTTACTAGGTCCAAAACTGTTGCAAAAGACTTAAAAACTATGATAAAACTCAACTTTTAAACTGACTAGTAGTAACTATAGTTTTATAATTTCCAAAAAATAAATTCTCCCATCATTTATGTACCCTTTACTTGTTGTGAAACTGCTGCAAGAGACAAAGAAAATATAATAAGAATCAACTTTTGAACTGACTAGTATTATAGTATTTTAATTTCATTTACTCAAGCTTTATTAGTTCCAAAAGTGTTGCAAGACACTTAAAAACTATGATAAAATCCACTTTTGAACTAACTATTATTATTATTATTATTATTATTATTGTTATTATTATTATTATTATTATTAATATTAATATTATTGTTATTATTATTATTATTAATATTATTATTATTGTTATTATTATTATTATTATTATTGTTATTGTTATTATTATTACTATTATTATTATTATTAATATTATTATTATTATTATTATTGTTATTATTATTATTATTATTATTATTGTTATTATTATTATTATTGTTGTTGTTGTTGTTGTTGTTATTATTATTATTGTTATTATTATTATTAATATTATTATTATTATTATTGTTATTGTTATTATTATTACTATTATTATTATTATTACTATTATTATTATTATTATTACTATTATTATTATTATTATTACTATTATTATTATTATTATTATTATTATTGTTGTTATTATTATTATTATTATTGTTATTATTATTATTATTATTGTTGTTGTTGTTGTTATTATTATTATTATTGTTATTATTATTATTATTATTATTATTGTTATTATTATTATTATTATTGTTATTATTATTATTATATAGTACTATAATTTCCAAAAAAAACGAAAATTCCCCCATCATTAGCTCACACCACTTGTTCCAAAACTGTTGCAAGAGACTTAAAAAATATGATTATGAAAATATGATTATCAACCTTTGAACTGATTAGTATAATATAATTATATATATATTAAATTCTCCAATCATTCACTCACCCTTTCCTAGTTCCAAAACATTTGCAAAAGACTTATATATTATATATAATTATATACTTATGACCTATATATTTTAGTAGCTTTTTGCAATGTGCGTCTTACCTGGTCACTTTACAGCCCTTTGCTGGGTCACCGAAATGAAAGTAAAGCAGAAAGCGAGATCTGTCAGACCGTGGGTTCATTATGATGTTTACTGTTTTCCAATCACCTCATAAGCAGGTCAAACGCTTTCTTCTTCTACAGGCCGCACACGTCTGCTTATCAGTCCACAGGCTTGTTTTTGTTTTCCTTGCCTATTGATTGAGTTTGCTTCCGTTTGAAGATTAAGACGCTGCAGAAAGAGAGAGAAAAGAGAGAGGTTTATATGTGTTCATCAGAAATCCCGACACCTGAGGCTGAGTGTGTGTGTTAGTGTTTGTGTGAATGATGTTTCCTCTGTTTACGTTGTGTAAGACTATAAGTGTAAAAGTGAGTGTTTAGATGGTCTGGGTGCAGATCTGCGTCTTTGCGTTTGTGTTTGAGGTTTGATCAGAGATTAATGTGATTAACATAACACAAAAACGGAACCACATCTCTGAAACATACTAATGAAGTAGATATGGATGCATTTTATGGTCTGGGTAGATCAGAGATGATCAGAAACAATCAGTTCTTGTAACCAAGAAAGATCTAAATGAATTTCAACAGGGTCAAAACTAGGCTTGGGATGATAACCGTTTTCAAGGTATACTGGTTTCAGTGTTGCCAGATCGGAAATGTCAAAGTATCGTATCAGAACCTCAAAATTATTGTATTTGGAGGAAAATTATCGTACACAAGTCAAAAGGAGAGTATACAGCTATAATCTACACCACTGTTTCCCAACCCTGTTCCTGGAGGCACACCAACAGTTCATGTTTTGGATGTCTCCCTCATCTGACCCATTAACTTCAGGTTTTGGAGTCTCTTCTAATGTTCTGATGAGTTGTTTCAGGTGTGTTTGATTAGGGAGAGGATGAAAATGTGTACTGTTTGTGTGCCTTCAGGAACAGGGTAGGAAAATCTGCATTAGAAGAGACTCCAAAACCTGAAGTTAATGAGTCAGGTGAGGGAGAAATCCAAAACATGAACTGTTGGTGTGCCTCCAGGAACAGGGTTGGGAAACACAGATGTACACAAATCGCATTTTGACACAACGTGCAATTACCACAATACATAAAAAAAATAATATTAATAATAGGCAAACCTTGGAAGGTTCAAACTCCACCTTCAAGTCGCTGTCATCGCATACCTGCGTGTTGCCAGGTGTTCAGGGATTCATTTTGCGATACAAATTGGACCGCAAAATAGTGCTGGTTGGTTTGAAAGCAGTGCACCCTTCCGAATGTTTAACACACTTTGAGGTGTGCATGAGCCCATTTAGAGTATCTGTAATGAGCCGATTTTGTGGCTTTGTTTTGTTGAGATTAACTTTGGAAAAACATGTTTACATTATGCATTTGAATGGGGGACAAACGAGAACATCAAAGGCAAACTCCCCTGTCTTCCTCACTTCCCTTTTCAGCACTACTTTTTTAAACTGCATTGGTTAAACGATCGACCTGACGAGTCCACCTGAAAACTACTGACCTGACACGGCCGTGAGCGGCAGGAATGTTAACTCATGAGAGACATTCTCCACACTCAAAATTTATTTATTTTTTGCTTGTTCAAACTACTTATTTAAAATATTTAAAATAAGCTTAAACAACACAATTCTGGAGATTTCATTTGGATAACTTAATTTTTTTTTATGTTCAATCCACATAAATTTGTTAAAAGTGTTAAGTTTACTTAAACAGTTTGTGTTGGGACAACATGAATGAATTGGAACCCTGCATTTTTTAGTGCACGTTGATTGGCTGAGAAGATGTGATGTAAGATTAGATCCTCCTCACAGACAGTAGACAAAAGATGCAGCTCAGTAAGTATAGAAGCCCCATAACAATGAAATTAATTTGAAATGCCATAAAATTCTGAAATGATTGTACATTTATAGGATTTTTTTTTTTTTCATTATTGATCGTACATCGTACAGAGGTCGAAATTTTCATACAAATACAATAATTATCATACGTCTGGCAATGCTGTGTGGTTTGGAAAAGTCAAGGTTTTAAAACTGTAAAGTTTTCTGCTATACCAATCCTACGATATACGTGAGTTGTTGTTTTTTTTTACATTTTGTTTAAAGTTTTTAGGAAAACAGTATTTTCAGCAGAAAAGATCTCCAAACACGCCTTTTCAAGTTAAAATAAATCTGTGCTTTTGAAACTAATGAAGACAGCAGGTCAATGATTCAAACGGCTCCAAAATATTTTTAAAGTTTCTCAAAATAAAATATGTGTTCAAAGAAGAAAAAAGTTGTAGTTTTTTTACCCAGACATTTAAAAAGAATATATTTTAGAGGCGTAATCACAATACCGTAAAACCGTGATATTTTTATCAAAGGTTATCATACCGTCAGAATCTTTACAGTTTCACAAACTCTTTCAAGTCCTCAAAAAAGTCATCCATTAGAAGCAAAAGTATGGAAGGATGGGTTAATGTGAATCTCAGTGGTCAATCAGTTCACTAATGAACTAAAGATGAAAACACTGACAAAATAAAATGACAACCTAGAGTCCTGACCTAAACCTTATTAAAAATGTGAACAGCATCTTCTCAAAATACTGGTAAAAAAGACCTTCTCCAGTCTCAGCTGCAACTACAGTGTTTGAGATTTAGAGCAGTCCATAGGCTGGCATTATGCAAATCTGTTTTAAACCTCACTTCAGTTTGTGCAGGAGGTAAAACTGAAATCACTGACGACTCGTGTCAGGTACACATTCGAGTCTCCCCTGAAAAAACACTGAAATAATAAAATGACAACTCAGAGTCCTGACCAAAACCTTATTGAAAATGCAACTACAGTGTTTGAGATCCAAATCAGATGTTGTTTGTGCGCAACCAATGAAGACCATAGGCTGGCATTATGCAAATCTGTTTCAAATCTTGATTCAGATTGTGCAGGAGTTAAACTGGAATCATTGATGACTCATTTCAGGTACACGCTTGTGTCTCTTCGCAAAAAACACTGAAATAATGAAATGATAACCCAGAGTCCTGACCTAAACCTTATTGAAAATGTGAATCTACATTTGACATACAAATGCTACTCTCCGTTAAACATTGTTGCAGACGAGGTTCATCACAATTCAGCAGGACAATGCGCTCTACAACTCAGATATTGTTCAGGTTTGAAGATCATGGTGAAGAGTCAATCAAATGAATAAAACACAACACTTATATGTAAACATTTGTTAGCATGAATTGCATTTACTATAATTGACAAAATGTAAATCGAATCCTTTCGCACCTCTTGTTTCTATCTAAAAAGACAAAGAGAACAATGTGTGGAAATAGTAATGGAGCAAATTGATGTAGGTAAGTAAAAATGTCCCCAATTAAAAAAAAAAGATTAATTATTGGATATCTATCTACACCAGGGGTCACCAAACTTGTTCCTGGAGGGCCGGTGTCCTGCAGATTTTAGCTCAAACCCTAATCAAACACACATGAACAAGCTAATCAAGGTCTTACTAGGTATTCTTGAAACAATCAGGCAGGTGTGTTGAGGTAAGTTGGAGCTAAACCCTGCAGGGTGACCCCTGATCTACACACTCACTAGATAGGAATTTCAACAAGGAAACCATAAAAAAGCCAATTGAGCGCTCATGTGTTGTGTTTTATTATTATTATTTTTTTTTTTTTTGGATCTGTCAATTGTATAATATCAAAGTAGAAATTAATGTGTCATACTACCACTGAAACATGCCAGATCTACTGTGAAACTAATTCAGCATCTAGGATTCAAGAACTTAGTAGGAAAGTAAGAAAGATAATAATAATTCTGAAGTATCTTTTGTTTCCTGTCACGCCATGGTACCATACCATCTGGTATCATTATGTAAGTGAACACAAACAACAACAAAACTATTTTCATGCAAAGCATTTAGCATCTTAAAACATTCAATGATGAGCCAAAATGAAGAGAGCGGAGTGAATTTTAAGTGAGCACTCTTCTGAGACAAACAGAGAGTGAAGTTTGTTCAAATTATATCTTCATCGGATCTGGTTTATTTTGTACAGTAGCATAATGAATATAGCAGTGTATATATATGAACATTTATCTTGTCACATTTGCCACAAGTAGAATGCAAAGTTAATGCGTGGGTGTGGGTGCATTGCAAACTGTAATGGGATTTGTGTGTGACTGATGGTTTCAGAAAGGCTTCAATAAACTCCACTAAATATCCATCAAATATACTTAGTATTTTTGATTAAATAAACTGGATCTCTGCTCGGTCTCAACAGGCACACAACGTCATAAGACATTAATAATAGGTTAGATTTAGGTTGTGCCATCAGGTAACCAAAATTCAATGTCTCAGAATCAGTTTTATTGCCAAATGTGCTTCACACACACAAGGAATTTGTTTTAGCTATAGAAACTTCCAGTGTACATAAAGTGACAAGTGACCAACACAAAATAAATAAATATGAAAAATAAAAAAGACGATAAACATTAAACAGAGATGCAGTTTGGTTGGGTGCAATAGGACCAGTGGGTTACACATGGGGGCTCATCCGGGATGGGAGTGAGGTTTAGGGGGTGAGTGTAAGGGAGGCTAGCTAGCAAGGTGCTATACAGATAAACCTCACTCCTCTTACCTCAAAAGGTGGTCTAGCGACAGACACTAGAGGCCATGGTCTTTAGCCTCCTTGTTAGAGCAGCCGACTCCCATGCAAAGAATCACTAATTCAATTCCAGCTCAGACTAGTTTGGGTGCAGTAGAACCACTGGGTTACGCATGGGTGCTCGTCAGGGATGGGAGTGAGGTTTAGGGAGTAAGTGTAATGGAGGCCAGCTAGCAAAGTGCTATGCTGGTAAACCTCACTCCTCTGACCTCAAAAGGTAGTCTAGCGACAGACACTAGATTCCATGGTCTTTAGCCTCCTTGTTAAAGCAACTGACTCCCATGCAAAGAATCTCTGGTTCAATCCCAGCTCAAACCGGGTTGGGTGCAGTAGGACCAGTGTGTTGCACCAGCGTCTAAGGATAATGGATTTTGGTAGCTTTTAAACAAAACCTTTAACCTAATATCTTTGTCATTTAAAAACGTTATTAGTGCACGTTGACGTTGATATTTGGTTGATTTAAGATTTTGTTGGAAAGTGACCAAAACTCAACGTCGACCTAACATCTTAAACATCTTTAAGTCTTATTGAAGTCAAATAATGACATTTATTTGTCAGGTATAGCAACCAAAATCCAATGTCTGATAGACGACATAGTGGTAATGTCCACACAATGTCAAGCTGTAACATAATTAGACGTTGATATCTGGTTGATATTAGGTTGGACGTTGAACATTGACTTTAGCCTGATGTTGGATTCTGACGTCAACCAGATTTTCATTTCCAAACAAAATGCAACGTGCCCATGCCGTTGGGGTACAACATCAATCTGACGTCATGTTGATGTCCTGTGCCTGCTGGGGTGTCTGTCTCTGTCACTGACTGCTGTTTATCTGATGTAACGCAGTACAAGCAGACACGCATGTGGAAACCAGCTCAGAGAGTTTTTCCCCGAGATTACACTTTTGAGAACTGAGAAAAACGTACCCTGGACTACGTTTTTGTTTTCACAAATCCACTAGAGGGCGCCGTGTACATTTTGGACAATCTCTAATACGTTACTGGGGCACGTTTTCTCACATGTGCCAAATCTCATAAATCCACCAGAGACCGATGTGTACATTTATGCGTATCTTAATGTCTTTGGCGTCTCATTGTGCAGAATATATCAGCTTGATATCGACTGACCTACTCTGCCCCTTCCTTAAACCCAACCAATAGTGTTTTCAAAAGCAAAATAGAACAGAAAATGCTTTTATTGAGTTTCATTTTACGTAGTTACTGAAGCCATCCTTCACCGGATGCAAAACCTTTTCTACTCCATGCATACCTGTCAACATCGGGAGAACAAACTCATTTGCATTTAAAGGCACAGGCTACAAAAACAACTACACTTTCCTCTGACCCCAAAATGGGCATTTTCAGCATTGCGTAATAAATAATCTGACGGGTATTTTGAGCTGAAACTTTATAGACACGTTCTGGAGACAACAAAGATTTCTCTTACGTCTTGTGAAAAGGGATGAAACAGGAGCCCTTTAAAAAGAATGTAATTTGTGGATAAGTGCTTACTGTAGACAATTCTCTCCCAAACCAGTCATCACTACTTCCTCAGCACTTGGAAAAACAGTGATATGAACAGTAATAATGGTGTTGATTTGACCATATCAGCTGGAGACTTGAGACCACATATTTGCATTGCATGCTGAGTGGATTTATTTCCACAGCAGAGAACAGAGAACCAAAACAAACCAAACTTCTTCAGTCTCAGCTGCAACTGCAGTGTTTGAGATTCAAAGCAGATGCTGTTTGTGGGCAACCATTGAAGACCATAGGCTGGCATTATGCAAATCTGTTTCAAACCTCGCTTTGGTTTGTGCAGGAGGTAAAACTGGAATCACTGACGTCTCGTTTCAGGTACGCGCTGGCATCTCTCCTGCTCCCCCAGATCAGATGACGGGATTCCAACATGTTGTTTGTTTGTCAGCAGTAGCAGAAGTGAGCGAACAAATCCTGTGCAGGTGCATCTGTGTGTTAAACATGCCGCAGGAGAGAGAGATGAGTGTGTGAGGGAGGAGAGCATGAAAACATACAGCAGACGCTCCTCCGTCTCACAGCCTGCTTCTGTATACAGTATTCAGACAGTCTCTCTCTGGTGTACAGGGCTCGCTGGTGCCCAGGTGCTGCTTGCTGAAGCTGCAGATGCTATGAAATATTAGAAACATGCTGCGAGACAAAGAGAGAGAAAGAATTGAATCTTAATAAATGACTTTAATATTATAGACCCATGGTCTCTCTAAACCTGCCTTCCTGAGGGCCTCCTTCGCTCTGATTAGTGAGGTGATTAGCCAAGTCTCCTGTGATTGGTCGAACACTTTCCACATGCATTGTAAACCAACTGTTCATCAGCATATCTTCCTCAGCACTTGGAAAAACAGCGATATGAAAAGTAATGATTCCAGCCCCGGCTCAATAGAGTTATGTGTCCAGGGCTACATTTTTGAGAACCGAGAAATATGTACTGTGGATTACAATGTCTTGCAGTTTGTGATGTTACAAATCCCCTAGAGGGCACAGTTTATATTTTTTACAATCTCAAATATGTTAATGGAGCACGTTTTCTTATACATGCCATTTCTCGTAAGTCCACTAGAGGCCACTGTGTTTCCACATATCTTAACGTCCTTCTTGCAAACATTTGTGAGAGAAGATGGTTGGGTTGTCATTGTGCATAATATATCAGCTAGATATCGACTGACCCACTCGGCCCCTTCCGTAAACCCAACCAATAGTGTTTTCAAACGCAAAATAGAAGACAAAAGTTTTTTTTTGTTTAATTTTACATAGTTTTCTAAGCTGTCCTTCACCTGACTCGAACACGTGTCTACTCCACACATACCTGTCAACACTGGGATGTAAAAATAATGAGGGATACCTCTTTCACTCCGCTTAAAATCATGCGCATAGAATCCATTTGGGAAACAGCGTCTTATTAGCTATATAAACTGACTATTTTGAGGATTGCATAGGAGGGGCGACATCGCCTGTAATGGAAAGGAAGGTTATGAGAAATCGGGCCCCCCTTGCAATCGAGTCTGCTTAGGACCCCAATGGATCCTCTGCGTTGAATGCCTGATCAAAAACTAATTGTAATCATATTTGGTGCTTTTAATAGTCTATTCTCAGTCTTGACATTTTAACAACACTAATCATAATAGTAACATTATTATAGGTAACTACAAGTTAAATATATACATAATTAAAATAATTGAAACGTTTGTAAACATTAAATGACGTCTTTTTGATGTTTTTATGTATTTAAATTTAACGGTATATATTTACATAAGAAGGGGTAGCACGTCGTAGGCTATCTAAAATAAAAGCTTTATACAAGCCTTTAGTTGTACATCAGTATACGAAATACATCATTTAAAATAGTTTTATATCATTATAACGCTCTTTTAAATTACATAAATTTAAACGAGATTTCACAGCATTTATATATATATGTGTATATATGTATGTATATATATATATATATATATATATATATATATATATATATATATATATATATATATATATTTTATCAGGCGCTACAAACTATACCTTTTACAACTCCAGTGAACCAATAGGATCCTAGGCGGACCCAATTGTCAGGGGGGGACCCGATTTCTCATGAAAACGGCACCTGTAAGAAAAAGGAAAAGGCAATCTTGGCATTTTTATATTTATTTTGCTTGTTTTCATGCCTAAGTATAACGAAAGCACAGAACAGACTCACCTTTAAGAGCAAGGGGCGCCTCTGGTGGTTCGGCGGTATGGGTTGCGTATAGGGAAGATTGGCTCTTTAATATTTATTTGCCACCCTTCAGAGAAAGACTGAAAATATGAGAGAAATGCGGGAAAAAACATTTACGGGATTATAGCGGGATAGAACTGTAAAATACGGGAGAATCCTGGGAAAAACGGGAGGGTTGACAGGTATGGATGATACTGATCATGTGTCCTCTGAATACATCTTTCAAAAAATGTATCTTTGGTTGAGTTTTTATTATTTTATTTTGAATCTTGCACCTAACAAATATTCTTATTTCGAAAAATTTCTTTTTTTTTAAAAAAAATGTATTTAAACTAACACTGAAACTAATAAAAAAATTAACTAAAACTAAGCAATTTCAAAACATAAAAAAACAATAAAAGCTAATAAAGCTGCCTCTAAAAACCCATTAAAACAAGATAAAAACTAAAACTAATCAAAAATCCCAAACTATTATAACCTTGGTGTGTAGTAGTTAAATGGAGCTTTTAAAAAGTGATTCTGATTGGTTTTATAGTGTTTTATTAGGGTTAAAGTCTTCATTCAGAAGTATATTCAGGCCTGTTCAACATTTGCAATACTTGACCATTGTCACTGAGCAACTGAAGGAATAGCCTTGTGCGGCATACTGTAATACAGCAGAAAGAACAGGACAAAAAAAGCAACATCATCCCTCCTGTCTTTCCTTCCACAGGAGTCATTCTGATCTCTGGAAACTGGCTCTGACTGCTGCGCTCTAATACAGACCCTGAAACCGCCAGACAGAGAGACACAAATCACAGCCGGTATGACACTGGACAGCAGCTGACAGAAAAACAGAAACTGAGCTGGACAGCAGCAAACCTGAGTGCGTGTGTGTGTGTCTGTGTGTGTTTGCAGTAACTGACAGAGAAACAACAGAATAGTGCTGGAACACTTTTGTAGCTCTGGTTTGCAAACGGCAGCGGTCAAGCAGCATCCGGTCAGATTCTCTTTGTGGTAAGGTCACAATCTGACCATCTGAGGACAGTTTAAATTAGAAGTCTATGCTAAATCTGAATTATGAATATGAATTAAAGCTATTATTAGTTTTAACTGAACAGCATCAGAAACCTGTAGGAAAACAAAAACTCAAGGAAAATCACATTTATAGCACGTTTTCACTAAGTGGTACAGTTCGGTATGGTACGGGTTGGTACGGGTCACCTTTATCAGGCTTGCATTTCCACTACCAAAAGGGTACCAATGGTGGGTGTGATGAACGAAGTTTCAGTCAACGTCATTGTCGCTTGAGGGAATGCCAAAGTAAAGCTGTACAGGTCGTTCATATATCATATGAGAAGCACTTCTCACAAAACAGAGGCTTCATACACATAAATACTTGTGTATGAATGTTCATCACTAACCTTTCTCTGAACATGATTTGATTATAACTGCAGATCAATGATCGAGTGTGAAATTCTGTAATGTCTGCGATTATATAAAATAAAAGTAGAAACAATTAGATTAACATGAGCATAGATGCCATTCGTCTTGGCTGAAACAAGGCTAAATTTAAGTTGTCAGTGAAAATCTTAGACCTCTAAAAGTTCAAAAATAAATTTGGACGGATCCAAGATTATGTGAACCTCAAGATAGCAAGAAACATGTGGACATGGACAAATTGGACGTTTTGAGAACACTTCCATTGTCATGTACATGTAAACACCGGAAATGCTAGGGCATCTTTAGGAGAATGTAGATTAAAGGTAAGCACAAACAAATACACAACAATGGCAGAGTACATTTTTCCTGAAGTGTTTGCTAATGCTTAATCTGCAATGTGTGAATGTATTTCACATTACAGCCAACAGTGGAGACATACAGTATGTTGCACATCATCACTTGCTTATAGCTTATAGTACTGTTTACTACAGTCATCAGCGGTTACTAGCATATGTAAATACTGCAAATATGTCATTAATATATATACAGTGCATCTGGAAAATATTCATAGCGCTTCACATTTTCTACATTTTATTACGTTATAGTCTTACTCCAAAATGGATTAAATTATTTCCTCATAATTCTACACACAATACCCCATAATGACAATGTGAAAAAAGAGTTTTTGAAATTGTTGAAAATTTATTAAAAATAAAAAACCTGAAAATCACATGTACAGAAGTATTCACAGCCTTTGCTCAATTCTTTGTTGATGCACCTTTGGCAGCAATTACAGCCTCAAGTCGTTTCGAATATGATGCCACAAGCTTGGTACACATGTCTTTGGGAATTTTTGCCCATTACTCTTTGCTTGTCAAGTGATGGTGTTCAGCCATTTTCAGATCTTTCCAGAGATGTTCAATAGGATTTATGTCTGGGTTTTGGCAGGGCCACTCAAGGAAATTCACTGAGTTGTTATGAAGCCACTCCATTTATATTTTATATTTGCTTTGGGTCATTGTCATGCTGGAAGATAAATCGTCGCCCCAGTCTGTGGTCAAGAGCACTCTGAAGCAGGTTTTCATTCAGGATGTCTCTGTACATTACTACATTAATCTTTCCCTCTATCCTGACAAGTCTTCCAGTTCCTGCTGGTGAAAAACATCCCCACAGCATGATGCTGCCACCACCATGCTTCACTGTAGGGATGGTATTAGCCTGGTGATGAGCGGTGCCTGGTTTTCTCCAAAAGTAACGCCTGGCATTCACTCAAAAGAGTTTAATTTTAGTCTCATCAGACCAGAGAATTTTGTTTCCCATGGTCTGAGAGTCATTCAGATGCCTTTTAGCAAATTCCAGGCAGGGAGTGGCTTCTGTCTGGCCCCCCCATACAGACCTGATTGGTGGATTGCTGCACAGATGGTTGTCCTTCTGTAAGGTTCTATGTAGGGTGAAGAACGCTGGAGCTCAGACAGAGTGACCATCAGGCTATTGATCACCTCCCTGACTAAGGCCCTTCTCCCCTTATCACTCAGCTTAGATGGCCGGCCAGCTCTAGGAAGAGTCCTGGTGGTTCCAAACATCTTCAACTTATGGATAATGGAGGCCACTGTGCTCATTAGAACTTTCAGAAGAGCAGAAATTTTTCTGTAACCTTCCCCAGCCTTGTGCCTCAAGACAATCCTGTCTCGGAGGTCTACAGACAATTCCTTTGTTCTCATGCTTGGTTTGTGCTTTGACATGCACTGTCAACCCTGAGCCCTTATATAGGCAGGTGTATGCCGTTTCAAATCATGTCCAATCAACTGAATTTACCACAGGTGAACTCCAATGAAGCTGCTGAAACATTTCAAGAATGGTCAATGGAAACAGAATGTACCTGAGCTCATGGCAAATGCTGTGAATACTTGTGTACATGCGATTTTTCAGCTTTTTAAAATTTTGAAATATTAAAATAATTTCAAATTGTCATTATGGGGTATTGTGTGTAGAATTATGAGGCTGTAACATAAAAAATGTGGAAAAAGTGAAGCGCTATGAATACTTTACGGATGCACTGTGTATATATATATATACTATATATAGTATATAGTACTATATATATATATGCACACATAAACACACAGTGCAACCATAAACCAGCGACCTTTTTGCTGTGAGGCGACAGCACTACCTACTGCACCACTGCGTCACCCTAAAGCATTCACATATATATACATATATATATATATATATATATATATATATATATATATATATATATATATATATATATATATATATATATATACATTTATTTTCCTTTAGATTCATTCTGGTGCAAATGTGCAAACAAATGTGAAAAAGACCATTAAAGCATTAAAGGCACAATAAAAACACAATTCAGCTAAATTTATTGACTTATGTTTTGCCAAAAACAATATACTAAATGTGAAAAAGGTTTGTCTTTGAATTTTTGAAAAAACTAAAGATCGTATTCCAAACCTTTCACTTTGAGACCTGTTTTCGAAAGTTTTTCATTATTAAATGGCTTTTGTGTAAACAACCTCTAAAATTATACGTGCACTTAAAATGGTAACACCTATAAATTAGCCGATGCTAATGCTTGTGTCTGGTAAACTATAGACTTGAAGAACAGCCGTGCTGAGATAATATATTAGTCATTTTTCTTTCTTCATTCTTTCAAATAATCTCAGGTTTGCATGTCCTGCCCTTCAGATGCTGCCTTTAGATTTATCAGTCATCTCTCCGGCATATGCGCGCATATTTCAGCGCATTGCTTGCTTCTGTTTATCATGCAGCGGGTGGCATGTGGAGGACCTTCAGAGCCGCAGACAGCTTCTCCTTTGGGAGAATTCCACAACACATGCTTCAAGCTCCCACTCACTGGGCTAAACACATTCACACACAAGGTCTGAGATTCATTTCAAGAACCCATCCTGCTGATGTCAACATAAACAAATTTAAGCAACTTTAGGATTTTGACTCAGTATCTAAAGAGTAAAAACGTACTTAAAAACATACTTCACATGCTTGAGTTTGCAGACCACATTAGTTTTAATCAGTTTTAAGCATTTTTAGCGTTAAATTGACATCTAATAGACATCAAATGTTGATGTCTTGGCGAACAAGGCTGTCAGTGAAAATCTAATAAACACCTAAAAGTCCCAAAAGAGACATCAGCTCTGGATACGAGATGGATCCAAGCTCATGTGAATCTCGAGATAAGGAGAAACAATCAGACTAACATCAGCTTATAGGTCTTACCTAAAACAAGGCTAAATTTGGACTGTCAGTGCAAATTTAACAGATGTCTAAAACATTAAAAATAGACATCAGCTCTGGATGCTGGATGGATTCAAGATTACGAAAACCTTGAAAAAAAAAATAGTCATACAATGATGAGCATAGATGCCATTTGTCTTGGCTAAAACAAGGCTTATTTTGGGCTGTCAGTAAAATTCTAATAGACAAAAATTCCAAAAATAGGCATCAGCTCTGGATACGGGATGGACCCAAGATTATGTGAACTTCGGAATAAGAAGAAATAGTCAGACTAACATGAGCATAAATGCCATTTGTCAGTGAAAATCTAATAAACATCTAAATATCCCAAAATAGACATTGGCTCTGGATACGGATGGATCCAAGATTATGTGAATCTTGAAATAAGGAGAAACAACCAGACTAACATAAGCATAGATGTCACTTGTCTTGGCTAAAACAAGGCTAAATTTAGGCTGGCAGTAAAAATCTAATAGACGTCTAAAAGTCCAAAAATAGACATTGGCTCTGGATACAGGATGGATCCAAGATTATGTGAACCATGAAAAAAGAAGAAATAGTCTGACTAACATGAGCATAGATGCAATTCGTTTGGGCCAAAACAAGACTAAATGTAGCCTGTTAGTGAACATCTAATAAACGTCTAATAGTCCCAAAATAGACATCGACTCTGGATACGAGACAGATCCAAGATTATGTGAATTTTGAGATAAGGAGAAACAATGAGACTAACATGAGCACAGATGTTAACCGTCTTGGCTAAAACCAGGCTAAATTTAGGCTGTCAGTGAAAATCTAATAAAAGTCTAAAACTATAAAAATAGACATCGGCTCAGGATACAGGATGGATCCAAGATTATGTGAACCTTGAATAAAAGAAGAAATAGTCAGACTAACATTAGCATAGATGCCATCCCTCTTGGCTAAAACAAGGCTTATTTTAGGCTGTCAGTGAAATTCTAATAGACTATAAGTCCAAAAATAGACATTGGCTCTAGATATGGGAAGGATCCAAGATTATGTAAACTTCGGAATAAGAAGAACTATCAGACAAACATGAGCTTAGATGCCATTTGTCTTGGCCAAAACAAGACTAAATTTAGCAGTCAGTGAAAATCTAATAAACGTCTAAAAGTCTGAAAATAGACATCGGCTCTGGATACGGGATGGATTCAAGATTATGTGAACCTAGAGATAATCAGACACAATCAGATTAACATAAACATAATCGTCTTGGTCAAGGCTAAATTTAGGCTGGCTCTTAAACTTTAATAGACGTTTAAAAATAGACATCAGCTCTGGATACGGGACTAATCCAACATTATGTGAACCTTTGGATAAGTAGAAACAATCAGAATAAGAAGTAATAGTTTTTGAAAGTACTTACGAGACTCTATCCAATTTGGGTTTGTTACCTCAGCATATTAAGCCTACAGTCACACATTTAGGGGTGAAAGTTGCTATGAGGGAATTACGCTGAAAAAAGCCCTGTCCCCTAACTTAACGTATAAATGAAATCAAAACTAACCATATTGGTTTTGTTAGCTCACATTGCTAGTTTTGTTGTGAACAATTCATCTGTGCATTCCATTAAGAAAAAAAAATGTCTTTGTAATCTAAAATTAAAATCTGAAAATGCACTTCCTGTTTGTTTTCAGTTAAATTCTCAGATTACATCTGTCTGAGGTATTGGGCATACTTAACCACACTCCCTAAGTTTTAACAACAAAGAGAAATTAGGTTGTAGTAACTCTCCCCAAACCCTTTGTTCCATTTTTCTAAATGAAGTACCTACTTTACTACATCCAATCAGCTGGCAGTACAAAAAAGCCACACCCACTTGTAATTTAATATTCCATTTCCTTATGACCTGCACCACAATACGAAAATAAAAAAGTGGTCGCCGCTTCCAGTTCATGCAGACTTCAATATTTCGTTTCAGTTGGAAGAACATCAACATACCAAAATAAAAGTCTCAGCAACTGAAAATTCACACAGACTTTAATAATACTTAAGAAACATTCAGAGCGTACCCCCAGATAAGAAAAAAGAGAGATGCGAGTAAACTTGTGTGAAGGTCACCCCTGCAGCCAAAGCTTCTGCTTGTTTGTGAAACACTCCCAAGTCATTTGAATGCCAAGTACTACATTCAAAACAGCACAAATGATGTGTTTTTTTCCACTCATCTTTCAGCGTTTTCTCTTTGAATAACAATGTAGAGCAAACCTGAAAGACGTGTTGCGCTATACTGAACCCCTTTAGATTTGACCGCTTGGGATGAATATTCATGCCTTCCTCCTACGCCGCTTACTCTTCTCCATCACTTTTTTTTTCTTTATTTTTAGGGCAGAATATCTTGTGGGAGGCGTTTAGGACAAAAACAGCTCCATTAAGTCTGAATGGCGAAGAAGCTACATTCGAAAGACTCCAGACTTTGCCGTGTCAGCCTGTTTCTGGCGAGACGTTCTGGTATTGTCTGGCGTCTAATGAAAGTCCACCAGTGGGAATGGAGGAGGTTTTTGTTGGTTTGCTGAAGTGGACAGAGGACGCTGAGAGGGTTTGTGATCTCAGATCTGCTCAGGATGCACTTATTCTGAACCCCTTTGTCATTTTTTTTCGCTCTATTCACTCCTGCTAAGGAAAGTGGCGACCCTGCTGGGTATAAAGCTGGTTTGTTCTCAGCGTTTTCTTCCCTGAGTTTTAATGCAGTAGTTTATGAGAACCTCAGGACATAATGTAAACAGTTTCTACTTTGAGTAATAAAAGGTCCAAAAGGAGGTTAGTGCAGATATTGCCATAAAAGATCCATTTTTTTGTCCAAGTTTCCAAAATAACATCTTAGACAGCTCTTAAAAGTTTCTTCATATGAGGAACATTTCAAAACTCTTTACTTTAAAGAAATGGGTTGATGCCATGGTGCGTTAGTTATGTTTTAATGCCAAAAAGATCTTTCATTTTTAAGGCATATGAGATCTCTTGAGTTCATTTGTTGATTATATATTTAATCTTGATTCACATAGGGTTTACTTTTAAGGTCAAACCAGAAATTTACTGTAATCAATTGTCTTTAAACAGTATTATACTGTATACATTAACCGGCCACATTAGTACTGAAGGTACACCTGTCCAACTGCTCGTTAAAGCAAATTTCTAATCAACCAATCACATGGCAGCAACTCAATGCATTTAGGCATGCAGACATGATCGAGATGATCTGCTGCAGTTTAAACCATATCAGAACGGGGAAGAAAGGTGATGGGGTTTTCACGCACAACCATCTCTAGGGTTTACAGAGAATGATCTGAATAACAGAAAAAATCCAGTGAGCGGAAGTTCTGTGGGTGCACAGTGGGTTTGAGCTGACAGAAAGGCAACAGTAACTCAGATAAGCACTCGTTACAACCAAGGTATGCCGAAGAGCATATATGAATGGACAACACGTCCAACCTTGAGGCGGATGGGCTACAGCAGCAGAAGACCACACCGGGTGCCACTCCTGTCAGCTAAGAACAGGAAACTGAGGCTACAATTCACACAGACTCACCAAAATTGCACAATAGAAGATTGGAGAAATGTTGCCTGGTCTGATGAGTCTCGATTTCTGCTGCGACATTCGGATGGTAGGGTCAGAATTTGGCATCAGCAACATGAAAGCATGGATTCATCCTGCCTTTTATCAACGGTTCAGGCTGGTGGTGGTGGTGTAATGGTGTGGGGGATATTTTCTTGGCACACTTTGGGGATCATTAGTAGCAACTGAGCACCATGTCAACACCACAGGCTACCTGAGTATTGTTTCTGACCATGTCCATCCCTTTATGACCACAGTGTACCCATCTTCTGATGGCTACTTCCAGCGGCATAACGCACCATGTCATAAAGTGTGAATCATCTCAGACTGGTTCCTTGAACATGACAATGAGTTCGCTGTACTCAAATGTCCTCCACAGTCACCACATCTCAATCCAATGAAGCACCTTTGGGATGTGATCTCAATCTCTGTAATATTTTCAGTATCTTGTTGAATATATGCCATGAAGGATTAGGGCAGTTCTGGTGTACCTCATAAAGTGGCCGGTGAGGGTACATTTATTTATATGAATTGATTTATATATATGAAAATATATCATTTCAATTAATATGTTTAACTTATTGTCAGCTAATGATTCATTATCTTATATAATCACTCAATAAAAACTTCATGTTTCATTACTAGATTCATATTTTTGCATTTATTCATTCATTTTTCTTCGGCTCAGTCTCTGATTTATCAGAGGTCACCACAGCAGAATGAACCACCAACTATTACAGCATATGTTTTACCCAGCTGCTCTTTCAACCCAGTACTGAAAAACACAGGTTGCACGGCAAACATGTATGGATGTTTCCCAGTGATGGGTTGCAGCTGGAAGGACATCCGCTGCATAAAACAGCTGGATAAGTTAATGGTTCATTCCACTGTGGCGACCCCTAATTAATAAAGGGACTAAGCTGAAAAGAAAATGATTAAATGATTAAATTCACCTATAGAGCATGTCATTGGACTCTTACTCTTTTATGGATGTATCTTGTGAAACCATGTCCAGTTTTTGGTTTATTTGTTTGGTCCATGTTGTTGTTAAAATTTCAGTGGAACCACAGAATAATTCATATTAAAGCAGACCCTTTCCAAAGGTCTCACTCCATAGCAGGGCTCAGATGGCAGACAC
Organism: Danio aesculapii; assembly: GCF_903798145.1. Classification (NCBI taxonomy): domain Eukaryota; kingdom Metazoa; phylum Chordata; class Actinopteri; order Cypriniformes; family Danionidae; genus Danio; species Danio aesculapii. Next base: position 5,063,096 of record NC_079448.1, read on the forward strand.
ACTGAAAAAGATGATTCCTTAGATTTACTTTGTTTTTCCAAGTTAAGTGGTTGTAAATAATTTACTTGGGCTGCATTTAAACAAACAAATTAAGCTGATCATCAAATATAAACTGTTAGCAACAATTTTGCAGACATCATTATTTTTTATTGTACCTGCCAGTCCAACACAATATCACGGCAATTCGTAACTTTTTGATTTAGTGGCTAATTCGTATGAATTTGTATGATCTAATTCGTACATTTTCGTACGATTTGCTCATCCCCCAATGACGGTTGGGTTTAGGGGTGGGGTTAGGTGCCACGCCTCCTTTTTAAAATCGTACAATTTCGTACGACTGAACTCATACGAATTAGCCACTAAACTGACAAAATGTAAAATACTTTCTCGTTTTCTCGTGAGATCAGGCTGGCCAGTCTATAAACCAGTTGATGGATAGTTTTAACATAAAAATAAATAATACTTTAAGCAGTTTAATAAGTAATTAAATCAGTGTGAGCATACTGCATGTTTTGCATTAAAATAACTAATAAGATAATAAATAAAATTAAGTTAATAAAAAATAAATAAGTCTACAAAAATGTAGTAAATTCAACTTCATTTGTTTCAATTCCGCCCATTTAAATTGAGGAAGTTCAACTTAATTTGTTTAAATTCAGCCCTTATAAATTAAGTTGAACTTCATTTTTTTAAATTCAGCTCATATAAATTAAGTTGAACTTCATTTGTTTAAGCTCATCCCATATAAATTGAGTAAGTTGAACTTCATTTGTTTAAACTCATCCCATATAAATTGAGTAAGTTGAACTTCATTTGTTTAAGCTCATCCTATATAAGTTGAGTAAGTTGAACTTCATTTGTTTAAGCTCATCCTATATAAGTTGAGTAAGTTGAACTTCATTTGTTTAAACTCATCCCATATAAATTGAGTAAGTTGAACTTCATTTGTTTAAACTCATCCCATATAAATTGAGTAAGTTGAACTTCATTTGTTTAAACTCATCCCATATAAATTGAGTAAGTTGAACTTCATTTGTTTAAGCTCATCCTATATAAGTTGAGTAAGTTGAACTTCATTTGTTTAAACTCATCCCATATAAATTGAGTAAGTTGAACTTCATTTGTTTCAATTCAGCCCATATAAATTGAGTAAGTTGAACGTCATTTGTTTCAATTCAGCCCATATAAATTGAGTAAGTTGAACTTCATTTGTTTAAACTCATCCCATATAAATTGAGTAAGTTGAACTTCATTTGTTTCAATTCAGCCCATATAAATTGTTCAACTTCATTTGTTTAAATTCAGCCCATATACATTGAGTAAGTTCAACTTAATTAGTTTAAATTCAGCCCAAATACATTGAGTAAGTTCAACTTAATTAGTATAAATTCAGCCCATATACATTGAGTAAGTTCAACTTAATTAGTTTAAATTCAGCCCATATACATTGAGTAAGTTCAACTTACTTTGATTCTTTAAATTTAGCCCATATTAATCAAGTTCAATATAATTTGTTTGTTTAAATTCAGTCGATATAAATTGCATGCAACCACTTACCATAAAAAAATTAATGATTATTTTCAATACTTATAATAATTATAATTATTATAAATAATAATTCATTATTTTTCAATGGCTTCTCAGATAATCACATCAGTACAAACCTTCTCAAAACCTCTAAGCAACATACGAAAAATCTCTAATGAGAATGTAATTCAGTATATTCCTGCAAGAACTGTAATAAATGGTTTCTCAAATGATCAAATTCTATTACTATATTAGTATATTATTCAAGGGTATTTTTAATGAACGTGAGCAGACATCCTATTTTTCCTTGGACAGTCCCATATTTCAGCTTTACTTCATCACTTGCTTTGTCCTGTTTTTCACCTTTCCTAAAAGTTCCTCATTGCAGAGCACCAAAGCTTCTGTCACACGGAAATAGTCTTAATCAATGGTAGCCAATCATGAAGGACAAAATTACCGTCCAATCACATTTCCATATTGATTACCTTGCAGTTAGTAAGGGCGGGATCCGGCCATCTGAAGTCAGTTAGGGAGCACGAGAGGAGATGAAGTCAGACACAAAAGCTATACAGTCTAATTACAGTAAGATACATTAGAATGAAGGAACATTAGACGGCATGTTGAAACAGACAGCCCAAATCAATTATATTAAAATCTTTAATGTCTCAGACAACAGAAACTAGTTTTCTCTTTTATAAGTGCTGTGATAACAGACATACACTACCTGACAAAAGTTTTGTTTTCGATCCCAGTTGTAAGAGCAACAATTTTGCTGCTGAATCGTCTGTTGAACTGCATCCCAATCATCACAAATACTGCAGAAGACCTACTGGAACCTGCGTGGACTCAAGATTCTCATAGATATTAGTCAAGTTTGGGGAAGGAAAAATCATGGTTTGGGGTAACATTGAGTTTGGGGGCATGCGAGAGATCTGCAGAGTGGATGGCAACATCAACAGCCTGAGGTGTCAAGACATTTGTCCTGCTCATTACATTACAAACCACAGGAGAGGGCAAATTCTTCAGCAGGATAGCGCTCCTTCTCATACTTCAGCCTCCACATCAAAGCTCCTGAAGGCAAAGAAGGTCACTGTGCTCCAGGATTGGCCAGCCCAGTCAACATAATGAACATTATTGAGCATGTCTGGGGTAAGATGAAGAAGGAGGCATTGAAGATTAATCTTGATGAGTCCTGCAAGAACGCTTTCTTTGCCATTCCAGATGACTTTATTAATAAGTGATTTGAGTCATTGCAGAGAGGTATGGATGCAGTCCTCCAAGCTCATGGGAGTCATACACAATATTCATTCTTTTTCCATTCCACCATAACTTTACATTCTATACTGTACATTATTTCTGTTAAGTGACAAGACTTTGTCTAAGAAAAGTCAGACCTTACGTCTTTGGAAAGTTTCTTTGCAAAGGGGAAACGGCCCAGTGAAGGACCCTCGAACTAGCAAGGAATAGAGCGCAACCCATTTGTCAGCAAATCAGGTGAGTTCAGCATGTCTGTGCAAGAAGATCAACCGCTGGAGATCACAAGTGACGGTTTCCTTCAGGCTGATAAGTAGCAAAGACTCGTAAAGCTCTGTGATTGGTCGGCTTGGTAGATGTGATGAGAGTGGGCGGTGCTGTGAGCTGCGAGCCCAATGGAGCGAGTGTTTACAAGTGTCGAGTCCTGTGAAGGAGCTCTAGATGGAAACTTTTGTTTTGTGTTTACCTTTTGATTAAGGTTGTTGGACGTCTGCTGTTTGCCGCCATTAAATGAGTGAGTTTGAGCTACTTGTATATTGAGGTAGCGTTCAGAAAAAACAAAACACCAGCGTAGAAACTCGACACAAAGGAACATAAAAACCTCTCTGCCAGCTAGCATTTCGGAAGTGTTATTGCAGAGCAACACAAACAGCACACAGAAGTATAAATGCATGAGGCAGGCGCCGTGGGTCAAGCCGATCACTCGACGCAGAAGTATAAACCCTCATTCACACTATGAGAGACTCGCATCGGCTAAGCGACCATTCAACAGGGACCGAGTGACTTCCAGCAACCTCCCTCTACGCGAGCGACAGGGACCGTTGGCGACCAGGTGGGCGTGTCGAGCGATGCGACAAAGTTGAGAATCCTTAAACTTTCTGCAAATACCAGTAGAGCTCACATAATCTTCTCTTAGCTCCTGCAGAGACTGGGTGTATTTGTGCTGTATAGACCTACACAGACCTGCATTTGCAGCAGGTATAGCCACCCAGAGTGACAAGCAGCTACAAAGTCGCTGCTAGTGTGAATGAGGCATAAACCAGCTTTTAGGGGCCGTTCACATGTTTCCAAGCAGCAACAACATGTGACCAATCAGCTTCATACTTTGTTTGGAATATACACATTCCATTATACAAATTATCTCAGACAAACACTGAACACCCAAACACTGCAGTGCTTTAAGTAATTTCATCATAAATAAAACTTGTATCAGAGTTGCAACAATGTTTTGTCAGCTTGTCATCCTCTGAGAAAATGGTTGATGGTCACCTAGCAATCTATGTACACAACCCCCCAGGCCGCGATAAAATTGTCAAGCGTTGACTGGTCCATGGTGATAAAAAAGTTAGGGACCACTAGTCTACAAAACAAACCACTGTTATACAATGACTTGCCCTATTACCTTAACTTGCCTAATTAACCTAGTTAAGCCTATAAATGTCACTTTAAGCTGAATACTAATATCTTGAAAAATATCAGTCAAATATTGTGTACTGTCATCATGGCAAAGATAAAAGAAATCAGTTATTAGAAATGGGTTATTAAAATTACTATGATTAGAAATGTGTTGAAAAAAATCTTCAAAAAATTATACAAGGGGGCTAATAATTCAGGAGGGCTAATAATTCTAACACCAACTGTATCTAGCTTTTAAAATCCATGAATAACTCTAATAATTTTAACGAATGTGACCGGTCAGACACAAGTATTTTGCTTTATTCCACAAATGATACACCATCAACCTCTCATACCCAGAAAAAAACTGGATGGTCAGGGTGTAATACAATTCCAAGGTCAACTCAGCTCCTGAGGGTGGGTAAAAAACCACCCTTATAAAAGCTGATGACTGAGGCTGGCCCCAAGAGATCCCCAGAGAACACCCAGAGAACTTCAGGGAGCAGACGTGGACCCTGACAAAATGGGTTAACCGCACAGCTCAGACATTCCCATCTGCGATACCCTTCTTTCTTTCTTTTCCATGCAGAGTCTAGTTAAGTTTAGTATGCAGCAAATCCAGAAGTAAACACTAGTCCTTTTGCCACTTCAAAAGTTGAAATGACAGACTCCACCCCATTCCATGTCTTACAGGACAAAGAGCCAACCACCAGCTAACCACATGGGAACTTTAGCTCAACAGAGGGAGTTCTTCACATCGGGAATGCAATTAACGCCTCCAGATTACCACTGAACTGGGGTAAACTAAACGTAACCCTAAAGAAACCATAAAAGGGTTAAATAGAATATTTTTGGTTTGGTCTTACAAAATCTGAGATTTTTCCATCATAACACTCTCTCAAACTCTTATTTTTCTTCCTTTACTCTTCTCTAGAACTGTATGGATATGTGTTTGTGTTAGACTTTAGTGTCTGTTAGATTAGTCAAAAAAGTTTTATTTTGTATAAAGAAAGGTGCCTGTGTATAGTTATGAATTTAATGCCTTAAACTTCGATCTTGTTACCCTGCTTAAACATATAGTAATTAATATTTATTTATTTTTGATAGCAATAGCCATAGCTGAAATCAACTCTCCATTGGAACGATCGCTGGACGATTTGTTAGTTCAGATTTAAAGAGTCGATTCATTTGAAGCCCCGTTCAAATTAATCTTCAGTTCACTTTGAGCTAATTCGCTACATAATCCAAAAGCCAATTGAAAAATCCAGCTGGTATTTTCTGATAACTCAATCCTTTGAAACGTCTATCATGTTATTTGAAAGCAGTAGTGCAAAAATCCATGTTAGGTGTATTGACATTCCCATTTGTGCTTGTTTACATATGAGAAGTTTGCTTCTACTTATTTGGTTGGTAAACAGCATCACCAACTACCACCAAATTCAGCACAGAGACTGAATCCAGCTGGTCTAAACTGGTCAAACCAGAAGGATTGTCTTCAAAAAAAAAAAAAAAACAGTATTGATCCAAGATCCCAGACTCCTTCATCAAGACGAAACCTGATTCTAAATCAATACTCGCCTCACTCTGAGGAGTCCAGCGAGAGACCCCATACAGAAAAGAGCTTGCATTTTCCCATTTAGTTGTCCATTACGTCCTATCGTGAAGCAGAGTCAGCGCTGACCTCTGACCTGTGATCTTACTGTCATATTGAGCTACATTGGAGGGGTCAGCAAAACTCAAGTTTGACCGGAATTTAAATCATTATTGCTGAATAATGTTGAATAAGTGATACAGAATACTTATGTAATGTTTTAAGACTCTGCTGTTGGGAATACTTCATTCTGATTTGTCAATCACAACATTCGAAGGTACGTTAATGTTTTGAGCCGGATTAACCAACATAGGCTTATTCTGAAAACGTACCCCTGTATACATTTCTGGAGATTGCAAATTATGTACCCAATCGGTAGGTCAATCGGTGCTTTTGAAAACACTATTGGTTTCGTTTAGGGAGGGAGGAGGGTGGGTGAGCCAATCAGTCGACAGAGGCCTTTGGATTTATGCAAGAAGAGCAGGCGCCAATGGCTCGCGAGAGACATTTCAGATCTGATAAAGCATATACAGTCTACACAATCTGGTAGATTCAGAAAAAAAAAAATCTTTTAAAAAAACTAGCTCCTGAGACATATTTGGCGCTCTTCAGAAATGTATATAGCGGTACGTTTTCAGAATAAGCATGGGTTGGAATTAACTGAAGTAACTGTGTAGTAAGTGGCATAATGTACATCTAGGTGGATGATTCAGCAGAATCAAGCCTACTCATAATTGGGCTTAAATCTTGCATAAGTGCTGTACAAAAAAAGAGATAAAAACAAAACGAATAAATCCATTAATATTACAGATGTATTATTTCATAGAACCAAGTATTCATCTCTCATATGACAAACTGTCTATATATATGGTTATAGAAAGCTGTATATCTTCTGTATCCCAAATTTACTCAAAATTGATCCATGATGTAACATAAAAAAAATAGAAAAAAAGTGGTACTAAAATGAATCCCTGTGAGACCTGGGAGTAAAAAAAAATTTATTTCACAAAAAAAGATTAGAAACAGTACCGTACCAGTAAGTCAAGATTAAAATTTCCAGATCTTCAAGATCAGAAATAAAATGGAGTGCTGAGATCAAGAGAGAAGTCATCTGATATTTTATTTTATTTTTGTTTATCGAAAACAGTTAATCTAATCAACTTGAATTCCATAACTTTAAGTAAGCATGGTCTGTAGATCATGTGATTCAATTTTGGTGAAAATCGGACATAAACGGCCTAGGGCGAGTTCGTTAAAATAAATTTTACGAAAAATTGACATAAATGACGTCACAGGGTGCATTTAAATCAACTTGAGCCAAGGAATCAGAGGAAGAAATAATTTTGATTGTATGTTTCGTGGTTATGTAAAGCCATGTATCTTTTGCATCTCAAATTTACCCATAATTTATTCAAGACGCATCATACAAAACAAAAAAAAAATAATTGGGGCACTAAAATCGATCCCTGGGGTACACCACAGGTAAAGAGAGCTGTTGAAGACGGATGAAAACATTTATTTAAAAAAAAATAATAATAATTTGAACCAGTACCGTACCAGTAACGCCAAATCAAATGTTCAAGTCAAGATTAAAGAATCCTGTTATCCACAATATTAAAAACTCGAATCTAAAAGAGTTAATCTCTGGCTGATCTCTGCTCTGTCGACTTTTGATGTGGAAAATTCAACTCTGCAGTGATTTTTATTGCCATTTTACTCGGGAAATTTATAGAGAAGTAAATCTGTAAAATAACAGAAAATGTACTGGCAGCTTATTACAAGGCTTTTGTAGCATAATATACAACACCAACCCAGACAATATCCACTTGTTAAGTCATGACGTATTGAATACTGTTTCCAGGTCCAAACCACTACTCATTTGAATTGAGAAAATATTCGTTTATGGCCACTTTTTAGTCACATCACACTTTAATTTTTTTTTTTTCTTTCAGTGTACACAACAGTCTCTGGATTTGCTGCATCACAAACACCAAAATTTTACCAATTTATAAAAAATGAATCACTTTCTGGCCATCGGATATTAGGCATGAACAAAAATATTGCCATCGTGATTTTCAAAAATATTACAGCACTCTGTAAATGTTTATGATTACCATTTGATGAGTCTCCCCATTCAGTTGATAGAGCGCTTGGACCCAGAAGCCGCTTCGCGTGACTTCACACTTAACAAGCGGATATCATTTCAAACTATAATAAATGTTAATAAAAGTCACTTTTTCCAACTTTTTAAGGTTAAATGTTAATCAGAAGAAAGATCAAGATCTCATAATGTGCTTTAAAAACATAAATAAATGAGGAAAAATAAAAACATGAATCACAAAATATGGAAAACTTCTAACTTATGGATATTTTTACAGCGTACTCATATTGACTACCATAGGATAGAGTGTTTCTGAGCAGAAGTTAATTCCTCAACTGGTGATTGTCTCACTCTGTATTACCCCTGCTGATTTACTCCTGGACTGAACAGGGATTGTTTTGGCTTTCATGAAGAAGTCTAGGACATTTCATAAGCCACTATTAAACTGTAGCTCTAAACAAAAGGCCAGAAGAGAGCCAATCCATCTTCTGCTTTAAATGACTCCAGCAGGCAAATTGCTGCTTCCATTAGATGGCCGTGGCAGCATCGAGACTTCAGGTCTCTTTCATTCTTTTCTTGGTTTTTCTATCACATCAATCTCTCATCGACCCGCATCCACCAGTAATTACAAAGGAAAGCCACGCCTGGGGAAGCAGGCGCTTTATTTGGGAGAAAGGTTCAAAGATGCGCTGCTTTACAACACAACGAAGACGAAAGGATCACAGAAGAAATATTGATTTCTGACAGAATGGTATGACGACTGTTTTCAATCAAATCCTGGATTGGACTGTCTTTAAGGATACTAAATAAACAAGACTATGTGAAAAAAGATAGAACTGGTAAATTTAACTGTTATCGTTCAAAACAACATCAAACTACAGTCATTTATTGATATAATGTGATACTTTCCAAGGCTAAATTCCTTGCTTAAAAACACAGAGATTATTATTACATTTTAAAAGTCTTGATTCTTTTAAAACGTATTGAAAATGAAAAATTACCATAAAAATGACCTTTCGTGTTGGTGTGGGTTTACTCCGGGTGCTCCGGGTTCCCCCACAGTCCAAACACATGCGCTATAGGTGAACTGGATAAACTAAATTGTCCGTAGTGTATGTTTGCGTGAATGAGTTTGTATGGATGTTTTCTAGTACTGAGTTGCAGCTGGAAGGGCATCCCCTGTGTTAAACATATGCTAGATAAGTTGGTGGTTCATTCCGCTGTGGCGACCCCTGATGAATAAAGGGACAAAGCCAAAGAAAAATTAATTAATAAATGAAAATAACCTTTCAGAATGAATAATCCTAATAGCAAGATTTAATGCTCAAGAAACATTATTATTATTATTATTAATATTACTATTATTATTTTCACTATCAATATTGAAAACAATTTGACTATTTAATATTCTTGTAGAATATGTCATGCTATTTTTTTATGATTTTTTAATGAACAGAAAACTCAAAATTTTGTATTTTATAGTAATAGTGTTTTATAGTAACTATTTAATAGTATTTTATTATACATTCATTTGAAATAGTAATATTTACCAGTCACAACTTTCCATCGTCACAAACTAATTATTTATAACCTCAAATCCGAAAAAGTTGGGACAGCATAGAAAACGCAAATAAAAAAGGAAAGTAGTGATTTCTAAATTTACTTGACTTGTATTGCATGACAGACAATACCAACATTATTCAATATGTTCCTCGCGTTCCTCAGATTTTTTCATTATAAACACGTACAACTTTGGTTCTTGCAACACATTTCAAAAATAGCTGAACACTAAAGCATTTACCACTTTGTAATGTTGCCCTTCCTTTTCACAACACTTAAAAGATGTTTAGGGACTGAAGACACCAAGGAGCCCTTCAAATACTGGGGAGATAAGCCGTTCAGCACTTTATAGGTAGTCAAATTTTTTTTTAAATTTATACGATATTTAATAGGGAGCCAATGCAATGATGAAAGAACTGGAGTAATATGATCATATTTTTTTGTTCTAGAAAACACTCTAGCAGCTGCATTTTAAACCAGCTGAAGTTTGTTAATTCGGCCAACAGGGCAACCGCCAAGTAACGCATTACAGTAATCTAATCGAGAGGTCATGAAAGCATGAATAAGCTTTTCCGCATCAGACATTGATTGCATATTTTGAAGTTTGGCAACATTTTTAAGATGAAAAAATACAGTTTTACAGATGCTGGTAATCTGGCATTCAAATGACAGGTTACTATCAAAAATAACCCCCAAATTTTTGACTGAAGATAAGGACTGAACTAAGAATCCATCAAGGGTTAGACAGTATTCTAGGTTTTTCCGTGTGAGGTTTTTGGATCCAATAAGCAAGACCTAATTTTTATCTGAATTTAGTAATAAGAAGTTATTAGTCATCCAATTTTTAATATCAACTATACAATCTGTTAATTTAGTAAATTCATACAAATTGTCAGGTTGAGAGGAGATATAGAGTTGTGTATCATTCAGCATAACAGTGAAAGCTAACTAGCCTAGCGGTAGCATATATAGTGTGAAAAGTAAGGGACCAAGAACCGAGCCTTGTGGTACCCCACAGTGTACTTTTGTTTTTTTATGAGGCCTCTTCATTAACTGATACAAATTGATAATGTTCAGATAGAGAAGACCTGAACCATGTCAATGCAGTTCCTGTAATACAAACAAAATTTTCAAGCCTACCAAGGAGAATATTATGATCGATTGTATAAAATGCAGCACTGAGGTCCAATAACACTAAGAGAGAAATGCAACCACAACAGAAGCAGATCATTTGTAACTCTTAGGAGTGCTGTTTATGTGCTATGAAATGCTCTAAATCCAGATTGAATTTTTTCATAAATATTGTTTCTTTGTAGGAAGGAACATAGTTGAGCAGATACACCTTTTCCTTTTTTACTCTCTTAAAAGTATACTGCTATTACACAGATGTTAGTATACTTGCTACTACTATTATACTTAAGTAAGAATATAATATTAAAGTAAAAGCATACAAAGGAGGCTGGTTGTTAAATATTTTGTTGAATGTTAAGTTTTTGTTTGAATATTAAGGTAATATTTTAAGTTATGTTAATATGTTTACATAATATAAACATTAATACATTTCACAGATTACTCAACGTTCCAGCTGCAACCCAGTATTGGAAAACACTCACACACATTCACACTACTAAACAATTTAGTTTATTCAATTCACCTATAGTGCATGTGTTTGGACTGTGGGGGAAACCCACACCAACACGGGGAGAACATGCAAACTCCAAACAGAAATGCCAACTGGCCCAGCTGGGACTCGAACCAGTGACCTTCTTGCTGTGAGGTGACATTGCTATCCACAAAAAACTTGAAACATTAATAGAAATGAGACTTTGGAATATATAATCGCTTTTGTGAATTTAATTTTTGGGGATATTTAAAATATATATAATTACAGGCTGGCCCATTTATATGGATACGCCTTAATTAACTTATTGGGAATTTCACAAGAAAAAACAATGGTGTGCTTGGTTTTAACTTTATTCTTTTATGAGTTATTTACAAGCCCCCTCACATATACTAATGTGCCACAAACAGGATGTTAATATCACCAACCATTCCCATTTTATTAAGGTGTATCCAAATTAATTGGCCTGCCTGTACGTTTTCCTTCACTTTATATTGTGCAGCACTAATATATAGTCAAAAACAAAACACAGAATCCCAGAAGAGCTCCTAGATGTCTGAACTAATGTATGAGCATCTGATCCTGTCGCAGCAAGAGAAGCGAAAGTCCAACAAACACAAACAAACAACAACGCAAACAAAATCAAGCGGATGAAAACAGAGCGGCGGAAGTGAAATGAAGTCACGGATGGCCGGTCAGAGATATTCGCCCGTCGTCACACCGAGCTCTGCTTAAATGAGGGATTAAATGAGGGGAAATCACTATCTCTAGCTGCCATCCAGCGCAGGTGAGCGGCGGCGCTCCTATAAGCTTCATTCTCCTCCTAAACACAAACCTTTGGCTCTCTGACAGCCCCATTATTACACACACACAACACAAACACATCCCAGAAATCCTGCTGAGGCCGAGGAACCTGAAAGCTTTTTTCAGGCGCTTAAACCTACAAACACCAGATTCAAATAGAGAAACTTTCTCCAGAGAAAGAGAGGAAAATAAACATGTAATTCTTCAACTCCTGCAGAACATTTCTCTCTCTCTTTCTCTCTCTCTCTCTCTCTCTCTCTGTCTCTGTGTGTGTGGGAGAATGTAAACATCCATTTAAATTAAATTATAGTCTTAAATACTACCATTCAGTCTTATTTTCTAGTGAGAACATCTAAAGATCTTTAAAGCAAGATAGGTTTATAGCATATTGCATTAAGACACTCACCGGCCACTTTATTAGGTACACCTTACCAGGACCCATTTTGCCTTCAGAACTGCCTTAATCCTTCATGGCATAGATTCAACAAGGTACTGGAAATATTCCTCAGAGATTTTGCTCCATATTGACATGATAGCATCACGCAGTTGCAGCAGATTTGTCGGCTGCACATCCATGATGCGAATCTCCCGTTCCACCACATCTCAAAGGTGCTCTATTGGATTGAGATCTGGTGACTGTGGAGGCCATTTGAGTACAGTGAATTCATTGTCATGTTCAAGAAACCAGTCTGAGATGATACGATGCTCAATTAATACTAATGAGCCCAAAGTGTGCCAAGAAAATATCCCCCACACCATTACACCACCACCAGCAGCCTGAACCGTTGATACAAGGCAGGATGGATCCATGCTTTCATGTTGTTGATGCCAAATTCTGACCTTATAATCGGAACCAGGCAACGTTTTTCAAATCTTCTATTGTCCAATTTTGCTGAGTGTGAATTGTAGCCTCAGTTTCCTGTTCTTAACTCATAGGAGTGGCATCTGGTGTGGTCTTTTGCTGCTGTATCCCATCCGCCTCAAGGTTGGACGTGTTGTGCATTCAGAGATGCTCTTCTGCAGACCTCGGTTGTGACGAGTGCTTATTTGAGTTACTGTTGCCTTTCTATCAGCTGGAACCAGTCTGGCCATTCTCCTCAGACCTCTGGCATTAGCAAGGCGTTTGTGCGCACAGAACTGCCGCTCACTGGATATTTCCTCTTTTTTTTCGGACCATTCTTTGTAAACCCTAGAGATGGTTGTGCGTGAAAATCCCAGTAGATCAGCAGTTTCTGAAATACTCAGATGAGCCCGTCTGGCACCAACAACCACGGCACGTTCAAAGTCACTTAACTCACATTTCTTCCCCATTCTGATGCTCGGTTTGAACTGCAGCAGATCGTCTTGACCATGCCTACATGCCTAAACCCATTGAGTTGCTGCCACGTGATTGATTGATTAGAAATTTGCGTTAATAGGCAGTTGGACAGGTGTACCTAATAAAGTGCCGGTGAGTGTATGTATGTATTCTTTTATGCACAGCACTCTGGTAATCATCATGGTATTTTAAAAATGCTTTGGAAATAAAGTTGAGTTTTAAGGTTGAACTAATAGAAACTGTATCTCAGTAATGGTGAGCAGGTTTAGTGGGAAGATGAACGGTGGCCAGTCAGAGCCTGTTTTACAGCGAGAGTGTGCACCAATTGGATCAAATGCTTGAATTTAAAATCCTTGCATATCTTTCACTATAAAACAGAAGCACACAAATCTGCTTAAATAATTTCCCCTTCCTTATTCCTTGCTTTAGACATTTAGATATTTCTGTATTTTCTTATAAAATAATTAGCAAATATCACATCTTATTAGTTCTTGCTTATTATATCCGTTAGTATACTGTACAAGATTGTCTTATTTGCCACAAACTATAATTTTGTATCACTATATATCTTTCTAGACAAATTGTCTTTTCTAATTCCAGGAAAATGTTGCAAATGCAAATGAACACGCTTGAGATTAATCAACCTGATCCACGGCTCTGCATGTCAAAAGTTAAACTACTTTTAGCTGCCACTGAAATGAATCCGAACACTAACAGATTGCTTTCCCTAGGTATTATAAGACCTGTCTTAATTAAGAATAATATGAAATAAGGCAAAGTCGTCGGCTCAGTGTGTAGGCAGCAGTCGACAGTAAGACAGCTCAGAGAAACAGCAGAGGAGACAAGCAGAAAATAAAGAAACACACCTGCGGAAAAAAACAGGCACAGGACCCAAACCAAATTATTATTATTTTTTTTTTTTCAAAATATTGCATTCCAACCTTCAATAAGGATCAAGAAAAAACATCTTAAAGAAAATTATTGAACTGTTTAAAAACAATGTTCCTCAAAGAAAGATAGAAAGACATTTGGATAATTCACCTTCAACCGTGCATAACATATATAAAAGATTCAAGGAATCTAAAGGAATTTCATTTTTTTTATTTAAGCTGAACAACCATGAGCTCCGATCCTTCAGGTGGCACTGCATCAAGAATCCTCATTCATCTATAAGCGATGAAGACTCTGGACTACTTTGGCAAACCTTTGCCAAGTACCACAATACGTAGTTACATCCACACATGCCAGATAAAACTGTGCTGTGCCAAAAGAAAGCCCTATGTTAACAGTGTCCAGAAGCGCAGTCAAATTCTCTGGGCTCAGATGCATCTGGGATGGAACATCAAACAGTAGAAACTTGTACTGTGGTCAGATGAATCAGTATTTCAGGTATTTTTGGGGGAGAAATTGTGCCATGTGCTCCACACCAAAGAAGAAAAGGATAATCCAGACTGTTACCAAGTCCAAAAGCCAGGGTCTGTCATGGTATTGGATTGTGTCAGCGCACTTGTCAAAGATAACTTGCAATTCTGTAATGGCACCGTTAATGCTGAAAAGTAGATTTGGAGCACTATATACTGCCTTCTTTTCCAGGGACACCCATGCATATTTCAACAAGACAATGGAAAACCACATTTTGCACACATTACAATTCCTTGCTGCAGAGGAAGAGGATACAGGTACTTAATTACAGGTATGGATTTGATCAGCTGGTCTCTGAATGCAACACCTTCTCAATGAGAAGTCTGGGTTCGGGGGAACCCAACTGTCCTGCAGGAACGTTTGCAGCTCGATACATGATGGACGGGTGGGAGAAGTGGCGCTTTGTGTGCCTGGCCGTTCTGTCCCTGGAAGATATTGAAGATATCTATTTATTCGTAACTTTGAAAACAGGTTATCTGCTGATTGGCTTAAGCGGGGCCCTGGAGTATCGACAATTAATAACATCAGTCAGTGCGGCTCAAAACCCCATCAAGCTGGCTGGCTGGATTGAATTGGTGGTGGGCAGGGTTGCTAATACTAAGACTGTGGTTATGGACCGCAAATTGGAAAACATCACAGAGAAACTAGCGGCTTTGCAATGAAATTTGGACAGACCTGGAGACCAGTGATGGACATTAGATATCTGCAAAAATTGACAGGTATTAACCCAAATTTGGAAACAATTTTCACTTTTGTCTTTCGGCTTCCCTGTGACACTCCTGCCAGATGGCCTCAGCTGGAGACAAACAACTTCCTCTGGAGAACAACATAACGAGACGCTCCGAATTCCTCCTCCCTGTTCCAAGGACATGTGTTGAGACTCTACAGGCTTACATACACATGCACACAGCTACCCTATCACTCTCGGTGTGGGTAGGCAGGTCTGTGATCAGCGCTCTCTAGTAGTAGGACCGGATGGCTGTCACCTATATCGGACTATCACCACAACCCCTGTTGCAACGTTATGCCTATGTTTATGTGTTTATGTGCTTGTTGCTGGGGCTTTTTTCCCCCTGATCTCACTGCCCTACTTCAAGGATAGTCTGAGAGGGCCTTTTTGCCTCCCTTTTCCCTAATGTATCTTATTTCCTCATTCTAACTAACAGGTCAGTCCTCTTAACTGACCTGTGTTGCCTTTAAATGTTTGATGTTTGTGTATGGTCGGAGGGGTCCAATTTCGCTACATAAAAAAGTGTAGGTGACAAATAAAGACTTTCATTCATCCATACTTGACCGGCCTGCCTGCAGTCCTGACCTGTCTCCAATAGAGAATGTGGGGCATTTTGAAGCTCAAAATGCTAAAACAAAGACCCGTATGTTTACCTACTTTAAGACTTGTTTGTAGGAAGAATGGGACAAAATACACCTGAAACACTTCATCACTTGGTGTCTTCAGTCCCTAACGTCTTTTAAGTGTTGTGAAAAGAAATGGCAACATCACAAAGTGGTAAATGCTTTACTGTTCCAACTTTTTTTCAAATGTGTCGCAAGAACTGGAATACAAATTGGGGAAAACATTTAAAATCATGATGAACACATTAAGTAATGTGCTGTTTTATTGTCTGCAATGCAATGAAATACAAGTCAAAGTGCATTTTTAATTCACTTTATTTTTTTTATGTGTGTTTCCCATACTGTCGCAAAATTTTCTGATTTGGGGTTGATTTGGGCTGATCTTGAACAATATCTAGTAAGATATTATGTGCTATCATCATGGAAAAGATTGAAAAATCAGTTATTAGAAATGAGTTATTAAAACTATTATGTTTAGAAATGTGTTAAAAAAATCTATGTTACACAGCAATTAGAATTGAGATTTAACAGTAGGTCTAATAATTCTGACCTCAACTGTATGCTAAAATAAAAAAGCGGTGGTGATGGTCCAGTTAGAGGAATCTCTGCTCAATGACAGATAAGTGTTTACAGAGCAGGACAGGAACTGTGAAAGAGGACAAACAGCAGGGGACGATGGACAGCAGAGCAGTGAGAAACACATTAAAAACAGCTCGGCTCTCCTGCTCGCTGACAGACACAGCTGAAGATGATGGACAGGCTACAGAATCAGTCTGGAGAGCTTTAAATCTACAGCTTTCTCATGCTTCTGCTGCTCGCCCTTCACAGATTTACACCCGCTGAGCAGAAAGAAAAAAATGAGCCGCCACTGCTTCAAAACAAGCGCCGAACTCTGATTATCACACGCCAGAACAGAAACTCAAACAGAAAATAAACATTATTAACATACTAGACTTCCATAGAACGCCTCAGAAAATATTGTTCATTATTTCAGCAAATAAGATTGTACTTTTTTTTGTTGTTGTTGTTGTAGTCTCTCATTCACTGTGCTCTAAGTTTACCAGCTATGACGACTTCCACTACTGAGAAAGCCGGAAATGTGAAAAGGGTCCATTGGTGTCCCAGAGGTCGCAGTGAGCATCCAGACCGTGTTTAGTCCGGTGGGAGAAACTCTCCTCTCTCTCCTCTCTGTCCCTGGGGATGCCTGCAGTTCAAAAAGCCATTAGGTTACAAAATCAACTCCTCAGACCAATCAAAAGGTCAAAGCAACGTGCGGATTTAGTGCACCGCTGGGACATTTCAACGCCTACAGCTCCTCCTTCACTTGCTAACAGCATCTGTTACACCAATGATTCCACAATCCTTAACAAGAGCTCTAATTTAAGGGGAGAATGGAGTATTTTTGGGAAAGTAATTGCATCCTGTCTCAGCCTTTTCATGGTAAATAGCGTTTAATGCTTAACGTAATGGAGGCACAGATAATAAAGATAACTGCAAGCAGCACTTATCGGGACCCACAGTGCAAAAGAGGCGGAATGAAGAAAAGCTCATTATTAACTCATTAAAGATATTCGCTGATTGTTTTAAGCAAAATGGTTTGAAACTAATAAGTTTTATTTATTTTTATGTACATTGCTTTTGATTTACAGTATAAGTTTGGTCAGTTTGACAGGGTTCCATCCCACCCGCTTCGATTGTTATCAGTTGATTGAATGGACATTATCAGTGGTTATCACCTGATAGATATGGGCCAGTAGGGGCCTTTTGGTAGGTTCAGAAGGCTGTTATCATCCATCCACATGGTTAATCAGCTGTACTAATAGAGAAGACTCCAGATCCAGATCTGTTTTTACATTACTGTGACGGTTGGGGTTAGGGTTGGGGTAATTAATTGGAAATTTAATAAATAATATAAATAATTCAACTCAAATCAACTTCTGTCCGCAGCTGTATGTGGTCTATAACTGATTAACCATGTGGATAAATAATAACTGCCTTCTGAGCCTACCAGTATGTGCAGAAGGCCCCTACTGGCCTATATTTATCAGCTAATAACCACTGATAATGCCCATTCAATTGAGTGATAACATTCGAAATGGCTGCCCATCCTATTGTGAATCAAATCTTTGCACTAAAAAATCCTAAATGCAAATTAGATGCATTTCCATCAAGTTGTTAGAGTGGCTGACTGTAGTATTGGCAACCTAGCAACCAATAGTCAACAAGCCAAGCATTATATATTATAAAACTGTCCAATAGGTGGTGTCTTCATTAAATTCATTGACAAGTTTAGTTTGTCAAAAATCTTTTAAAAAGGTCTGATGAGTCTAAATAAGTCAAATTAATCACAAAGGACGATTTAGAAAGATTTACCTTTTTATTATAACATTAAACGAATAAAGGACCAACTAAAATTTTATTTAAAATTAAATTTAAAAAAAATGCATGGAAAATTAAATGAATGAGTAACGTTTGCATTAAGCAACAAGTCCAAAAGCCAGGGTCTGTCAGGGTATGGGGTTGTGTCAGTGCCCTTGGAAAAGGTAACTTGCAATTCTGTGATGGCACTATTAATGCTGGAAAGATTTTCAAGAACAACATGTGGCCTTCTTTTCCAGGGATGCCTATCCATACAAGATAATGCAAAACCACATTCGGGCCACATTACAAAGTCCTGGCTTTGGAGGAAGAACTTAAAGATACTTGACTGGCCCGCCAGCAGTCCTGACCTATCTCCAATAGAGAATATGTGGCACAAAATGCGACAATGAAGACCCCATACTCTTGCCAACCTTAAGACTTGTTTGCAAGAAGAATAGGGCAAAATTGCACCTGAAACACTTCATCATTCAGTCCCTAAATGTATTTTAATGTATTTTTAACTAAAACTAAAATACGTGTTTATTTTGAAAAAAAAAAAAAAAACTGTGAGAAACACATTAAATAATGTGCTATTTAATGTTAATGAGTATGTGGATGTGAATGAGTATGTGAATGTTTTTGTGTCTGTCTAATATCTAATATGTCTAATGTCTAATATGCTTGTATGCTGCAACCAAATTACCTTCGGAAAATGAATAAAGACTGACTGACTGAGTAATGTTTGCATTTAGGCCACACAATATTTTCTTAAATATGTTAAAATGCATTTCTATGATCAAGATTCACAATGTTACTTTTAATTACTTCATTTATCATAAAATAAATATATCCTTGGTAAGAAAAAGAGGCTTCCTTCAGGACAACAAAAAAATCCCATTTTTGATCCAATCAGATATTTTCACAGCAAATTTCGTCAAAACAAAAATGCACCAACAAAAGAAACCAGACCATAATAATCAGACATGGAATCAAAGTTGAGCCAGTAAGATTTCACTGTGGTGAAGCAACACATTGTGATGAAGATAGAAACCAAGTGACAAAAGGTATTGCTTGCTGCCTTTCGTAAAGTTACGTCAAGCTGTTAGTGTCGCTGTATAAAAAACATTTCCTTACTTTAAAACAGCACGGTACAAAACAAATCAAGACCAATCAGAAAGGAAAATAATTTGAATCACACATTTAATAAAAGCATGCAGAAATTATTTACTCTCATTAAGTAAAAAGGGTTTGATTTATTATTAACCAGATCTAAATGCTAATATAAGCAAAAACCACTTACCTAAGATAAATACGTTTACAATTCACATTCCCAAGGGGTGGATTAAACTCAAACATCACATGTATCTGTGTTTAGACACGATTTAAAAGACTTTTTAAGATATCCTAAAGCTTTCAAGTGAGGAGTTTACATCAGCTGTGATCTCAGGGAGGGGAGAGTTATTAATGATGCATCTTATCTCGTATTATTTCAGAGGTGAAGCTACGGTCAGGAACGGAAATTGCAAAAGATACCAAGAAAGAATCGCACTCGGCTTTATCTGTAAAGCTTTAGGAGGGAAACAAACTGCATAGAGGATACAGATCATCATATATACGTCAACAAGTTGTGCCGCATATCATCGGCACTATTGAAAAAATAATAATAATAATCCCAAACACAAAAATCAGTCGGTAAAGCGAGCCAAATCTCAATGTGAGCTCTGAAATCTCAACCTCCTTCACCCATAAAATGATACCTTAGACCTTTTTAAATAACACAAAGTCATTTAGTTTCGCCTTTTGGTATACACGAAACTCCAGCTTCACAGTTTGTTCTGTTCCTGAGTTTGACTTTGGTTCTCACCTTGCGTTTACAGTCTGGTCGAGCGATCTTGATCCATAAAGGTAAAAAACAAACACACGACGGTGGTGATGAGGGTGTGCATGGCCTCGTATAAGAGTTTGGGTGAGAACACGCTCCAGATGAAGAGGTGGTATCGGAGAGCGGTGACCAAAACCACGTAAAAGACAGCTGGGATGGAGCGCAGGAGCGCGAAGCAGTAGCTCCCATGACTGAGTCCATTTACAACCCTGTGAAAGAGAGAAAAAATCCAATGCGGTAATGAGTCTCTGATATGTGTCATTACATAATATCGTAGTCATAAAACCATCAGGTCTCATCGACTGCGGTTTATTCCTCATTTCATGCTAATGGGAAAGTTATTACTTCCTTTACTAAGCTTTGATTATGCGTTATGTTTCATGACACAAGTCTATGATATATTCATTAAGACAAATGTCACCTGCCATTGCCTCATCCTAAAGTCATCAGCAATCATCTGAAGGCTCTTATAGATAATGGGACCTTAATGGGTTGGAGTAGGCTGGGTTAAACTGGTATGCTCTTGACTAGACGATAGATGGGAAGAACTAGAATGAATCCGGGTGGATTTTTCTGGACTAGACAAAAGTTAATTAGACTGGGCTGGTCACATTAGTTGATGAAAGACTGGACTGGGATAAAATGGACTGAACTAGACAGTTCTGGAGCATTAGACAATACTAAATGGCTTCTGCCAATATACTTAGTTTGATTTTACTGGAATAGACTGACCAGGTTAGACAACTTTTATTTATATCTAATTGAAATGAACTAATACTGATTGAATTGGACCAGATTGGACTTAACTGGGCTAGGCTAGACTTGATGAGTTTAGCCCAAACTGGGTTGGACTACAATGGGTTACAATGGGCTTGGCTAGACTACATTGGACATAATTGGATTGGACTGCACCAGCAGTGCTTAATTTGTGAGTTTTGAGGTCCCGGAACAAATCGGGGTAACGCATCTGGCATGTTGGGATGAGGATTGGTGCAGTGGCTGGTGGAGGGGTGTCGCGGATGAAAGTGAGTGGGCCGGGAGTGTCGCAGACGAAAGTGAGCGGGCCAGGGGTGTCGCGGACGAAAGTCAAGAGGGTTGGGGAGTCGTGGAAGAAAGTGAACGTGAACAGCAGATGGGGGAGGAGGGCGGTTGAGGAGGGGAGATTGGTAAAATGAGGTGCCGGATCAGATTTCAGAGGTGCTGGATCCGGATCTGGCGTGTTCCGGGACAAATTAGACTAGTTTATATGGATTCAAATTTAACCTGGACGATGGATTAGAATAAACTGAACTACAGTTCGGCTACTTAGACTGAATTGGATTAGACTAGATAAAAATGGGCAAAACTGGATGAACTAAAGTGGGCTAGGCTAGATTTGATGAGCTCAACCTAAACTGGACTAGACTACAATGGACTATAAAGACCTGGGCTAAACTACATTGGACTGATTTGGGATGGTTGCACCAGTAGTTAGACTAGTATAAAGGACTTCAACTATTGAACAGGGATTATAATAGACTGAACAGGTTTGGTCTACTTGGATGGATTTGGAATTGACTAAAGAAGAATGGGTAAAATTGGACTAGTATGGACTCAAGTGAGTTTACGATGAATTTAAATGATCTCAACTCATAAACCAGACTAACTAGAAACTGTAGTTGATAATGGACTGAACTGGCTAAACTACTTTGAACTGAGTTGTTGAACTAGATTGACTATGCTAGACAACTATGAATTAGATTTGACTGGAATGTACTGAACTGGACCAGACTGGACTAAAGTGGGCTAGGCTAGATTTGTTTACTTCAGTCTCAACTGAATGGTCTATAATGGATTGATCTAGATTACACAGGACTGAATTTAAGTAGTTAGACTAGAGTAAATGGCTTTACATGACCTCAATCTATAAACCTTGCACTAACTTACACTATTTGTAGTTGATCATTCCAGTTAAACTGAATGGGGCTAGATTACTGTAAACTGAATTAGACTGGACAAGAATAGACTATAGTAAGCTATATTAGATTAGATGATTATAAAGCATACTGGATTGGAGGGGGTGAAAGACTGGACTGAGCTAAACAATTCTGGACTAACTTGGATTGGACTAGACTTGACCAGTACAGTCTATATTGATTATAAACTACCTATAAACTGGACTAGACTCCATTGCTGCCAACTATAGACTTAGATTGATTTTACTGGACTTGATTGACTAGGCTAGACAACTTTGAATTAGATTTGACTGGAATGTACAGAACTAGACCAGATTGGACTAAACTGGGCTAGGCTAGATTTTTCACTGACTTCAACTGAATGGTCTATAACGGATTGAGCTAGAATTACACAGGACTGAAATGAAGTAGCTAGGCTAGAGTAAATGACTTTAGATGACCTGAATTCATAACCTTTGCACTAAATTGCACTATTTGTAGTTGATCAGTCCAGGTAATTGAACTGAGCTGGATCAGGGTGGGGCCAAGTAGGAGCGCTCACTCTGATGCCCTGACCTCTGAAAGGGTTGTGGAAATTCCAAATTGAACCAAAAAAAACCATTACAATTGGCTTAAGATTGGCAAGGGAGATTTATCACATGCGTTAACCAGCAGAACTTGGGAATTAAAAAAATAAAATGAAAAAATTTAACTACGCTAGGCTACTTTAAACTGAATTAGACTGGACAAGAATAGACTATAGTAAGGTATATTAGATCAGATGATTTCAGTCTATAAAGCATACTGGATTGGAGGTGGTCAAAGTCTGGACTGAGCAAGACAATTTTGGACTGATTTGGATTTAGAAGCTTGACTAGACTACATTGGTGCCAACTATGCACTTAAGTAGGTTTTTACTGGAAGACATAGACTAGGCTAGACAACTTTGAATTAGATTTGACTGGAGTGTACAGAACTGGACCAGATTAGGCTAAAATGGGATGGCTAAATTTCATTAGTTCAACCTTAACTAGATTGAGCAACAATTGACTACAATGGATAGGTCTAGACTACACTTGACTGAGTTGAACTAGTTAGACTAGATAAATAATGGTAGATGGTTTAGATCACCTCAATCCTTAAACCTTGCACTATTTGTAGTTGATATTAGACCGAAATGGTCTAGACTACTTTAAACTGAACTGGATGGACTGAACTATTATGAACTCAAGTGGGCGACACTAGATTAGATGACCTTAGCGCATAAACAGGAATGGACCGTACAACACTATTGTCATCAAATCTGCTGTTTTGGACAAACGATTAGTGCCTCAGGCTAAATAACAAACATTATTGGTATGATAGACACCCGTCTAGTTCCTGGATTTCCGGTTGTATCAAAAATCATTTCTCTAGCCCTGGGCAAATCAATAAGCGAGCAGTTCAGCCAGCCTTTGGCGTCCACCATAAAAAAAAAGAGTCTAGCTTCTCCAAGGAGCAAATGCCCTCACTTTCCTTGTTCACATGCATTTGGATGTAGGACAGCTTCTACGGCGCCAAACTGCAGATATGAGTCAAAGACGTTTCTGGCATCAACCTTGCATTAAAAATGGAAATTTATTGTTGTGGCGACATAAATATTGATAGCCCAATCCCCCAAAGTGGTAAACACAGGAGTTTCTGTCAATACAGATATGACAAGCAAAACATTAGGAGAAAATAATCAGGAACGCAGCTCCCATCCTTCAGGTTTCCCAAACGAGGATGATGGCTACGTGTGTTTTGTTGTGAGTTTAAACTGCTTTATTCTTCCACCCAAAGGGACCGACGCAGTCTGGCCTATAAAAACAGCTCTCATATGGAGAAAGAGAGAGTGAGAGAGAGAGTCATTCTGGGAGATTTCCTCTCTCCGGTGTAATTACGCTCACAGATTTTATGTGACAGTGAAAGCCAACTATAGCGAAAGATAAGTGAGATAGCAGTGCAGGGTTCAGCCTAATCAGTGAATTTGAATTATGTTACGAGATAAACAAGAGGGGAAAAAAAGAAAAGCTGAAGACTGAATGGTGATATCAACACAATCGACACAACAGAATGCATTTAAAGGGACAGCTCAGTCAAAAGAAAAGAAAAAATCATTTACTCGCCCTCATACAATTTTAAACCTGTATTTTCTTTCTTCTAAGAGACACAAATCACATTCTGATGGCAAAGTGATGATGTTTTTTCTCTATAATTACATCGTCTTTTATGTTCTTCAGAAGAAAAGCAGTCAGGATTGGAATGACATGAGAGTGAGTAAATCATCTGTCGCTTTACATTCTAACGTATTTTAGATTGAATTCAACAGGAGTGGTTTTAGAATATATGCTGCTGAAATTTAATAGCTGACATTTGCTGAAGGATTTCAGCTTGTTATTCTGCTTTCCTGTTGATTTGTGATCGGGAGAAACTATGAATGAGACATGTCAGGCTGTGATATGATTTGGCAATATCATATTTTTCATTCACAAAGCTTATGTGGTGCAGAAAATACGTCAGTTCAGAAAGCCATTACACTAATGAAAGAACGTTTGTTTTGTGTGTGTGTTTTTTTTATTACATTCATTGACACATCATTCACAATATGGAGCAGGGTTGGGTAATTCAGTGTTTCTCAACCACATTCCTGTAGGACCACCAACTCCTTAACCAACTCCTTAACCAAGCACACCTGATTCAGATCATCAGCTCATTAGGAGAGACTGAAAGACCTGTAATAGGAGTGAAAGCCAAAGGAGACATCCAAAACATGCAGTGTTGGTGGTCCTACAGGAACGTGGATGAGAAACACTAGAGTAAGTGACTTCAAAATAAATAATTACTAATTACCTCATTATTATACCTAAATTGCATTTATAAATACTTTGAAATCTCTGAAAAGTAAATTATTAAAGAATTTAATTACTTCACTTATCTATACATTCATTCATTTCCTTCGGCTTAGTCTCTTATTTATCAGCACGCCATTTATCATCCAGCACGCCATTTATCATCACCACGCCGTTATGAACCACCAACTATTCCGGCATATGTTTTACACAGCGGATACCCATCCAGCTGCAACCCAATACTGGGAAACACCCATACACTATTACATTCAGACACGCACTCATTCAATATGCCCAATTTAGCTCATCCAATTGAC
>NC_079448.1:5093405-5150905 GCF_903798145.1 Danio aesculapii
GAGTATGCAGGCTGCATAGTGCCTCAACTCTGGAGGGGGGCACCATCTCTGCACCAAATCTGCCTTATTTGTTGTTGTTTACGTTCAGTTTCTTGATTTGCGGCTCTGCATTGTGCTTTAAACTATGACAGGACATGTTCTATGCTGCTGATAATTAGGCAAGGCAAGGCAAGTTTATTTCTATAGCACATTTCATACACGGTGGCAATTCAAAGTGCTTTACACAAACAGGAATAAAAGAAACAAGAAAAATAAAGACAAATATTAAAAATGGTTAAAAAATTAAATAAATAAGCATAAAAGCAGATATAATGTGTTATAAAAGAGTGAAAAAGAAGAGAAAAACATAACAGTTCGATCTGTCGGACGTAGCACAGTGCTCATTCAGTAAAGGCACAGCTAAACAGATGTGTTTTCAGTCTTGATTTGAATGTGCCTAATGTTGGAGCACATCTGATCATTTCTGGAAGCTGATTCCAGCAGTGAGGGGTGTATAGCTGAACGTCGATTCACCCTGCTTTGACTGAACTCTTGGAATTTCTAGTTTATTTGATCCTAAAGATCTGAGTGATCTGTTAGGTTTGTATTCAGTGAGCATATCTGTAATGTATTGATGTCCTAGGCCATTTATTGATTTATAGACCAGTAATAATACTTTAAAATCTATTCTGACTGTAACTGGGAGCCAGTGTGAAGACCTGAGGACAGGTGTGATGTGCTCTGATTTCCTGGTTCTGGTCAGAATTCTGGCCGCAGCGTTCTAGATGAGCTGCAACTGTCTGACTGTCTTTTTGGGAAGGCCGGTGAGGAGTCCATTACAGTAATCCACCCTGCTGCTGATATATAATTACACAAACTCAATTATTTTTATTAACTTGTGCAATACTTTACAATTCTGTTTGCACACCAGCTACTGTCCATACCCATGCACTGCACAATTATTTCACTGTATGTATTATTTAATATTATATACTTATTATTTTTTATATTTATTATATAATTCTCTGCGGTTATCATTGTTTATTGTTTTGTCTATTTCTACACATTTCCTATTGCTGTATGGAATAATTTTTGTGCCAATAAGAATGAACGTAACTTTATAAAACTGAATGTGACTTTCCAAGAAACGATCAAAAATATGCCACTGCAAAAGAAGAAAAACACAATGAAAACAAAAAAATGAACTCAGTCGCAGGAATTTAACATGCTCTTCAAATGTGCTTCGTTCTTTGTTAATGATTTTCAAAGAATCGTTTTCGCGAATCATGGATTTTGAATGCGTTGCCACAGTTTTCGCTTACGCTTCGTAAATTTTCGTTTGCTGTTTTGGCACAAACTTCTCGTGGGGGCGGGCTTAACAGCGATCTACACTGATTGGCTAATGAGCTTTTGATGGACAGTTGCTCTCTGACCTGGAAGCACAGACGGTGACGTCAGTGCACTGCAAACTTGTGAATAACAACAATAACCCGCAAAATAACTGTTGCACACTGTACATGAATAAAACTTTTATTGATGTTATTGATAAACGTTACTTTAGCAACACGAACTTACTTCAAGCTGCCCTGAGGGACAAGCTGAGGTGGAAGATGATGGCATCGCTCCGTGTCTCTCCCGGGAGGTCATCTTTAGAAACTAAGAGACGACCGTAGGTAAAATACTAACATTAATACTTAACATAAAGCACGACGTATTGCACACCGCAACAACTTTCCGATATGCGCGCCACTGACGTCACCGTCTGTGCTTCCAGGTCAGAGAGCAACTGTCCATCAAAAGCTCATTAGCCAATCAGTGTAGATCGCTGTTAAGCCCGCCCCCACGAGAAGTTTGTGCCAAAACAGCAAACGAAAATTTACGAAGCGTAAGCGAAAACTGTGGCAACGCATTCAAAATCCATGATTCGCGAAAACGATTCTTTGAAAATCATTAACAAAGAACGAAGCATATTTGAAGAGCATGTTAAATTCGTGCGACTGAGTTCATTTTTTTGTTTTCATTGTGTTTTTCTTCATTTGCAGTGGCATATTTTTGATCGTTTCTTGGAAAGTTACGTTCAGTTTTATAAAGTTACGTTCATTCTTATTGGCACAAAAATTATTCCATATTGCTGCTGTTGTTATTGCTTGTATCACTGCAATGACAATAAAGTCTCTTTAGTCTGTACATCAGTGGATTGGTGTGTTTTTAATAGGCCGGTTTTTCATTTTTGTACATTATAATATGAAATAACTAAACTGACTCATTCTGTGATTTCTGAAAGATCAACAATATAAAACGAGTCAAATTACTGTAAGCCACAGGCCATAATATGCATGATTATTTGAATTATTTTACATGAATTATTGCATGAATTCATTAATGATTATTATTTCTGAATGTTAACAAAGTTTTTGTTTAAAAATACACTCATTAATTCTTAAAAACCACAAATGTCTTTGATTTATATTGACAGCAAGGGTCAGGTTTTGTCACCATAGATTACAGTTAAATCCACATTTTGGTTGTAGTTTTAGAAACATTATGAAGTGTCCTTGACTAACCCATTGTCTTAATAGTATGTCATGAGTTTTTCTTCAAATTATTAATCTCTTCTGTATTGTACATGGAGGTTTAATGCTGAAATTTGTCACAAAAGAAGATGAGGTAGCCTGATCCAGCACTGCTCCAGAGACACCAGCAGCTGCACAGGTACAGACACACAGCACTGAGGACCGTCCATCTCTACAGGTACAGAGATGGTTTTATTCCTTACTTTTTGTAAATGTTTGAAATTGGGAACGTTTCTGCCGAAGACATGCCAGTGTTTGTTTTAATGTAAGCTATTATTTCATAATGTCAATATTTGAATGTTTAAGTATAATTTTGAGTGTTTAGATGCATATTTATGTATAAGAATAAATAAATACATGTTTAAATACATTTGTTTGTGTGCTTTTGTTTCTCTGTGGGGGCACCACAGCAAAATTCCTCGTAGGGCACCCTTTTGGCCAGCAATGGCCCTGCTGATATAACAGTAAGAAAAACTTACTGTTAAGTAGGTTACAGATTTTAATGTAGCATTTTTACATTGTTTACCATGGAAATCACAGACATTTTAGTGTTGGTTTTATTCAAAACAACGGACGGACGGACGGACGGACGGACGGACGGACGGACAGACAGACAGACAGATAGATAGATAGATAGATAGATAGATAGATAGATAGATAGATAGATAGATAGATAGATAGACAGAAAGACAGACGGATGATGGATGGATGGATGGATGGATGGATGGATAGTTGAATGGATGGATAGATAGAAAGACAGACGGATGGATGGATGGATGGATGGATGGATGGACGGATGGATGGACGGATGGACGGATGGATGGATGGATGGATGGATGGATGGACGGATGGATGGATGGATGGATGGACGGACGGATGGATGGGCGGACGGATGGTTGAATGGATGGACGGACGGATGGTTGAATGGACGGACGGACGGACGGACGGACGGACAGACAGACAGACAGACAGACAGACAGACAGACAGATAGATAGATAAATAAATAAATAAATGATGGATGGATGGATGGATGGATTGTTGAATGGTTGGATGGATTGTTGAATGGTTGGATGGATAAATGATAGACGGACGGACGGACAGACAGACAGACAGACAGACAGACAGACAGACAGACAGACAGACAGGGAGGGAGGGAGGGAGACAGACAGATAGAGAGACAGAATATTTTCTCTCTCTCTCTCTCTTCTTTGACCTGTCTTCTATATTCAAGTACAGTAATATAAATGTTGGGTTTTTTTTTCAGATGAAAACACTCCACAGATTTGTGAAGTAAGGGAAATGAAAGGAGATGTTTGCTTTAGAGAGAGAAACTGATTTCATTACTGATGCCCCTATTACAGAAGTAGAGAAGCGCTGTTATTGCCCTATAACTCATACGTCATTTTAATTCTTTATTTTTACTGCACTGCAGTGGTTTTAATCTAAAACCGTCACAACGGAAAGGTTGTTGCAGCACTATTGCATAAAGCTGCTTAAATGAGAGATGTTGTGTAAAACAGGATGCTCTCCGTCAAACTATACAGAACAACTCAGGAAGTACAGAACAATCCAAAGCTAGTTTCTAACATGTTATTAAAAATGTTGTGTACATTTATATCACTATACTTTGTGATGCATTATGTTTCCTTCTGAAGCAAAGTTGGGTAACACTTTATAATAACTACACACTATGAATCATTTATTAAGCATTAGCAAATAGTGAATTCATTATCTGTTAAATATTAACTCTGCATTAATAGATGTTAGTAAACAGTTTATAACTGCAGATACAAATTCTATTCTTGACTTATGGTAACACTTTATAATAACTACACACTATAAATCATTTATTAAGCATTAGCATCTAGTGAATTCATTATTTGTTAAGCATTAACTCTACATTAATAAACGTTACAAAGCAGTTTATAACTGCAGCTACAAATGATGTATTCTTGACTTATAACCACCTATATAATCTGCTTAATACTTGTTTTTTCATACTTAGTTAATGATTTATTTTTCATTACTAAACTAAGTATCGCATTATTTACAAACCAGTTATTTAAGAGTAGTTGAGGGTTTTTAGGATCATTCAGAATGAGTTAGTAAATGATTAATAAACTACTGAAATCAACGTTTATATGTCCTATTATTCAGGCATATACTAATAGTTAACTAATATGTTAATAAATGCTTTATTAACTCGACTTCACACAATTTTGGGACCTAATCTAAAGTGAGGATTAGTTATGCTTTATAAATCCCTTATAAATGACAACTAAAGGCTCAGAATCAAATGAACAATAATCTTTGCAATCTTTTCTAAAAAGTAAAATTACTGTAAAGTTTAAACATTGCCAAATAACAGGAGTCAAAATATGACATACAACTGGATAAAACAACAACAATAAAATAATTTAACAATATAATAAGATGCGATGCTTAAACTCTACAGTTATTTTATTTTAGAGAAGGTTGCAAAGATTTATTTTTCATTTGAAGAACAGTTTTATTTGTGTATCTTTAAATGAAAAGGAATGAATAATGTCATTTTTCCTGTTTAGAATTTAACTGAGCCTTTAGTTGTCATTTATAAGGGATTTATAAAGCATTAATAGTCCTCACTTTAGATCAGGTCACAAAACTGGATGAAGTTGAGTTAATAAAGCATTTATTAACATACATAGTAACCCTTAACATATGCCTGAATAATAAGACATATAAACGTTGATTTCAGTAGTTTATTAATCATTTACTAACTCATGCTGAATGATCCTAAAAACCCTCAACTACTTTTAAATACAAATGGTTTGTAAATAATGCGATACTTAGTTTAGTAATGAAAAATAAATCATTAACTAAGTATGAAAGTACAATTATTAAGCACATTATAAATATGTTTGTAAGTCAAGAATACAGCATTTGTAGCTGCAGTTATAAACTGCTTACTAACGCTTATTAATGTAGAGTTAATGCTTAACAGATAATGAATTCACTACTTGCTAATGCTTAATAAATGATTTATAGTGTGTAGTTATTATAAAGTGTTACCAGCTAGGCTAAAGTGAGGACTATTCATGCTTTATAAATGGGCAACTAAAGGCTCTGTTTCAAATAAACAATACATCATTGCAATTTTATCTAAAAACTAAAATTACTGTAAAGTTTAAACATTGCTGGATAACAGGAGTGTCAAAAAACAACATAAAATTGAATAAAACAACAGAAATATAATAAGTAAGGGATAATCAACGGCTTGCCGTGCGTTAAAAGATTTTAATGCATGACGTGGAGGCGAAGGACCACACAATGCGCAAACTGACCTCATGGAATTGTTCTAACAAAAAGACCGCGATCGCTGCTTAAGTAGAATAACGTTACGATTATTAAAACACATTATTCTATACAAGTCTATACACATGAAATAAAACATTCACAAAGCTGTAAATTATGAAACCCCAGTTCAAGGACACATTAAAGAAAAAGGAATCAAAGCCCATTTTAGAAAAATTTGCTGTAAAATATGTAAGGAAATTTAGCAAAAGAAAAAAACATATCAGGAAAGGTAGACGAACATTCCGCTTTATTTATCTTCTTTAAAACAAAAGCAATCGGCCAAACACGCAGAATCAGTGTAATATTACATTAATTATGGTCATAAATTAATCATGAAACTGATCTCTGCAATCTGCCAAAAAAATACACCAGAGAACAAATAATAGTTGAAAAAGTCAAAAGGCATAAATAGTGCTCGCTTTAGATTAGGCCACCAACTGGATGAGGTTGTGTTAATAAATGAATAGTTTATTAATCATTTACTCACTCATTCTGAATAATCTTTGAAAACCTGCAACTTCTCTTAAACAACTGGTGAGTAAATGATGCAATATTTGATTAAGTAATGAAAAAAGAATCATTAACAAAGTATGAAAACACAGTCATTAAGCAGATTATATATGTGCTTATAAGTAGGGCCAGACGGAATCTGAGGACGTTTTTTGCTATTTTTGCGTAGAATTTTTGTAAAAATCTGCAGATTTCTGCTGAATTATTTTGGGGGTATCATAACTAAAACCTTAATATGTGAAATAACAAAATAATATCTTTTTAACTTTTGATTAATGTTTAAAAAGTAAATCCAATTAGATTCACTTTATTTGGTAAACAAAGCAAGTCTCTCATATAATATATCTGCTAAAAGACAGAAAATATTACCTTACACACTGCATTGTACATAAATCAGATGAACATTTTCATATTAGTCAATAATATTACTGTAATTAATTTAAAACTGAATAAATATAGATTTACACACATTTACTCAAGTGAATAAACAGAATTAATGATGGGCTAAAAATCTGTGGAAAATCTGCAAAATTCTGCGCGCGCAGATTCCGAGTCTTCGCTGAGGCCAGCTTCCAGCCTCCGCCGCTGGACTGCAGCTCTGCACAAGACGTTTGGCCAGCGGAGAAATTAAAACGGTCGTGCCCAACTGAGTCTGGTTTCTCTCAAGGTTTTTTCTTCACTTTCGCCAGTTAGTGAAGTTTTTTTCCCTCTCCACTGTCGCCACTGGCTTGCATGGTTCGGGATCTATAGATCTGCGCATCGTTGGATTTGCTCTTCAGTGTTTGGACTCTCAGTAGTGATTATTAAACCACACTGAACTGAGTTAAACTGAACAGAACTTAAACACTACAAACTGAACTACACTGTTCCTATTTACTGTGACCTTTTATGTGAAGCTGCTTTGACACAATCTACAATGTAAAAGCGCTATACAAATAAAGGCAACCCAGGCTCATTCTGAAAACGTTGTCCCGTGGACGTTACTGGAGACTGCGAAATATGTAGCCGGGGGTACGTACGACTGCATTTCACTTTTTTAAAGCGAACGCTGCGGGGCGGTGTGATGCCGTTCCTTTCGGCGCTTGCCGGCCTGCCTCTCGCCTCCGTGTGGAGGGCTTTCCCGCTGCAACCAGTTTGTCCGGTAAGCTCTTAGTGTACTTTGGCGGACTCGTGGCGCAGAGAGGGGCTGACCACGACGACGACCAGGTTCGAGTCCGGGGAAGAGCGGTTCCAGAAATCAGGTAAGAAAACAAAAACAAAATCCAAAAAATGAAGCGAACAAGTTCGTCACAGGGTGAGAATGTGGTCAAAATCCGAAAACGTGGTAAAAAATCAGACGAGGGCTTTTCTTTTTCTGGACGGCTTTTGTGAATCGTCGTAGGTTGGGTTTAGGGACGGAGGAGGGTGGGTCAGCCGATTGGCCGGTCGCACGGTCAATCATTCTGTCATCCAGGCAGACAGGCGGAAGACCGTTCGACAGCGGCCTCTAGCGGGTTTACGAGAACAGCAGGGGAAATAGCGCGCACAGCGACCTCTCGCGGATTCGCGAAAACAAAAACTGCAAAAATACGTACCTCCCGGGACGTATTTCGCGGCCTCCAGAAACGTCCACGAGACTACGTTCTCAGAATGAGCCTGGGTTGAATAAAGGTGAATTGAATTGAATTGAATTCCGTGTGGGCCTACTTACAAGTCAAGAATAGAGCATTTATATCTACAGTTATAAACTGTTTACTAACGTCTACTAATGTAGAGTTAATGCCTAACAAACAATTAATTAACTATTTGCTAATGCTTAATAAATGATTCACAGTGTGTATTTATTATAAAGTATTCCCCAAAGTTGTTATTATCTACATAGTTCCCCTCTTTGAAAACGGAAATGCTCACAGATTTGAGAATATTCCAGTAGATTTGGAAATAGGCTCATTTTACAACTCCATCGTGTACTAAAGACTAACGGATGTGTATGTGTGCGTGTGAGCGAGCATTACGTCTGCATGTGCTTATGAGAGTTTCGTGTGCATCTTCGCATAGTATGTGTGTGTGTTACCTGTCTGTTTGAGAGCTGAGGTAGCAGAGCAGATGACAGGCCCAGAGCAGGGGTCCGGCGTATGTGCTCAGTGCTGTCAGGATAATAGCAGGAGCTTCTACATAACTCTCCAAACCCACAAAGCCCACAGAGATGTCCACCGTCCCGATGTTATTAGAGTTTCCCTGAACACAACACACAGAACACCGACACGCTGACTTCACACACATCTGGACATTTCAGAAACACCTTAAAATGAACTGTTGTTCCACTGTCTGCAATGACGTGGAGATGTGTAGATGTCGAAGGTTTTTTGAGTGAATGTTTAATGCTTTAAAGGGGTAGTTCACACAACATTTTTAATTACCTGATCATTTACTCATACACATGTGGTTTTATACCCTTATGAGGTTCTTTCTTCTGCTGAACACAAAAGAAGATATTTTGAAGAATGCTGGTTGCTGGCACCAATCATCATCTAATCAACATCAACAGCCGGTGGCGCAGTAGGTAGTGCTGTCGCCTCAGCAAGAAGGTTGCAGATTCGAGCCATGGCTGGGTCAGCTGGCGTTTCTGTGTGGAGTTTGCATGTTCTCTGTGTGTTGGCGTGGGTTTCCTCCGGGTGCTCCGGTTTCCCCCACAAGTCCAAACACATGTGCTATAAGAGATATAAGTAAGCTAAATTGGCTGTAGGGTATGAGTGTGAATGAGTGTGTATGGATGTTTCCCAGTGATGGGTTGCAGCTGCACAAATGGGTTGCAGCCGCCAACTTATCCAACAAAATATGTGTTGGATAAGTTGGCGGTTCATTCCGCTGTGGCAACCCCTGATTAATAAAGGGACTAAGCTGAAAAGAAAATGAATGAATGAATGAAGTACAAAGATTGCACCAAAATAAAAATTCTGGTCTGAAACTGAAATCGAAAATTCTAGATGCACTTGGCCGACAACCGAAACTGAAACTTACTTGTAATAATTAATTTTTAATTTTAAAAATATATAATTTTGTAATACTTTTTAAATTCATTCATTTTCTTTTCAGCTTAGTCCCTTTATTAATCAGGGGTTGCCACAGCGAAATGAACCACCAACTTATTCAGAATATGCTCCACGCAGCGGATGCCCTTCCAGCTGCAAGCCATCCCTGAGAAACACCCATACACACTCATTAACACTCATACACTATGAACAATTTAGCCTACCCAATTCACCTGTACCGCATGTCTTTGGACTTGTGGGGGAAACCGGAGCACCCGGAGGAAAATCCACACCAACACGGGGAGAACATGCAAACTCCACACAGAAATGCCTACTGACCCAGCCGAGGCTCGAACCAGCGATCTTTTACTGTGAGGTGACAGTGCTACCCACTGCACCACCGTGCAGCCCTATATTGTTATATAGTGTTTTTAAACCACAAAGTACTGGTAATTTGTGGTAATTAATTATATAGTAATACAAACAAATTAACTGTAAATAAAAAATATAAATAATAATAATAATAATAATAAATATTATATATAGTTATAGCCTGAATTATTACCCCCCCTGTTTGTTTTTTTTCACCAATTTCGGTTTAATGGAGTGAAGATTTTTTTATAACACATTTCTAATCATAATAGTTTTAATAACTCATTTCTAATAACTGATTTATTTTCTCTTTGCCATGATGACAGTAAATAATATTTGACTAGATATTTTTCAAGACACTTCTATACAGCTTAAAGAGACATTTAAAGGCTTAACTAGGTTAATTAGGTTTACTAGGCAGGTTAGGGTAATTAGGCAAGTTATTGTATAATGATGGTTTGTTCTGTAGACCATCGAAAAAAATATAGCTTAAATGGGCTAATAATATTGACCTTAAAATGTTTTTAAAAAATTTAAAACTGCTTTTATTCTAGCCGAAATAAAACAAATGAGACTTTCTCCAGAAGGAAAAATATTATCAGACATACTGTGAAAATTTCCTTGCTCTGTTAAACATCATTTGGGAAAAAAAAAAAAAAAAAAAAAAAAAAAAAAAAATTAAAGGGGGCTAATAATTTTGACATTAACTTATAGATTGGTTTTTGCATCTGAACTTTTCATTTATATATATATATATATATATATATATATATATATATATATATATATATATATATATATAAAACAGTTGCTAAAGTTTAGTAAAAGATAAAGTTCATCAGTTTATAACTATATTAATTTTAAATTATTAACTATAGTAATTCATTTTAATGCAACACGTTATTGTTTGCTTTTTATATTTTACTACAAAATTATTTTAACTAAATTTGACAACATTAAGATCCTGAATAAGTTTATTACACCTAATCCTACAATAATATGGTCTGTTATGTTCTCTTTGTGTATGTGGACACATGAATAAACTAATTATTTTTATTTACATAATTAGAGCAATCGTAGCACGGGAAGTCTCGATCGCCATATTTGTGAAATACAGTAGGTGGCGATATTGCTCCTAAGGAGTTAGTCATCGTTAAACAAGAAAAAAATAGAAGATTGATCCGTCGTTAACCATATATGGTTTGCCTAGATTGTGGCATTTCTCAATTCCAAGAACGCAGAGAACAGACTTGCGTTCTTGTAAAGACCGGTCTTGCCAGGTCACCTCGGAAGAACGAAATCGGGAGACCGCAAAAACAGAGAATTCGTCCTGTGGAAAAATTAGACGCTTCGTTCTTCCTGATGGTCATGTGACCTTCACATGGAAAAATCATAATGGAAAATTATTTAAACATTACAGCATTCATACAACGATTTATTGTTTTTCCTTATTTCAATACATATACTATGCATAAAGACTTTACAAATATACGCTGCACAACACAAATAAAACAGATTTAATATGAATTTCAGCAAATAAACACCCTTAATGTGTTTATTCCTTTATTAAGATGTCCATGGTAATGTTTACTTTCACCGTTTCATTTAGGGGAAACTCCTGAGGTAAATAAGTTATATCTCTGAACTTTAAAAATAAATCAATATAAAATGAATGCGCTTCCCACCTCCAGTCGCAATGACTTTTGGGACTTCAAGAGCGAGTTCAGTGCTCAAGTCTGCATCGGTGCGTCCTCGATATCAAGAACACATCCGGGAAGTTTCACACGTCCTCTGTTCTTGTGGTCTTGAGTTTTGGAACTGAACTTTGGCAGTTGATGATGACGTTACATGAGAACACGAGGACGCAAGACCACTGAAGAATGCAGCTGGATATATCTCGAAGTCACACCGAAGCGACAGCCAACAGAGGATTTCGCTTGGTCTTAATGACTTTTCCGATGGGTTATTTTCACTATTTATGATGGCATAACAGTCCAAATTGGACAAATGAGTGTGTATAGGATACATTTTGGACCTTTATTCAGTGAGAGGTGGTTCTTACAAACCACCCGAACCCCCCTGGCTATGGGCCTAAACAGGAAGTGCATTTTTAGATTTCAATTAAAGATTACAATGACAACCTTTTTTTTTCTTAATGAAAAGCACAGATGAATTGTTCACCACAAAACTAGCAATGAGAGCTAACAAACCCACATGGTTAGTTTTGATTTTATGTGTACTTTAACATTAGTTATTGCACAGAGCTAAGATGAACTAACGTCATTTAACTTAAATAACATTAACTAATGTTAACAAACGTGTATAAATACTATACTAAATTCATTACTGATTGTAGGTTCATGTCAGTAAATGCATTCACTAACATTAACTAATGGACTAATATTTTAAAGTGCTACCAGTAGTTCAGATAATGTTTTTTCTGTCTCATGGATTTCTGTAGATGTGGATGTAGCGCTGGTCTGAATCCTCTGTGTGAATCTGCAGGTGTTGATGTGAGATGGTTTTTTTCCAGTCTTCGCTGACAGACTCGGAGGGTCCCTGGACTGACGGAGGGGGAAATAAACACACAGATCTGCTGCTGCTGTCAGCGGCTCACGGTAGGCCCTGTCTGTCACTGTCAGGACAGCCGGATTAGGAAACCCTCCTCCTGAATCACTCGCTCCCATTATTTCAGGCCGGTTTACAGTGTGAGGGTGGGCGGGAGAAGTGCCTGGCCTGATCAGAATGAGCTAAATCAATGTGGCAATTTGCAATTAGCAATAACTCTCACCGCACTTAATGACTGGAGACGATTATATTCAATAAATGCGTCCTTCGACAGTTCGACTGCATTGACCCTCACTGTCCTTTTGATGATGATGTCATTGTCAAGCCCATAATTCCTTGCTGCGCCGCTTTAGATGGTAATTGGCCAGTAAAGAATCATTTATGACCCTCACTCACACGCACATCTCAGCTTGGCTCTCTGGATTCATTTCATCTTGATTTTTCTTTAAGAAATGGAATCTTGTTGGGGGGGCGGCCCGGTGGCTCAGTGGTTAGCACTGTCGCCTCACAGCAAGAAGGTCATTGACTTGAGTCCCTGCTGGGCCAGTTGGCATTTCTGAGTTTGCATGTTCTCCCTGTATTGGCATGGGTTTCCTCCGGGTGCTCCGGTGTGTTTGGGTGTTTCCCAATACTGGGTTGCAGCTGGAAGGGCATTCGTTGTATAAAACATATGCTAGAATAGTTGGTGGTTCATTTTGCTGTGGCGACCTTTAAAATAGAGACTAAGCTGAAGGAAAACGAATAAATAAATGAATCTTGTTGGCTATCCCGTGACTATCATGGTCATTTTAGTTCCTGCTATGGATGTCTTATGGATTTTTTTTTCCTCAACATTCTTCAGAATATCTTCTTTTGAGTTCAACAGATAGAAATTCATAAACATTTAGGATCACTCGAGTAGGGCTCTGCACGATATTAGAAAAATCTGATGGGAAATTTAACATTTCTGCGATAAATATTGCCATATGCATACAGTTTTATGATTTGAATAGCAATATTTGATAGTTTTCTAGGGAGTCTAACTAGTATTCAGGTACAAAAACTGACCAATCACAATACAAAAACTAATGCTTTCCTTACATTGCATTGACTTGGTTCTAATAGAAATATCTAAAAATTCATCTTCAGAAGAAATAAATCAAAATTAAAAAAAAATCTCCTAAAACAAGCTAAATTATCTGCCAATGGGGTAAGTAAAATCATCTTTTTTTCAGTATAATATGGTTAATGCTAGGTGGCACGGTTGCTCAGTGGTTAGCACTGTCGCCTCCACTCTACGTCTCAAATCCGCCACTGACAGCTGCCAATTTGCAGCACCGGTTTGCGTAACCTGATAGAAACCTATGTTTAGAATTCTATAATGCATGCTGAGCGGCGCATCTGGTGTGCGACCCCCTTCATACCGCCCCGTAGCATTCGTCTTAAAGATGAAATGCAGCCATACGTACCTCTGGCTACATAATTTGCGATCTCCAGAAATATATATAGGGCTACGTTTTCATAATGAGCCAATGTTGAGTTTTGTCCAATCAAATGCACCCTATGAGAATGGCCCGCCTCCTAACAACCAGCTATCAAGGGCAAGAAGAAAATCACGCATCAGTCTTTTTCAGTAAAGTCTATATAGGATACAGCTGCGGTTACGCACATCAATATAACATCATTCTTTATAACTCTGTATAACAATAATTAATATTTTTACAGTACTGTGATGGTTGGGTTTAGGGTTAGAGTGGGGGTAGATGCTAAAAAATACAATTTATTGGGTAATTTAATAAATAATACTCAGTACAACTGCTGTTTTTACGTTACTGTGACGGTTGGGATGGGGGTAGATGTTAATTAAATATAATAAATGGGAAATGTAATAAATAATTCATTCATAAATCATTTTCGTTAACTTCCGGCTGCAACCATATCTGATCTAGCAACAACCGTCTTTTTCCAAGTTGCCTCTAACAAGCACATTTTATTGTACTGCGTGTAATGGAAGTGGCTCGAATTTATTCATTCTTCATTGCGGTTATAACTAAACCTGCTGGCTAGTGTAGAAACGAAAGAACGAGCCTTTCAATATGTCCCCATTTGACGAGGGCAGTAAATGATGAGAAACAGACTGAATGAATGAACGTGTAAAAGCAGCAGCTGATGATTTCATGCTTGGCTTGAGGCAATATGTAAAGAAACGTTCCGCAAATTTTGCTGAGTCGCGATTCTTTAATGGGAATCCTGCAATGAATGGAAGATTTCTGCTGTCGTCAATGTTTACCAAACTAAAGGGCATTTTCGTACTCGACTTCGTTTGGCGTTCAGTTTATCAGGCTGTTCATCTGCTCCACAGTACAGCTCAAATTTGGCCCACAATCCAGTTAATTTGCATAATAAACCTCTATTGGGGGTGTTCATTTTCCTTTATTTATCTACAAATGACAGAAGACGACAGCATTTACTGGATCTTTGAGGAAACATTCACTACAGACCAGTTTTATTTACTGTACACTACCTTGTCTTGTTGCCGATCCAAGTTTAGGAACAACAAATAACAACTTGACTTCTAGTTGATCATTTTGTATCAGAAGTGGCTTATATGAAAGGCAAAGGCCTCTAGATTACGCTTATTTTACCAAATTAAAATATCATGCCTTGATTTTTAATTATTTCATTAGGACAGTAAGGTCTGACTTTGCTTAGACAAAAGGCTTGTCACTTAACAGAAATAATGTCCAGTATGGAATATAAAGTCATGCTGCAGTGGAAACAGAATGAATATTGTGTCTGACTCCATCATGAGTTTGGAGGACTGCATCCATACATCTCTGCAATGACTCAAATCACTTATTAATAAAGTCATCTGGAATGGCAAAGAAAGCGTTCTTGCAGGACTCAAAGAGTTCATCAAGATCCTTTGGATTTAACCAATCAGAGTCTTATCTTCCGTTCCCTTTAAGAGTTAGCATCATGGCGCATCTGCTATTTACATGGCGGACTTTGTAAGTGGAAAAACTGAACGCTTCACTAGTGAGAAAACATTTAAACAGACCATCTGCAGCGCAAAGATAAAGAATGAGCCTCCTCCATTCAGCCTCTTTGCTTTACTTTTACTCTTCACTTTACTCCTTTACATTTGTGGATAAGGAAACGGAGGAAACTCACTCCACTGAAGATATCCAATAGCCTTCATATTTAATTTTATTTGTTAAGCACAAAGATTTGTTTCAAAATTATTTCTAAATTCAGTTCTAATTTGTAACGAAGTGTGGTGGGTGATGCGGTGGCGCATTGGGTAGCACAAATGCTTCACAGCAAGAAGGTTGCTGGTTCGAGCCTCAGCTGGGTCAGTTGGCATTTCTGTGTGAAGTTTGCATTTTCTACCTGTGTTCGCGTGGGTTTCCTTTGGGTGCTCCGGTTTCCCCCACAAGTCCAAAGACATGGTCTGTAGGTTAATTGGGTAAGCTAAATTGGCCGTAGTGTATGTGTGCGATCGAGCGTGTAGGGATGTTTCTCAGTGATGGGTTGCGGCTGGAAGGGCATCCGCTGAGTAAAAGGCATGTGCTGGATAAGTTGGTGGTTCATTCCGCTGTGGCGACCCCAAATTAATAAAATTACTTAGTCAAAAAGAAAACGAATGAATGAACGAAGTGTGGTCAAAAAACTGAGTTATATCTATAGGCCCATACGGAATCTACGTGTGCAGGAATATGCAGATTTCGGCAGATTTTTAGCCCATCATTGAGTCTATTTATTTACTTGTGTAAATGTGTGTAAAGCGTGTAAATTTATATTTATTCAGTTTTGGAATTAATTTCAGTAATATTATTGAATAATATGAACTAATTGATTTATTTATAATACAGTTTGTAAAGTCATATTTTCTGTCTTTCAGTAGATATATTATATGAGAGACTTGCTTTGTTTACCAATTAAGTGATCTAAATGAACTTGCATTGTAAACATTAAATAAAAGTTAAAAATTTATTATTTGTTTTATTTCATATAATACATTTTTATTTATGATACTCCCAAAGTCATCTGCAGATTTTTTACAAAAGTCTGTGCAGAAATAGCAAAAAATGTCCGCAGATTCTGTCCGGCCCTAGTTATAACCAAACACAGGTCCTATGCCCCATATGGTCCAAAACCCCACAGGTGGACAAATCTAAACTTGTTTTTATCAAAACAAATATAAATATGCATATAATAAATGATACGTCTAATAATAATAACATTATACAAATGCAAATTGTCATGAATAAACTGATAAAGCCCCCTGAGGTGAAGAAGACATGCATGTAATTTTGTAATATTTTAATCCTTTAATTTTTTTCATATGCAAAGATATTTGTGTATTGTTGTACATCCTGTGTGTATTACGCAATGTGTAAGCATTTGGTATAACTAACGCGCTCTGCGCTGGACTTTAGATCAGCTTTTAGTTGGTCAAAATTGTGCAGACTTTTTCAGATCCTAAAAACAGCAATGCCCCAACAATGTATCTTAACACACCTCCTTTTTAGACCAGCACACCCATGAGTCCACAAAGTGGTGCAAATGGATTTACTATTTAAACAACGTGGCACAAAACGTGGAAATTAAGGTTGCGCTGGTCTGTAAATAGCAACATATTGTACAATTCAGGTCTTGCGCCTTGTTGCGCTGGTTGTATGATAGGGCTTGTCTAGAGGATACTTGTCTAGAAAACGTTTCTTGATTTAAATGTTTCTTAAACATTTTAAACAATGCTTCCCATTTTGCCCCCTTCACATTTAACACATTCTCAGTGGTGTTTCTCAAAAACAGACCAAGCCTTCAAAGCCTCAAATACAAAGAGCCTCATTTCTATCATTGAAAAAAATCCATTCATACGCATTTAATGTGAAAAGTGCTCAAACTCTTGATGGAATCAAATGTGCTGAGCAATCGACTCCAGTCTGAAAACACCCTGAGAACAATGAAGCTGCAATTATGCAATCGATATGCATTAACAAAGCCAACCGGACCCCTATTGTCTCCACTAAACTAAGCCAGAAGTGCACTTTCCTCCTTACCTGGAAGTAGAAGAAGGCCTGTCCGAACCAATAGTGCATGATGGTTGTCTGGGCGGCGTCATAGTGGAGCTTCTTCCAGATGAACTGAGCCATGATGGTCTGAACGAGCAGACAGCAGGCCAACGTGGGCAGATTGTGAGCTCTGAAGAGAAGAGCCACCAGTAAAACCACACCGCTGTACACTTCCCACAATCCTCTGCTCTTCAGACGCTTGCTGTCCACCACTGACGACATCACCTGCGAACGCAACAGGTCCTTCACACCGGTGAACAAGATCCCCAGGACGAAAACGTAGACGAATCGAGCCTCCACGGTTCCCCTTTAAGAGAAAAGGAGAAAAACTGAAAAACATTTATTAATTGGATTTACTTTTTTAAGGTAAGTGGTTGCAAACAACTTATTTGAGCTGAATTTTCAACAATCAAATTGAATTTAACAATTTGTTTGTTTCAATTCAGCCCGTATAAATTGTAGGAATGAGATTTTATACATGCTTATAGACATTACGAGTCATTCGCTCAGCTATGTCATTTAAAATGCAAAGATGACATTGTTTGAGATGCCTTTGTTATAACAATTTGACATCTTTCTTTTTATTTGACAAAAAAAATAAGTGAATACACCTAATTCGTCATAATAAAGTTTTAAAAACAAAACTTATTTCCATTGTGGCCCTTGATTTGAAGTACAGATGATACTACTACAATTTACACTATTATACGCTACGTTATAAAAATAAACAAATACAATCACACATTTCCATTAAAACATACTGTAAAATCCAACCCAGGCTCATAGCGGATACGTAGCCAGGTCTACATTTCTGGGGACACAAAATACGTAACCGAAGGTATGTCTGTTTCAACCCAGGCTCATTCTGAAAACGTACCTCCACGGACATTTCTGGAGATCGCGAAATACGTCCTGGCGGCACGTTTTTCTGCAGTTTTTGTTTTCGAGAATCCGCCAGGGGTCGCTGTGTACGTTTTCGAGATCTCAAATTTCCCTCGCGAGTGCCATTCGCGCCTGCTGTTCTCACGTAAATCCACCAGAGGCCGCTGTCGATTCACTTTTGGACAGACTTTCTGACTGACTGAGCGAACGATCGGCTGACCCACCCTCCCCCTTCCCTAAACCTAACCAATTTTATTGATTGATCCGCCCACCCACTTCCCTAAACCCAACCAACACGTTTCAAAAGCAATCCAAAAAAATAAAAGCTCTCTTCTGACTTTTTTTTTTACCACATTCTCACCCTGCTATTCACTTGCTTGTTTTATATTTTGGATTCTGTTTTTGTCTTACCTGCTTTCTGGAACCGCTCTTCACCGGACTCGAACCCCCGT
Source organism: Danio aesculapii (assembly GCF_903798145.1). Taxonomy (NCBI): domain Eukaryota; kingdom Metazoa; phylum Chordata; class Actinopteri; order Cypriniformes; family Danionidae; genus Danio; species Danio aesculapii. Next base: position 5,112,147 of record NC_079448.1, read on the forward strand.
CTTCGTGGTCAACTTCTCTCTGTATCTCAAATCCGCCGACGGACGTGGCGCGCTAACAGGACAAACTGGTTGCAGCCGGAATGCAGTCCATACGGAGGTAAGCGGTCAGCTGGTAAGCGCGAAAAGGAACGGCATCACACCGCCCCGTAGCGTTCGTTTAAAGAAATGAAATGCAGCCATACGTACCTCCGCCTACGTAATTCGCTGTGTCCAGAAACGTCCGCAGGGCTACGTTTTCACAATGAGCCTGTGTTGGTCTGTTTGCAGTTTCAAAAAGGCCGCTGTGTACGCTTTTTGATGACCTCAAATTTCTCTCGCGCATCCTCTTCTCACGTAATTCCACCAGAAGGCGCAATATAAACTTGCTTGATGTCGACTGACTGACTAACCGACCGACTGACCCACCCACCCCCTTCCCTAAACCCAACCGATAGTGTTTTCAAAGCAATGTAGAAAAAGAAAAGCTGTCACTGCCATGTGGTTTCAGCATGTTTTTAGCCTGCTGTTTATTTATTTAATTACATTTTTTACTTTTGTTTCACCTGGTTGGTTTCTGGGACCGTTCTTCGCCGGACTCAACCCTGTCAACTCCAATCTGTGCCCCAAGTCAATCCCGTATGCAGTGAGCCACTGGGCAAACTGGTAACACCGGAAAAGCTGTCCACATGGAGGTAAGTGGTCAGCTGGTAGCACTAAAAGGAGCAGAAGCCATCTGCGACGTCATACCACCCCATAGTGTTTGTTTTAAAGACGAAATGCAGCCAAACGTACCTCTGGCTACATAATTTGTGCTCTCTAGAAATGTAGTCAGGGGTATGTATCTGCAATGAGCCTGGTGTTGGTAAAATCCATCAACATACTATTCAGCTTAAGAGCCAGCTTTTAGATTTTAAACTAAAACTAACCACATTTGTAATACAGTTTCAAGTTTATTCCATAGCAATGGTCCCAGAAGATTTAAAATGATTTAAAATGACAATGTAAAATACGTAAGATTTTGCCTAGTTTTACAACAAGGTTGCTTCTTCACTCTTAATAAAAGTGCATTTAAATAAGAGGGCGCTTTATTATTTATAATGTTCTATCTGAGACCCAGCCCATTGACTTGTGTTTTCTGTAGTGGACATTGAATTATCATGAATTTTCTTTGTATTTTTTGAGCTACTCTGTCAAATCCTGTTGTACTGTTCAGAGGACATCCTGGGCGAGGGAGTTGAGGGAGACTCTGATTTAGAGTCTGACAATCAGACAATTAGAGAATTAGAGACAATTTTGAGGGGGTTTGAGTTTCAGGAATTTCAATACAAAAGGAAAAAATGGCAAAAAAATGGCTTTTGTTTTGTTTTTGTTACATTAATATTGGATTATTATCCCTTTACAGCCATATCCTGTACAGTTTTGTTGTCTGAGTGGCGGTCGTTTTGACCTAAAATGGTCCTGTGGTCCACTACAGTGGACATGCTGTAAAATTAAAAATAAAAACAAAATGTAAAAACTCTAAATTGTAGAATTTTTTTTTAACCCAAAGGATGTAGGAAATCACAAAAAAAAAAAATGTATTCGAGTCTCAGGAGGATATACCATTTTAATGTTTATGCGTTCAATCTACTTTCAATAGGAAGCCAATTAAGACTCTTGAACTCTTGGTGGTGACATGTATTCTGTATTTGTATCAGGTTGTCAGAAACATCTCAAAAAATGCAATGAAACTTAATGACAGTTGTCATAAGCATGCATAAACTCTCATTTACAGTATATTCAGGCCGTGGGTCATGTCATTAAATTATGATTAAGGCTTCATGCATAACCTGTTAAAATTGGGATGTGAAAATAAGGGATATGCCATAAAAATAAGGGATATTTCACCATAATAAGGGATATGCTGCCCAAATTACTAAATATGTTCATTTGGAGCTGTTTCATTGTAAATAAACAGTTAAATGGTCAGTACTATGTTTTAATATTATTATTTGCAAAAGAAAAATTAAATGGTATACATTAGCAAACAGTTCAACAGTTTCTCAAGTTTGAGGATTGCATATGAAGAGGAGACGGCACCTGTAATGTAAAGGAAAGGGAATCCCGCCATAAACAAAGGGAAAGCACAGAACACTCACATTTAAGAGCAAGGGGCGGCCCCTGGTGGTTCGGCTGTATGGGTTGTGTATTGGGAGGCTCGGCTCTTTAATATTTATTTGCCACTCTTCAGAAAAAGACTGAAAATACAGCAGAAATACGGGAAAATACTTTTATGGGATAAAGGCGGGATAGAACTGTAAAATACGGGAGAATCCCGGTAAAAATGGGAGGGTTGACAGGTATGGTTTCAAGATAACACTTTATGGCGACGCAGTGGCGCAGTAGGTAGTGCTGTCGCCTCCGCAAGAAGGTCGCTGGTTCGAGCCTCGGCTGGGTCAGTTGGCATTTCTGTGTGGAGTTTGCATGTTCTCCCTGCATTCTCGTGGGTTTCCTCCGGGTGCTCCGGTTTCCACCACAGTCCAAAGACATGCGGTACAGGTGAATTGGGAAAGCTAAAGTGTCCGCAGTGAATGAGTGTGAGAGTGTTTCACTCGCAGTGCTGCGGCTGGAAGGACATCCGCTGCGTAAAAACGTGCTGGATAAGTTGGTGGTTCATTCCGCTGTGGCGACCCCAGATTAATAAAGGGACTAAGCCGAAAAGAAAATGAATGAATGAATGACAACTCTTTACAATACCTTTGTATTAATAAATTTTAGATAATGTGTTTACTTACATGAACAAGTAATGAACATTACAGTATTTATTAATGTTAGTTAATGGTAATACAGATGTTCATTGTTAGTTTATGCTAATCCCTAATGTTAACAAGCATAAGTTTGCATTTTAATAATGCATACAACTATGATTAATAAATGCAGCGCATGTAATGTTTTAATAGTTTATGTTAGTAATTACATGAACTAATGAAACTTTATTATGAAGTGTGTCTGGTTTCATGACAGTCTTGTGAACAGCCTCTTCAAGTAAAGCGTTAGCACAAAAAAATCCTCCTGAAATGCTCATCAAAGATGCTCACATTTTCACCCACTCATGGAGGAATCGATATTGACTGCGAACACCCTTTTGTTTGAAGGCTTGTCTTCATCTCGCTCCAAGCTTGTGAAGTCTGGAGAGAATCAATATAAGCGAGGTTTTGGAGCTTCGCAGGGGAGAGCAGAAGTTACTTATTATAGCCTGGTGGAGGTCAGTCAGGTCGGCCGGCCCAAGCTCGCAGGGAAATCAGCAGAAACTGCCTTTAAAGACCACCGCATCGCTCTAAACCATGTAGGAAAAACCACTGGGAGGATATCAAGGTGCACACCTACTGTACTGTACATCAGAGATACTGTTTTATCTCCAAACATTAACAAAACACCTCAGATACAAACCATCTTAGTATTTAAAAGGATAGTTCACCCCAAAAAAAAAAAAAAACGAAAATGTAATTTTACTTAATCTCGAGTCTACTAAGATGTAGGTGAGTTTTTTTTATTCCAGTAGAATAGAATATTTTCCGCTAAAATGTTGGCTCTTGGCATGGGTGCAGAATATTTGGTAACATTTTACTTGAAGGGGTGTCATTAAACCATTATAATGAATGTCATGAATGCCAATGAGATTTTATGCATGCTTATAACAACTGTTATGAAGTGCAGAATTTTTGGGTGTAGAATATTTAATAACAATATTTGGTAATGCATTACTTGAAGGGGTGTCATTAAACCTTTGTCATGAATGTACATGAGATTTTTTGTATGCTTATAACAACTGTTATTAAGTGTACAATATTTGGGTGTAGAATATTGGGTAACATTAATATTTGGAATATTTGGTAGCACTTTACGTGAAGGGGTGTCATTAAACCTTTATGATGAATGTCAGGAATGTGCATGAGATTTTTTGCATGCTTATAACAACTGTTATTAATTGTAGAATATTTGGTAATGTTAATATTTGGTAACAATTTTTGATGACACTTTGTTTGAAGAGGTGTCATTAAACCTTTATAATGAATTTCAGAAATGTGAATAAGATTGTATGAATGCTTATAGCAGCTGTTATGAATAGTAGAATATTTGGTAACGTTAATATTTGGAATATTTGATAACTATATTTGGTAATGCATTACTTTATGGGGTGTCATTAATCCTTTATAATGAATGTCATGAATGCAAATTAGATTTTATGCATGCTTATAACAATTGTTATTAAATGTAGATTATTTGGTAACACTGATATTTGGATTATTTGGAGTATTTGATAGCTATGCATGCTTATAACAGCTGTTATTAGGTGTAGAATATTTGGGAGTAGAATATTTGGTAACATTATTATTTGGAACATTTAATATCCATATTTGGTAACACTTTACTTGAAGGGGTGTCATCAAACCTTTATGATGAATGTCATGAATGAGCATGAGATTTTTTGCATGCTTATAACAACTGTTATTAGGTGTAGAATAGTTGGGTGTAGAATATTTGGTAACAATACTATTTGAAATATTTGGTAGCAATATTTGGTAACACTTTACTTGCAGGGGTGTCATTAAACCTTTATAATGAATGTCATGAATGCAAATGAGATTTTATGCATGCTTATAACAATTGTTATTAGGTGTAGAATATTTGGGTGTAGAATATTTGGTAACATTATGATTTGGAATATTTAATATTCATATTTGGTAACACTTTACTTAAAGAGGTGTTATTAAACTTTTATAATGAATGTCATGAATGCCAATTAAATCTTATGCATACTTATAACAACTGTTATTAGATGTAGAATAGTTGGGTGTCGAATATTTAGTAACATTCATATTTGGAATATTTGATAACAATATTTGGTACCACTTTACTTGAATGGGTGTCATTAAACCTTTATAATGAATGTCATGAATGTGCATGAGATTTTTTGCATGCTTATAACAACTGTTATGAAGTGTAGAATATTTGTTAACGTTATTTTTTGGAATATTAGGAGTATTTGATAACAGTATTTGGTAATGCATTACTTGATGGGGTGTTATTAATCCTTTATAATGAATGTCATGAATGCAATTGAGATTGTATGCCTGCTTATAACAACTGTTATTAAGTGTGGAATATTTGGGTGTAGAATATTTGGCAACATTAATATTTGGAATATTTGGCAGCAATATTTGGTAACATTTTACTTGAAGGGGTGTCATTAAACCTTTATAAAAATGTCATGAATGCAAATGAGATTTTAAGCATGCTTATAACAACTGTTATTAAGTGTCATCAGATCAATTATGTCATTTTTAATGCAAAGATGTCATGGTTACATCAAATACAAATACAAACAAATACATCACTATCTGTTATTGTCTTTGTCATGACAGCTTGACATTACCAAGACAGCATAACTTGTCATAAATCTGTCATAAACATGATTGTCTCAAATTATATTTTTTGTGACATTATATTTTTTCTATTATAAATATGTCGTGAATTGTATAACAGCATCATTGATCATGTTTGGACCTGAATATTTTTTGGACCTCATACAGTGGCGCAAGCTGAATTTTTTATTAAAATGTCATTATATATTACTGACAATCTCAAAAAAATATTTGACAGAGTAATGACACTTTTAATGAGACATTTTAATGAAGAGTACAGTTAGTTTCACTGAAAACAGGATCAGAAAAACATTCATGACAATTAAAGGCCTCATGACAATCATGTTTATGACAGATTTATGACAAGTTATGTTGTCTTGGTAATGTCAAGATGTCATGACAAAACAGGTTGTGATGTATTTTATGCATATTTACTTTTTAATTTTCTGAGAGTAAAGTGCAATGTGCAAAATATGAAACAAAATGTTCATTTCTATCTTCATTTCTTCTGTTTATAATCATAAAAAGCATATTACACAAAAAAAGGTATGATTAATACAAAATGATACATCATAAAATGCAAGTCAGTGCCTATACTGAGATTTTGAGAGTTATAATTAAAACATATTTAATGTGGCTGTGGCTGACGATACATTGAGATTTTATGAAGAGAAACAATCTGTCCAACTGAAAACTGAACATTATTTACAGCATTATTGCCTGTAATCCAACGCCTCATCATAAATATAATGAGTAAAAGCCTCTTTTTTCATATAATGATGTAAAGTATCATACTTTTAACAGAGAGAAGCTGTTTAAAGTAACAATGCTGTAAATAAAGTTGATTTTCTTAGCTCATATCACTCATAAGACCTCAATGTATCACCAGGAGACACGAGTATTCATTTTGATTTGCTTGAATATGTCAAATAAAGAATTTTATATATTTATTTTTTAAATGCCAGTGGCTGACTTGCATTATATCAATCACCTATTCATGGTTTCAGCTAAAAAAAAAAAACTTAATTAATGTTCTACACCTTGCATGCCCAGAGGCTGAGCACATTTCCATTTTATTCCCCCTTCATTGCTGTGTTCAAGTTCATTTTTAAAAGTATTCATACTTTATCCGTTTCTTTCTATTTTGGGAAGCTTTTACTTCGCTACATGATTACTTGATTTGCATACTTCATCTACCGCCGCAAAACTAGATCAGACCAATTGCGTTATATAATGTAATTTAATCAGAGAAGCAGTGGATTAAAAAAAATGAAGAACCTGTTTAGAAACATTTTCAGTCAGAAATTGCTAGTGCATTTCCAAAATAACTACAGAGGTTTAGCAAGTAACACTGAAATATGATTGATGGATGGATGGATGGATGGATGGATGGATGGATGGATGGATGGATGGATGGATGGATAGATGGATGGATGGATGGAAGACATATGAAGAGTTAGATGATGGATGGATGTGAAGCATTAGATAATGGATGATTGAATAGATGGGCACGACAGACATGTGAAGAGTTAGACAATAAATGGATAGATGGATGGATGGATGGATGGATGGATGGATGGATGGATAGACATGTAAAGAGTTAGATGATGGATGGAAGGATGGGTGGATGGATAAACCCGACGGACGTGAAGAGTTAGATGATGGACAGATGGATGGATGGATGGACAGACATGTTAAGGGTTAGATGATGGGCGGATGGATGGATGGATGGATGGATAGACATTTAAAGAGTTAGGTGATGGATGGAAGGATGGGTGGATGGATAGACCCGACGGACGTGAAGAGTTAGATGATGGACAGATGGATGGATGGATGGATGAAAGACATGTAAAGAGTTAGACAATGGATGAATGGATGGATCGATGGATAGACAGACATGTAAAGTGTTAGATAATGGATGTATGAATGTGAAGAGTTAGATGATGGATGGATGGATGGATGGATGGATGGATGGATGGATGGATGGATGGACATGTGAAGAGTTAGATGATGGATGGATGGATGGATGGATGGATGGATGGATGGATGGATGGATGGATGGACGGATGGATGGACAGACATGTGCAGAGTTACATGATGGATGGAGGTACAGAGATGTTAAGAGTTAGATGATGGATGGATGGATGGATAGATGGATGGATAGACATGTGAAGAGTTAGATGATGAAGGGAAGTACAGACATGTAAAGAGTTAGATGATGGTGAATGGATGGATGGATGGACACAACATACATATGAAGAGTTAGATGACGGATGAATGGATGGATGAACAGATGGATGAAGAGATAGATGATGGATGGATGGACAGATGTGAGGAGTTGATGGTGATGATGGTGTGATGGATGATGGATGAACAGACATTTGAACGGACGGACAAGTGAAGAATTAAGATGGTGGAGGGATGGATGGATGGATAGATGAATAAGTGAAGACTTAAGATGATGGATGGATGGATGGATGGATGGATGGATGGATGGATGGATGGATAGATGGAAGAATAAGTAAAGACTTAAGATGATGGATGGATGGATGGATGGATGGATAGATGGATAGATGGATAGATAGATAGATAGATAGATAGATAGATAGATAGATAGATAGATAGATAGATAGATAGATAGATAGATAGATAGATAGATAGATAGATAGATAGATAGATGGACATGTGAAGAGTTAGATGATGGATATATGGATGGATGGCAGACAGACAGACAGATATATTAATCACGTGTACACAGCTGAGCAGTTCAGTTCGGCTCTACCTGATGCAATCCACCTGCACAAAATATGTTTGTTAGCATTCACATTCGTCTGCAGATAAACCACTTTTTAACAAGTTTTAAATTAGTTTATGTACTCTTTTCCCAGTTAAATGTCTAAAAATACTTGACACAGGGTAAATTTACTTTAGAAGCAACACACTAGTTTTTACAGATTAATATTATCTCGAATATGAGCTCATTTTATCTTCCAGCACTGGTAAATCTATTAACCTGTTTCTAACTATTCTAAGAGAACAAATGAAAAAAAACTCCACTTCAGAGAGACAAATAATCTCATAAAAAGAGGAAAATAAGTCTTTATGCCTAATGTTTAAATGGAAAACAACAGTAACAAAAAATAATATAAAAAAATAGATTTTAAACTAAAAATGTGTTTGTTTATCAATGACGTAAAAGCAACATTAAGATGAATACAGAGTTGGAATAGGATTACCCATTTTTGTGGTTAAAAATCACTCAAATATTCAACCATATATGTACTATTATTCTTAGATAATACTTGATATGTAAAATATTTTAATTAAATTATCAAAAAACCTAGAACAGAGTTATAGATTTTCTTATGTACTTACATTAACCCAAATTTTCCCCCCAAAAGGTTAAAATCCAGAGAAATATAAGCAGTTTTGACAAGTGAAACTAAACGTGTGATTTCTGCAGGAGTCCCATAAAATGTAATGAAGACTACAACTCCCATGATTCCACACTCAGTCACACCTTCATCAAACTATAGCTGTGTCCCAAATGGCACACCATACACTATGCACTAAATACACACTCAACAGCATAGTATGTGTACAGTTGAAGTCAGAATTATTTGCCCCTGTTTATTTTGTCCCCCAATTTCTGTTTAACGGAGAGAATATTTCTTCAACACATTTCTAAACATAATAGTTTTAATAACTCATTTCTAATAACTGATTTATTTTATCTTTGCCATGATGACATAAATAAAATAATATTTGACTAGATATTGTTCAAGACACTTCTATACAGCTTAAAGTGACATTTAAATGCTTGATTAGGTTAATTAGGCAGGTTAGGGTAATTAGGCAAGTTATTGTATAACGATGGTTTGTTCTGTAGACTATCGAAAAAATACAGCTTAAAGGGGATAATAATATTGACCTTAAAACAGTTTTAAACAAATTCAAAACTGCTTTTATTCTAGCTGAAATAAAACAAATAAGACTTTCTTCAGAAGAAAAAATATTATCAGAAATATTGTGAAAACTTCCTTGCTCTGTTAAACACCATTTGGGAAATATTTTATAAAAGAAAAAAAATTCAAAGGGAGGCTAATAATTCTGACTTCAACTGTATGTAGTGTCGCCCAAATGGAACACTAACAGTTTATTTACTAAGCAGATATTCAAACCGCTCCCCAGATGACGTTTGACGGTCACCAAATTAGCAAAGTAAATGACCAAACTACCAAAAAAACCTGCCATGAGTATCACCGCATTCGCCATCGGGAGTCATTATAATCACTCTCACAGGAGAATTTTGCTTAATCCAAAATAAACAAAGTAATCCAACATGAGCGCCTCAAAAGCTCCGCCCCTTCTACTACGTGAGCAAAGCAGCGGCCATTAAGTGCGTGAAGTGTCCATGATTATACACTTCATTTTAACGGTTAAACAAGTGCATCATCAGGGTGCACTTATTCTCTTTAGAGTTTCCAATGTGAATTCACTAGGTACACTATTTATACCACAAAATGGCGTAGAATAGTGCATAAGTGTGATTTGGGATGCACCTCATGCCTTTTTCATAGAGAAAATTACATGCTGTGCCTTTAAAACATGGGTATTGTGTATCATTGTGTAATATAAGCATGCCTGAAACCATGAGGCTTCAGATTGTAATTTTTTAAACTACAATCTTTGCTTTACTATGAAAATATTGTGCTTTAAGTCTTGCATTAATGCAGATCTACACTGTTAACAATTTTTAACTGTACAGTATTTAACTGTAAAATAAACTTAATGTGTTACTGTATGTTAAAGGTGCTGTATGTACGTTTTTGACTCTTCTAAAGCATAAAAATACCATAATATGTTTGCAGATATTTCAGAAACATGCTACTGTAAGTGAACATTCTTGTTCATCTGAAAAACATTGAAGTCAGATAATCTGCTTTGAAAATATCTGTTACATGCCGGAACGTCTGTCTTTGTTTTGGTCTTTTAACACGCCCAATGCCAGTTTATCCAATTATATTTCAGCACCCTGGGTTGCCCTGGTGGAAAACAGCATATTTCATTCATTCTTTCGGGAAGGCTCTCAAACTATGTGTCTGCGAACAAAATGCGGCCAGTAGCAGACTCCAAAATTAGATGCAGATTCAGAATTCTACATGAGTTCGTTATTAATTAGCAAATTATATAAATATTACGAACGTAAACATTAGGTGAGCAGGTTATATTGTAACCCGGTGTCCTAACGACACGCTACATGACGAGATTTACAGTGGTAGGCAATTTGGCTGTTTGCACCAGACAAAACATAACAGAAATTTAAATACAGCCATTCAGAAGCACAGAATAGAGCACTCGCTGCACTCCAACGAAATGATAAGATTTATAATCCAATGAATACATATTAACCCTCTTTAACATTATTAAATGTAGATGCTGAATCACTGATATGTGTTGGTTTGCACTGAATCACAGTTCTAAAGTTCAATTTCAAAAGGTTTATTTTATTTTCAAGATCTGAGGTGAACTATCTGCTGCTGCTTTCAGTGGTAGGGCAATGAATGTCATGTAAAACGGCATTCAAACTCACATTATTAGCATTTAACACTGAATAAAGCACATGAGGTGTACCTGAGCTGATCATTGTGTTTTCTGTTGTTCAGCTGCAAGAACTAGAAGCCGTTTCTAAAATATACATTTCAGGTGTTGGTTAGAATGAAAAATCCTTTTAATATTGAAAATATTCCTTCTATCTCGTGACGTTGCTATTATTTAGAACACGGTCATTTAGGCTTTAGGCTTGATAGTCAGGCACACTCCTGTTGGTGTCGTCAATCTGGCAACCTGCGCTTGTGTGCGTTTTGAACGAGAAGTGCAATACCTAGTTCAACCACTGGGTGTTAAACTTACATACTTCATTCTAAAAAAATGACTGCATATTTTACAGTAAAGATACGTATACAATTCTGTAAATACATATATAGCAAGATTAATGGTGCTGCAAATGTAAATACAGTATTTTTGCTGTAATTGATTTACAGTAACTTACTCTCGAACTGCTGCAAGTAAGTTACTGTAGATTCTACAGGACACTGTTAACAGTGTATCCATTCAAATTTAACACAGTCACTTTAATCAATATTCATTCATTTGAACCCCTTGTTCTTCAGCCAGAAACACCGCTCTGATTAAATTATATTTCATAATCCAATTATGATGATCTCCTCTAGTTTAACATACAGCATATTGTCCAGCTTCAGTGCACTCTCTGTAAGTTGCTTTTTCGTGTAGAACGGTTTTACAAAACTCCTTTCTCCAAAGGGCAGCACAACTGTATGCAGTTTAACTATGTTAAATCAACAGTGGCTTGTAGCTAGAGACGCTTCACAGTACACCGGATCAGTCACATTAAATGTGATTAGAGCAAAACAGGCGGGGATTTCAGCAATTTCCCTGGAGAAGGAGGAAAATCTCATCATTTTTATTGCCACTGTGTCTCTGTTCCTCTTCACTGTAAATAAGCTCCATCAGAGAGCAAACTACATCTGCACAAAACACTTTAATCCAGCACGCGTTTCCATGCCAACCAGAGCCTGGCAACCGCACGCGGCGAGAGGGTGACGCTGCAGGAAAACACGTCAGAGCTATGACACCACAAAATCAGATGTATACGTACTCAAATCTTCAATCTGAATCAACAAACCACAAGCAGGAGTAATAAATTCTGTATCTGAATTGGCTGTCATTTTGATGAACCAGTATCAATAATAATATCTCGAGAATCAATATTTTGCTCTATGCTATTTCTCTATGCTATATCTAGCGTGCTTGAACAAACAGTGCCTTCCAATAAATTACAGTCAGCTTTCAAATTCTGGCCACTTTATCACTATATTCGAGAGCTGTCCCCCTAATAGAGGACTAAATGAGTAAAGTTTAAAGTTATACAATCAGTGACAGCAGATTTAATTGAAATACATGCCTTGAGGTACATTTTTTGGCAAAACGTAACATATATTGCCCTGAGAACTTTTGGTTGCACGTTTCAGATGACTAATCTACAAGTTGATGCTGTCTACATTTCTGCAATACATAAAAGTATGTTGCTTCAGATTTCTTTCATTGCACTTTTCAGAGAAAACATCCACTAGAGGGCACTGTATGCTTTTTTTGTGAAACATAATAAAATACATTGCACCGGGTAAGTTTTTATTTCAGATGACAAATGTACTAGAGGGCGCTGTCTCAATTAAAAAAAAGTAAAATATGATGCTCTGGGTATGTTTTGTTGCTTGTTTCAGATGACAAATCCACAAGAGGGCGCTGTCTACATTTTTTTGTGATGCATAAAAGTAAGTTCCTTCGAGTACATTTTTATTATGCTTTTCAGAGAAAAAATTCAGTAGAGGGCGCTGTATACATTTTTTGCTAACCATAAAATACATTAATCCAGATAAGTTTCTTTGAAAGCTTCAATGACAAAACAACAAGAGGGCACTTTCTACATTTTTGCAAAATGAAAAAAAAAAAAAAAAAAATACATTGCTCTGGGTAAGTTTCGTTGCACATTTCAGATGACAAATCCACAAGAGAGCGCTGTCTACATTTTTGTTTTGTGATACATAAATGTATGTTGCTTCGAGTATATTTTTGGTGGTGAAAACTGCCCAACGCATCACAGGGACTACACTGCCAGCCATAGAGGATATCCAAAAGAAACACTGTCTGCGCCGAGCACGCAGTATTCTTAAGGTCACCTCTCACCCTGCTCACAGACTGTTTTCTCTCCTGCCTTCCGGCAGGCGCTTCAGGCTCCCCTGGACAAAAACCAGCAGACTGAGGAACAGCTTTATCCCCAGAGCTGTCTTCCTTTTGAACTCTGCCCCTCACTGACTCTTTTGCCCCCCCAATACACCCCCCTCACTCCTCTAACTTATACTCCTCACAATCACTGCACTATTTAACATTTGCACATTTAAAGTTTGCACATATTCATTGCACTGATTCATTTACTTGAACTGTACATACCCACTGCACATGGACATTTGTAATAGCATCCTGCACATATATTCATTTATTGTAAATCTGTTCATAGCTAATACAACCTGTATATGATGTTTATAGTACATCTATCTGTAAATATTACCATAATTTTTCTATAACTGCACTTTATAACTTATACCTATATCCTGCACTTGCTGCTATTGCACTGCTGGTTAGACCGAAACTGCATTTCGTTGCCATGTACTTGAACATGTGTAATGACAATAAAGTTGAATCTAATCGAAAAATCGAATCTAATTTTTATTATGCTTTCAGGAAAAAAAATCCAGTAGAGGGCGCTGTATACATTTTTTGCTAAACATAAAATACATTACTCCAGATAAGTTTTGTTGCATGTTTCAATGATAAATCCACTAGAGGGCACTTTCTACATTTTGCAAAACGTAAAATAAAAATACATTGCTCCGGGTAAGTTTCGTTGCACATTTCAGATGACAAATATACTAGAGGGCGCTCTCTATATTTTTTTAAAATGTAAAATACGTTGTTCCTAGTATGTTTTGTTGCTCGTTTCAGATGACAAATCCACAAGAGAGCGCTGTCTACATTTTTTTGTGATACATAAATGTATGTTGCTTCAAGTACATTTTTATTATGCTTTCAGGGAAAAAAATCCAGTAGAGGGCGCTGTATACATTGTTTGCTAAACATAAAATACATTACTCCAGATAAGATTTGTTCAACCAAGGCTCATTCTGAGAACGTAGTCCCGGGGACGTTTCTGGAGACCGCGAAATACGTCCCGGGAGGTACGTATTTTTGCAGTTTTTGTTTTCGCGAGTCCGCGAGAGGCCGCTGTGCGCGCTTTTTCCCGCGACGTTCTCGCGTAAACCCGCTAGAGGCCGCTGTCGAACGACCTTCCGCCTGTCTGCCTGGATGACAGAATGATTGACCGTGCGACCGGCCAATCGGCTGACCCACCCTCCTCCGTCCTTAAACCCAACCAACAACGATTCACAAAAGCCGTCCAGAAAAAGAAAAGCCCTCGTCTGATTTTTACCACGTTTTCGGATTTTGACCACATTCTCACCCTGTGACGAACTTGTTCGCTTCATTTTTTGGATTTTGTTTTTGTTTTCTTACCTGATTTCTGGAACCGCTCTTCCCCGGACTCGAACCCGGTCGTCGTCGTGGTCAGCCCCTCTCTGGGCCTCGAGTCCGCCAGATTACACGAAGAGCTAACCGGACAAACTGGTTGCAGCGGGAAAGCTCTCCACACGGAGGCGACCGGCCGGCCGGCAAGCGCCGAAGGGAATGGCGTCACACCGCCCCGCAGCGTTCGCTTAAAAAAATGAAATGCAGCCGTACGCACCCCCGGCTACGTATTTCGCGGTCTCCAGAAATGTCCACGGGACTACGTTCTCAGAATGAGCCTGGGTTGGTTTTGTTGCATGTTTCAATGACAAATCCACTAGAGGGCACTTTCCTTTTTGCATAACGTAAAATAAAAATACATTGAAAAGAAATAATTATCTAGAGGATGCTGTATAGATTTTTTGATAAACACAAAATATGTTGTTCTGGGTGCATATCGATGAAAGTTTGAAATGACAAATCCAAAATAAGTGCTGTCTACATTTTTGCGATCCATAAAATATGCTAGATACATTTCAATGTTCATTTCTGATAACAAATCCACTGGAGGATACTAGACAGAAAATCTGCTCATATAAAAATAGATAGATGAGGCAAATACATTAAATTATAAATCATAGATAGCATTCAATTCTTAGTGTTAGTGTTGTCGATATTTGGTGCAAAAGAAACTGCACGTCACAGTAAATATCATTAGTGTCAAAAGAAAACAAAAACATGCTTCTTTTCTATTGTTTTTAATGTACACAAGTTCTTTACAGACAATTCGTACTCACGTTTTTTTTTTTAATTAAACGCCGCGCATGCGAGTGCTGAATTTTTTAAACACCATGTCAAGTTAAAAGATCTTCAACTTTCACATGCAGTGCAGCTCATTACTGTCAGTTCAAAAAGCAGTAGGCCAATCAGAAGAGCTCGGAGGCGGGGTAACCATTGCAAAATTTAGTTTATAGTAAAACTGATCATGACAACTGTTTATTTTAACCGTTTTATCATGGAAAAGGAGGTGTTCATTGTGGCTTCATCCAGATACACTGATGTATATGATGTATCTTCAAGTGCATTTCATAACATATTGTTTTCCTATTCCTAATGGGTCCGTTATTGTCGCTATTACATCACGTTCATAATATTGCATTACATTCCTGATTGTTGCGTCAACAGTTTTTAGAAGCAAAGGCGCATTTTGTGTGAATACGTTTCACAAAAAAAAAAAACGTATACACACATTTCCAATAAGCCAATGGATAGCTGGTCTGCCTAATTCATATTCCCATGACAATCAAAAGTATGGGATCATTTCAATAGGCTCAAAGAATGACCCCAAAAACCTTTAGGCAAATATTGGTGGAGCCTGAGCATGTCTCATTATTCAGTACTGTGAATTTGCTGCAGTAGTTGGAGTTACTGGTTACACAGTGTTCGGCTGTCCGCCGATTACAAGACCTGCCCAATGGATAATGAGAGTCAGACAGAGATTTTGTAACAGCTCGACTGCTGGCTGTGAGTGAGCGAGTTTTGAAGCTGGTTTGTGAAGCAGGAGTGCATTCGGATGCAGATTGAGAGGGAGTGTAGAGAAGTACTGTTAAGTGCTCGATACGATTGATTGTTGTATTATGTAAATACCCATTATACAGACTTCAGCTGCACTCAGTAAATGACTCTCTTTCTGTTTATCATTTGTGAAACAATCACTTTCGTTTAGTGATTCTGTTTATTAATAGATTTTTTTTGGTAACACTTTAGTTTAGGTCGCAATTCATGGTATACACAAACCATTAACTAGCACTACTAACTTAATAAATTAGCTGCTTATTAATAGTTAGTAAGGTAGAAGTAGGGATGAGGATTAGGTATGTAGAACAAGATCATACTTAATAACTACTGGTGAACAGTTAATATCTTAATAATAGGCAGGTAATAAGCCAGTATAGTTAATAGCATGAATTGTGTGTGTTTACATTTCTAATCCTACCCAAAACCTAAACCCAAGTTCTAGCTTACTATCAATAAACAGCTAATTAGTAGTATATTAAGCTAGTAGTGTTAGTTAATGGTTTGATAATACCATGAATTGTGACCTGACTAAAGTGTTACCATAAATTGATTGATATATATAGATTAGTAGATTAGTCAATATATATATATATATATATATATATATATATATATATATATATATATATATATATATATATATATATATATATATATATATATATATATGAACTCACTAAAGGAATGTTAGATGTACATATAATAATAAAAAACAAGGGCCATATTGCTTAAAGGTACAATTCTCGCTATAAATAAACTATTAACTGAGACTTTTAGCTCAATAAACCTCTTTTTGCTTGTTATTAACAGTTATTAAGGTAGTTTATGTATTGGATGGGATTAGGGATGTAGAATAAGATTGAAATATTTATTTGTAAGTACTAATAAGTAGCTTACAATAGGTATAGTTAATATCTTAAATACAACTAATATCTTAGTAATAGGCAGGTAATACGCTACTAGTTACTGAAATAGTGGGAATTGGTACCTTAACTTAAGTGTGACTCTTGAGGTCTTTCATTAACCAATTAAATTAAATAAAGTTAAGCAATAAAATAAAATAAAATAATCAAAAATATAATAATAATAATAATAATATTAATGCTAATAATAATAATAAATATATAAATAAAAATAAATAAATAAATAAATGGATCATAATGATAATAATCATAAATATATTAAAAAATGGATATTAATAATAATAATAATAAATTGTAAATTAAAATAAAGCAAATGAATGTATGATAATAATAATAATAATAATAATAATAATAATAATAATAATAATAATAATAATAAATGGATAATAGTAATAGTAATAATAATAATAATAATAATAATAATAATAATAATAATTATTATTATTATTATTATTATTAATATTGTTATTATTATTATTATCCATTAATTTATTTATTTTATTTATATTATTATTATTATTATTAATAATATTATTATTAATTATATTATTATTATAAATATAAATATATAAATAAATAAATAAAACAAATAAATGGATAATAATAATAATAATAATAATATAAATAAAATAAATAATTTAATGGATAATAACAATAATAACAATAATAATAATAATAATAATAATAATAATAATAATAATAATTGTTTTTTTATTATTATAAATATAAATATATAAATAAATAAATGGATGATGATGATAATAATAATAATAATAATAATAATAATAATAATAATAATAATAATAATAATAATAATAATAATAATAATAAATAAATAAATAAAAATAAAATGAATAAATGGATAATAATAATAATAATAATATTAAAATAACTGTTTTTCCCTAAAATTCTGAAAAGTTCAACCATTTCTTGAGAAAACAAATAATATATGACTTAATACAGTATAAAAATCCCTCATACTAAAATGCATCATGCAATCCCTTAATCAGTGTAGGAATTCTTCAACAAAACATCCTCATATTATTATAATAAAACCTGTTTTATGTGTGATTTATATAGAAATCGTGCATTTATTTAATATTTTAACATTATAGTAATGTACAGTATCTACTAAAAGGGTTCCCTGTATAACTTACAGCATTAATCCTTAAAAAAATCACCATGTTCTGCATCTCATTTTACATTAATCAATATTGAATTAAACTGAGATCAGAATTGGATTACATCATGAAAACTGTCAATACTGTCAGTAACAGCATTGATTTGACACCAATGAATTCCATGATCTTGAAACTGAGCTCAATCAATGCTGAACTGACTTGCGCTCAATTTCAATTGGTTTCTGAATCCGAACCTTGGATCAATTTCCTGTTTGACATGAGGTGGCTTCACTTCTATCACAATAAATCCATCAACGATAGTTTAAAGGGCTCGTATCATGCAAAATCAACTTGTCTAAGCTGTTTGGACAGAAGGGATTGATTTTTTAAAACCATTTTAAGGTAAATATTATTACCCCCTAAATCAATATATTTTTCCAACTGTCTACAGAACAAACCGCTGTACAATTACCTGCCTAATTACCCTAACTTGCCCAATTGACCTAATTAACCTAGTTAAGCCTTTAAAGTGCACTTTATGTTTGACTCTTAACTGTATCTCTGCTTCATTCGTGTTTGTCTCTGTCACTGACTGCTGTTTATTTGATGTAACGCAGTAGAAACAGACACACACATTTCAGAACAGTGGGCGGGGAGAACCAGCTCATGTGCATTTAAAGGCACAGGCTACTAAAACAGCTATGACTTCCTCTGACCCCAAAATTGACATTTTCAACAGGGTATAATAAATAGATCTGATTGGATATTTTGAGCTGAATTTTTACAGACACATTCTGGAGACACGAAAGACTTATTGTATTCTTGTAAAGGGGTAACATTTAACTTAAGCCCTTTTTAGTGTGTTAAAAATGAATGCTTCTTGCTAAAATTGTTCAAATCTGTCCTCACTTACTCACACCTTTACAATGTTAAGAACTTTCTTTCGGCTTTGCAACACAACGAGGAGGTTGTTAGCTTATGCAAATTGTTGACGCCTATCTTTTTTCACTCCTTTAAGTGAAACGCTCAGTGTGAGGTAAACTACAAGCGCCGTTTGCTTTTGTTACATGGAACACAAAAGAATGAAACATTTTTCCAAACTTCTCCTTTTGTGTTCTTCAGAAGAGAGAAACTCGCAGTGGGTTTGAAACGACACGTGTGCAACAAAGCAGCAAACAGTTTCAAAGTGTTATTGTGAAACACGGCAGATGAAAGGGAAAGAAGATCTAAATAAATCTGCATGTCTTTGCATGGTGAAAGAAAGCAGATGATCTACCGTGCTTTATTTATCTACAGTGAAAGTGCAGAGAGAGAAAAAACAGAAATGAGAGCAACAAAATACATGAGTGTCCATTCATGTTTTACCACAAAAACACAGAATTACCATAAACACAGAGTGAAAATGAGATATAATGAAGAGAGGGAAAGAGGGAGAAAGAGATGTGGCAAGAATAACAATGAGAGGTAAACGGAGAGATGAGGTAGGAGGGAAGGACGGAAGGAAGGAAGGAAGAAAGAAGAAAGAAAGAAAGAAAGAAAGAAAGAAAGAAAGAAAGAAAGAAAGAAAGAAAACCTGGCCGTAATGAATGAATAACAGAAGGAAAAACAAATAAATATTAAATTAACAAACTATCAAAAAAGAAAAAAGGCAGAACAAGATCAGACAAGTGGGAAAATCAAACAAAAAATAAATAAATATTGATCAACTGCATGAATAAACAAACGAGCAAATAAAAAGACACTGAATAAACACAAATAATGAACAAGAAAATAGTAAATAAATAAATAAAATACCGAAGATTTCCATTAACAAACCAACAAAAATCAAATAAGCAAAAAATCATTAAATGCACAAGCAAAATATACTGATCCAAACAGTTTGAAAGAACAAATGAACAAATACAAAAGTAAATAAACAAAAAAAACAAGACAAAGAGTAAATAAATAAATAAATAAATACTGAAGTTTTCCATTAATTTTTCATTCAAAATAAAATAAAGGAAATACATGCATTATAAGAAAATATAAGATAAATATTTTATATAATTATCAATAAAATATTATAAATATTATAAATATTTTTATGAATACACAGTTTGAATAAAAAAATTAACAAATATAAAACTAAATTTAAAAGATAGAGTAAATAAATAATAAAACAATTTAAATAAATAAACAAACAAATAAATAAATAAATAAATAATTTAAATAAATAAATAATTTAAATAAATAAACAAATAAATAAATAAGTAATTTAAATAAACAAATAAACAAATAAATAAATAAATAAATAAATAAATAAATAAATAAATAAATAAATAAATAAATAGTAATAGAAGAAAAAAAACTAATAAACTCTAATGCAGAAAACATTACACTAATGTGATCAATCAGACTCCATTAGGGGTCGATCACACTGGACGCGCTTTTTGCGTTGAGAGGCGTCTTTTTTTGAATGATTAACTAACGTCTGCAAGCCTTTTGCATGCTGCTTATGCACCCTGTGCGCCTCGCGTTTTAACCACCTGCTGCGCCTCGAGGTTTGCCGTTGTGCGTTCGCAAAAAAGTCAACTGTGAGTGGAAAAAGCACGTTAGGTCAGTCGCGTCTGTTTCAATCTCCATTCAAATGAAAGCAGAGACAGGGTTTCCGTTGAGGTGCCTGCAGTGTTTGTATTGTCAAGACGACTACATAGACTTTTGAAGATGGAGGAGAGACTTATGGTTGCTGTTTTGAGTTATCTGGTACTGTATGACTCACAAATCTTGAATATCAAAATATTATTAAATATTAAAATCATATTAATATCAACAGCAACACTCGCACACAATACCCAGCAGATCCAGCTGAACCGCACAGCGCTTCTTTTTTTCTTGTCAACAAAAAAGGCAGTGTGGTGCGCCTCATGTTTTTGGGTTCGGTGTGCTTGGCCCCTTACGCTTCCCTTGTTTACTGTTGGTTACTAGGTTACCAATACTACAGTTAACCACTCTAAAGCCAGTCAAACTAGAGTTTAAACATGCAAAATTGTGTCGGACAGTGCTGCGAAAAGGTGAGGGATAAAACAAGATGATGTGACACTGATACAACAAGCAATTGCTCTATATTTTTAATGCCTGTACAGAGAGCTTTATTTGCCTGTCATCTCCTAAAATAGATACATTTTTAATCTGCTATTAAAACTAATATAAAGCATTTTGGACATTTTTAGTCTAGACATTTAAATCGGTTGAAATCAGAATACATTGCTGTAAGGTGGCGCAGTGGTTAGCACGATCGCCTCACAGCA
This sequence comes from Danio aesculapii, assembly GCF_903798145.1. NCBI lineage: Eukaryota > Metazoa > Chordata > Actinopteri > Cypriniformes > Danionidae > Danio > Danio aesculapii. Next base: position 5,133,581 of record NC_079448.1, read on the forward strand.
TGAAGGTCGCTGGTTCAAGCCTCGGCTGGGTCAGTTGGCATTTCTGAATGGAGTTTGCATGTTTTCCCCCTGTTCGTGTGGGTTTCCTCCGGGTGCTCCAGTTTCCCCCACAGTCCAAAGACATGTGCTGTAGGTGAATTGGGTAAGCTAAATTGGCCGTAGTGTATGTGTGATTAAGTGTGTATGGGTGTTTCCCAGTGATGGGTTGCAGATGGAAGGGCATCCGCTGTGTAAAACATATTTTGGATAAGTTGGCTGTTCATTCCGCTGTGGCGACCTCTGATTAATAAAGGGACGAAGCTAAAAAAAAATTTACTTTTTCAGCATATGTTTTACACAGCGAATGCCCTTCCAGCTGGGAAACATCCATACACACTCATTCACACACATACTCTAAGGTCAACTTTAGCATACACAATTCATATAGCGAATGTCTTTGGACTTGTGGGGGAAACCCAGAGGAAACCCACGCGAACACGGGGAGAACATGCAAACTCCACACAGAAATGCCAACTGACCCAGCCGAGGCTCGAACCAGTGACCTTCTTGCTGTAAGGGCGATTATGCTACCCATTGCGCCACAACAACACAGTATTTATTTCTTTATTTATTTTGTTTGTGTGTGTGTGTGTGTGTGTGTGTGTGTGTGTGTGTGTGTGTGTGTGTGTGTGTGTGTGTGTGTGTGAGTGCGTGTGTGTGTGTGTGTGTGTGTGTGTGTGTGTGTGTGTGGTCAAAAGTGGACATCTTGTAAATGCTTTAGACTTGGTGTTTACCATTATCCACTTGTGATCAGATTGATGAAAACGTAATATCTTAACATCAAGATGGAGCCTCAGGATCTGCTGAAGCAGCTCCACTAAACTTTTAACAGACCGTACTGTTAAAAAAACCCACCAGAGACTCTGTATTTATAGCCGGACTATATATAAAATCTGATATGGAGCTCCATTGTGTAAGAGAACAAGTAAAATCGGTGCATTTCACATTGTTGGTGTCAGCAAAAGCTTCTCAATAAAATAAGAATAAACCGCACTGGGATCATGTTTTAGTACTGAGCACTGCCGGCTTGTCTTGAATGGTGTTGGAAGTCAAGCCTGGCCGAGTGTTCCAGCGACAAGTAATTTGTCTGTTTACACCGAAACACTGCACAATCACAGCCAATCTGAACATGTGTCATGAACGTTATGGAGCCGGGCAACATGACTGAATAAGATCAAAAACCCAGAAACACATCAACACATCACCCACGGTAAAGCTAAACCTGCTGCATGAGCACTTCCACAGCGTGCATATTCAAACGAGCTCATTCATTATCAGGCAAATCCACAATGTAAAAACCTGTGCATCCTTATTTACAAAAACTGCGCAAATCTAGCAAATCAGGTTGAAGTTATTTAAAGAGCCCATATTATGGGTTTTTGAAAATGCCCATCCATGTAGTGTGTAACACAGCTCTAAGTGAAGTGAAATATCCAGCTAAGGCTTAAATCTGTAAGTGTACAGTGTTTAAAATTATTGATTCATCTATAAAAGAGTCGACTCATAGTGCTTCAAACGAGTCGTCTTGCTAACGAGTCATTAGGTGTTTCGCGATGACGCGGCTACGAAACACAAGCCCCGCCTGTAGTTGCGCGCGCAAACCCGGGAGATTTGAAACCCCGCCCACTAACACAGAAAAAACACTAGACACACACACACACAGATGCCGCCGGTCGAATGAAGTCATGCTGTGCTCAGATGGATATTATTGACAGTCTCTACCCAAAGATGAAACTGTGAAGAGTCAGTGGCAGGGCTGCACCAGTCAGTACCTAGATGGGCAAGCACATGGGAAAACTAGATTGCTGTTGGAAGTGGTGTTAGTAAGATCTGTGTGGGTCCTAACGCCCCAGTATAGTGAAGGGGACTCTGTACTGCTCAGGAAGCGCCGTCTTTCAGATGAGATGTTAAACCGACATCCTGACTCTCTGTGGTTGTTAAAAAACCCAGGATGTCCTTTGAAAAAAGGAGTAGGGGTTTAACTCCAGCATCCTTGCCAAATTTGCCCATTGACCTCTGTCCATCATGGCTTTCTAACCATCCCCATATCATAATTGGTTTCATCACTCTGTCTCCTCTCCACCAATCAGCTGGTGTGTGGTGTGCCCATATTAATTGTTTTGCGACAACTTTCCTTACAAACTGTTAGAACTGTGGCCTGGGGGCGTGGGGTGGGGAATGGGGGGTGGGGGGATGGGTTAAAGTCCCTGGCGTCCGTCTGAGATCAAGACCTTTTATTGTGTTTGACAAAAAATCTAATCTGTTGGAGATGTAGATTAATACGTATCGAAAAAGTCCACAGAGGGAGGGTGATCACCAGAATAGGGAAGTCCCAGAGTAAAATGAGAAAATATGATACACCGGTGGTTTGGAATATGGACTGTATCTGATTGGGCAGTTAAAAGTTTTAACTTGGGCCATCACCATACTGGTAGATCTGTCTCTGTAGGATAGCAGTGTAATTAATATAAGAGAGATCCGAGGCGATGACTCAGCACAGATAATCTGTTGTGGGGGGTTAAAGTCCCTGTCGTCTGGCTGAGATCAAGACCTTTTATTACGTTTGACTAACTAAAGCGATCTACTCCTGGGAGGGGGTAGAAATCAGGGGCCGTCCGTTATTATATACTGGCCGTGCGTCCAGTAGATTAATACGTACCGAAAAAGTCCACAGAGGGTGGTGATCACCAGAATAGGGAAGTCCCAGAGTAAAATGAGAAAATATGATACACCGGTGGTTTGGAATATGGACTGTATCTGATTGGGCAGTTAAAAGTTTTAACTTGGGCCATCACCATACTGGTAAATCTGTCTCTGTGGGATAGCAGCGTAATTAATATAAGTGAGATCCGAGGCGATGACTCAGCACAGATAATCTGTTGTGGGGGGTTAAAGTCCCTGCCGTCTGGCTGAGATCAAGACCTTTTATTACGTTTGGCTAACTAAAGCGATCTACTCCTGGGAGGGGGTAGAAATCAGGGGCCGTGCGATTTACTTCCAGAAGGAAGTTAAAATTGGGGACATGTAATTAGAGCTGTAAAGCTTAACTTTTCGATTTCAGGTGAAAAATCGAATCTGTTGGAGACGTCCAATAGATTAATAGGTACAGAAAAAGTCCACAGAGGTGAGGGTTGATCACCAGAAGGAAGGGGAAGTCCCAGAATATGTATTTTGGAATATGGAAAAACTGTCTTTACGCTGTTTTAATGTATTTTTATATTATCTCTTTTATATTATAGTCTCTTTTATTCCTGTTTAGGTACAACACTTTAAATTGCCACTGTGTATGAAATGTGGTACATAAATAAACTTGCCTTGCCTAAAAAAAAAATGAGTAAATCCAATGAACCTTTTTTTTAGTGTAGAGGGCTTAGAACTAAGAAATATGATCACATTAGTCTGGTTCTATCAGCATTAGGTTCACATAATCTTGGATCCGGCCCTATTCTAAACTTCAACATTGACATATGTAATAAATTAAACTGATTTATATTTTTAATTAGAACTACACCAGCATTCTACCACTACTCCTCTGCCTGACTGATTTGCTGGAATGTTTCCAGAATTTGACGTATTGTTAAGGCTTTCAATTCTTCGTCTGTGTTAACAATCTACATTGTAAAGGCACTATAGAAAAAAAAAAACACTTGGAGCATTCATCGGATGGCTTGAGAAAGGGTTATATTCAAGCATCGGAAAACAGACTTTAATAAATTATTAATCTGCCAGCGTTTCACTTAGTCCATTGGGTCTCCACTTTTGAATTTCAGTCTGACACTGAAGGTGTGAGAAATGCACCAAAATAATAACAATATGAGTGTGTGTGATGTGTGTGTGTGAAAGTGAGGTGCTTTGGGTTGCCAGATATTGCGTCAGACTTAAAAACGTCCGCTCTAATAAAGGCAAACAGTGTTGCTAGACTGTGGTCTGTGTTCTCCAGACGGCAGACCGCACATGCAGACTTACATAAACACAATAAACATGCCGAAGACACCGATCGGCTGTTTATTTATTCATTCGGCTATGTCTGTCTGTTTTATTCAGTGGCAGTGCCTCTGATCTGTGAGACTCACAGCTTCTGGACGAAGAAAGATACATGCGACCTTTGACCCTGAGCTCCGACCTATGACCTGCAGACGCACAGGTCATTATGAGCAGCGGAAGCAGATGAAAGAGTCATGGCATCACTGCTGGGGTCTATCAGTGGTGAATTATGAAAGACAAATAGTCGGAGAGATATTTAGATGTGCTGCTGCACTCAAAAAATAACTTGTGCTCCTTGTTTAAACCACTTCTTTAAAATGAGTTGTAGCAACACATTTCTTAAGTGGCATCTTAACTGGTTTATGATCAATCTACTTCAATTTGCAAAAAATAATTGAGTTAACTTAATCGATTTGTGTTGGGAAAACATGAGGGAATTGTGTACATTTTTTTACAGAGAGGTATTCAGCTATACAATATACTTTTTCTGTCAAATAAGTTTCATCTGGTCAGTGAATCACAAGTTCCAGGATTAATTTTCTAATATGCACATATTAAAAGACAACACCACCCCAAGCTCAGCCTGTAAATATACAGTGACACTCAAAACTACGTTTTAGTTATAATACACTGCCTGACAAGTTTTAGGAACAACAAATAATAACTTGACTTCTAGTTGACCATTTGGCATCAGAAGTAACTCAAACAGCCTGAGGTATAAAGACATTTGAGCTGCCCCTTACATTACAAACCACAGAAGAGGGCAAATTCTTCAGCAGGTTAGCGCTCCTTCTCATACTTCAGCCTCCACATCAAAGTTCCTGAAAGCAAGGTGCTCCAGGATTGGTCAGCCCAGTCACCAGATATGAACATTATTGAGCATGTCTGGGGTAAGAGGGAGGAGGCATTGAAGATGAATCCAGAAATCTTAAAGGACTCTGGGAGTCCTGCAAGACGCTTCCGTTGTCATCCCAGATGACTTTATTAAGTTATTATTTATTGTTCCTAAAACTTGGATTGGCGACAAGATTTTTGTCAGGTAGTGTATGTACTATTTTGTTATTGTGGGCATGTCAATATACCAATATACATACCAGTGAAAGAGAAACATTAATCTGAACAAATAGATGAATTAATTAAATAAGTAATCAATAAATACAATTCTGAAACATTTCAATAAAGAACAAGTGAAAATATTAAAACTATAAAAATAAAACCTGTAATTAGAGAATAACGTAATAAATTAAAATTCACTTAATAATAAAATAATTATTAAATATACTACTTAATAACTAAAAATAAACATGCACCTAATAATTTTAATATATAAAAAACACATAAAATGTAAAACAATTTTAAAAGAATACACAAAAACTACTTCAAAAACAACTAAAGATCAATTGAACAAAGTTTTTTTTTAACAGACTGTATAAATTAATGAAAGAAAATAGATTAAATAAGTGGATGAATGAATAATAATGTAAATAAATTAAATAATAAATGGAAAAAAAAATATTATTTTTATATGTATTAATATTAATAAATATAAACATTTATATGTTAATTTTATTCTTATACACTACCGGTCAAATGTTTGTTTGTTTGTTTTTTTTCATGTTTTTCTTTTTTAAAGAAAATTGTTTATTATTTATTGTTTATCAAGGTGGCAAGTTAAATTGTTTAATATTTATTAACATTTTAAATAATCTTATTGTATGTAGTTTTAAATGAAATTATTACTCCAGTATTTATTTCTTTTATTGCTATTACCATTAATAATAATAATAATAATAATAATAATAATATTCTGAATAATTATAATTAATATTAGACTGATTTCTGAAGGACCATGTGACTCTGTAGACTGTAGTAATGAAGCTGAAGATTCATCTTTAAATCACTGGAATAAATGATTAAATTAAATTATAATCTACTTTTGAACAGTTATTTTATAGTGCAATGACATTTCACAATTTTCCTGTATTTTTAATTAAATAAATGCAGCCTTGGTGAGCAAGAGAAGCTTATTTTAAAACATCTAAAAATCTTACTGACCCCAAACTTTGACCAGTAGTGTATATATAATGAATAAATAAACAAATAAAAAATTAGGCCAAGCAACATAAAACCAAAAAAATGTATAAAATGCACTATATATATATATATATATATATATATATATATATATATATATATATATATATATATATATACACCCATACAAAAAATATCACGACTGCTGTTTTTGATGTCTCTATGAAATTCTGATTCATATGCCTACTGATCACCTGTTTTTTTTCAGTATCCATTATAAAAACTGCATGTCTAGAACAACACTAATACAACCTCTTCTTTATAACCCCCATGTTCTGAAACATCCCTTATATTCACAGCACAATCCCTACCAGACCAGATACACACCATAATTGTGGTTTCAAAGATATTTAATACAGGCAGTATATCTCAAAGTGCTTCAGAAGAGAAATATGCGAACGTGCGCACATGTCTATTTCTTGATCAGAGGCAGAATTCATTTCCATCTCTACGTGGGATCCGCATGCATAAACACTCTCAAATGAGATGTCAGCACAACACACACCCTGAGATTAATCAGGATATAAATAAGCTTTTTTCTTTTTATGGGCCTCCTCCTGACGCAGGTGTGCCGAGTGCTTTTAATTACTCTCTTCAGATGTGTGGATCTGAAAGGCAGCAGCAGAAAAAAGTGGCAGTTCCACTTGATAGTGAGCATTAAGGACTGCGCGCCCTGCTCACTGTGGAGATCAGAGCACTTGAGAAGAGCAGGGCATGGGGTGTGAAGACCCTGCAGAGAGATTCATGCCACTGCGGCATCAGTTCAATGACTATCATAACCTAAAAATGTAAAAAATAAATAAATAAATAAATAAAGAGCTCCTTTTATGCATTATAAAAGGTCATAGTTTGGTTTTGTGGGTCTTCAACAACACGCTGATATGCATGCAAACAACAAGCCTCCCTTGGACAGGTGTTGAAAATTAGCACGTCTGCTGTTACATTAAAAGAGCTCCTATTTTACCCCTTTTAAAAGATGTAAGAAGCGTCTTTGGTGTCTCCAGAATGTGTCTGTGAAGTTTCAGCTCAAAATACCCATCAGATCATTTATTATAGCCTCTTGAATATGCCCATTTTAGGCTCAGATAACAGTCTGTAGTTGTTTTTGTAGCGTGTGCCTTTAAATGCAAATGAGCTGGTTCTCCCCACCCACTGTTCCCATATGCTTATTGGCTACTGCGTCCCGTCAGCAGTCAGTGACAGACACAGATGAAGCAGACGATTGTAGTCCTGTTACTTTGATGACATTCATTCATTCATTTTGTTTTCGGCTTAGTACTTTTATTAATCGGGGGTCGTCACAGCGGAATGAACCGCCAACTTAATAATAACATCTAAAGATGTCGATCTTGGTGGGTTTTTTTTTAAACACAACTAATTTTGGCCTAAATGAGCATGAAATGTTAAGAAAGCAATCGAATGCTTTCATTATAACGTTAGATGTGTGCATTTTTAAAGTGAAAGCTCTGTTATTTAATGTAATCAAACGAAAAATCTAAATAAATGAGATTCATTCGCTGCTCTTTAATCAGAATGTGTAAATTATACAGTGAAGAAAAGATTAATGAGATTTGATAACTTGATTCTATTTCTTTATAATAGCTATTAATTTTAATAAGCTGATTTGTTTGCTAATTTATTTGCTGCTAATGTATACTATTTATTTTTTTCTTTTGTAAATAATAATAATAAAACATATTACTGACCGTTTAACTGTTTATTTACAATGAAACAGCTTCAGAAGAACATATTTAGTAGTTTGGGGATATTAAAAGGCGGAGGCGGGGTATCCTTATTATGGTGGGCATATCCCTTGTTTTCTCATCCCAATGTTGACAGGTATGCCACAGCTGCATGTCAGTACAATTATAAAAGAAGACGCTTCAATCCCAGTTTGTGGACGTTAAATCAGGTTTGTTTTATCCATTTACATAACAAATATCCATACAGCAGTGGATATTAACGTGTATCCTGTGCATGAATTTTGTAACAACATTGGGCCCTACACTGTAAAAAATAAATCTGTAAAATTTACGGTAAAAAAACGGCATCTGTGGTTGCCAGTACTTTACCGTTAAAAATACGGCCGATTGGAGGAGGCTCATTCTTTATCCTCGCGCTGCAGATTTCTCGCTAGTGAAGCAACTGACTCTTAAAGGGAATGTGAGATGATGATGGTTTATTCTCAAAACACACCCAGAACTCATTAAGAGAATAAGCTCAACCCTCTTAGACCATGCGCTGAGGTGCAGAGCATATTTTTCCGTCTTTTAAATAGCAAAAGTGAATTCAGACACGCCCTTAATTCTTTTCCGCTCTGCACTTCAGACTTTGCGCTTAGACCGTTAAAATAGAGCCCGTTGTATGTGACTCATCGTTGCAACTCCACAACAAATGCATCAAATAATCGTTGGTAAAGTTCTTACTGTATTTAAATTTATTTATTGCTCTTACTGTAGTATTTCTCACAAACGTTACATGAGATCTGCTTCCTTCATGTCTGTCACTGTGCTGTTTATCTGACGCAGCCGAGGCGGAGATTAGGGGCACACTCTGACAGGCACATAGAAACGGTGGGCGGGGAGAACTAGTATTAAAGGCACAGGCAACAAAAACAGCTATATAGTGTCCAGAGCAGAAAATCCAATGTTCTCAAAGGTATAATGAATAATCTGATGGGTGTTTTGAGCTGAAACTTTACAGACACATTCTGGAGACACAAAAGACTTATCTAAAATCTTGAAAAAGAGTTCAAATAGGTGCCAACAAACTAATTAAGTTGAACGTCACTACATTTAATTGGTTTGCTTAAATTCAGCCCATATAAATTGTTTGCAACCACAAAACAAGAAGAGGTAGAAGAGAACTCTCCTAGACACATGACCTTACTTGTCTTTGTGATTAAATAAATGTAGCCATGGTTAGCATGAGAAACTAAGGATGACCTAAATCAATCCCAAACATCAGTATTCGGGCCATTTTTAACAGATTGTTTCAGTACGCTTGCCTATTTTACATCAATTGTCATGCAGGTAAGCAGAGAGTGCACTTTGGGACAGGATTACACAACTAAACAGTCCTCTGTGTGGAAATACAAAAGCAGCCAATCAGGATTGTGTAATGTATGCAGTGTTTGTGAGGTGGCAGCATCAGAGATTCACTCAATACTACCAATCTGACAGGGCATGTAAAAGCTAAACGCTCAATAGAATACAGCGTGTACTCGGAGGTAATACATGAAAAGACGGTGGCGGGAAAACTCTGGTGGCGTAATTAACATCACAATGTCACCGTGAATGCCTTCATTGTGTCACTTTCCTTTCACCGTCTCGAGATGAAGATACAGGGCACAGGCTGTGCAGTGAGTTTGTCAAGTGTAAGAAAGACTCATTTAAATGTACAGACCCAAAGTACAGTTGAAGTCACAATTATTACTGCGAATTTCTTTTTCAAATATTTCCCAAATGATGTTTAACAGAGCAAGGAAGTTTTCACAGTATTTCCTATAATATTTATTCTTCTGGAGAAAGACTTATTTGTTTTATTTACGCTACAGAAGAAGTTTTGCAATGTAAATAGTGGTGGGCGTTATCAGCGTTAACATGCTGCATTAACGCGAGACTCTTATCGCGCGGTAATAAAATATCGCCGTTAATCTGTTCTCAAAGTTGGGTTGGGAGTTGGGTCTGTTCTACGCAAGCTATGATGACTTTCACCATGATATTTTACCTGAACGGTGAGCCGTCTGATAAAAAAGTGCCCTTCTGAATCAAATCAGCAGGATGCCCTAATGGATCTTTCACTTACTTCGAAGACACTACTGACTAAGCTTACAGGAACATCTCAACATTTGCCTTAATAGACGTGAAGTGCTTTCATGTAAGAGTTTCCTGTAATTTTGGGTGACTTTAAATGCAGTTCGGCAGTTTCACATTCACTCATGAACATTTCATTCATGCCCCCGTGACAAACTGGAGTATTAGACTCAAATAAGGAGTAAGGACTGGTGAGAGTGTTATGGAATTTAATAACGCACGCCGAATGGAAAGAAAAAATGTCTGCATTTCGCGATGTGTGTGTGTGCGGTCCTTTACTGAGAGCCGCGTGTGTGGATCTTGTCCTACAGTACATGACGGTTGCTGTGTTTACTTCAATAATGCCTCTAATATATCCATACTCCACGTCTTAATTTCATTTCTGTTTAGTTCAGTAATGACTTTAGTCGGATTAAGGTAATCAAAAATTGCTGTTTGGAGCTTATGTAGGCCTACAGTTCAATATTCATGTTTATAATATTCATGTCAATATTCTGAATAAACAGTTAGCAAACACAAGTACATCTTATTGACCATCATTTATTTTCATCACCAATTATCATAGTACAACAGTTTCTCTAGTAGTTTGTGATGCATTATGGAAATTTGGCCAGATCTGGAAACGAGTGATGGACATTAAATATCTGTGAAATTGGCAGGTATTGACCTAAATTTGAAGTATCTTTCTACTGTTTTGGCTTCCCTGTGCTTTCTTTTCTCCTGCCAGACGGCCTCAGCTGGAGGAAAACAACTTCTCCCGGATAGCAAGATAAGGAGACGCTCTGAAATTCCTGCTCCCCGTCAAGGACACCTGTTGGACTCTACAGGCTTACGCACACACACACACACACACAGATACACAGCATGACACTTCCTGGCCCCAATCCAACGCCTTCGTATGCTTTCACCCACTGGAGGGGGTAGGCGGGTCTGTGACCAGCGCCTCCATGGCTGCAGGACCTGATGGCTGCCCGCCCTTGCCGGACTATATCCACACCCCCTGTTCCCATCCCCTGTGGCAATGTTATGTCTTGTCGGTGTGTTTTTGTGCTAGATTGCTGGGGCTTTTGCCTCTCTCTCTTGAATGGATCTTATTTCCTGTTCCACCTCCTGTGACCTGTCTTCCCTGGAGTTGTGATGTCTGTGCACAGTCGGGGGGTTCCATTTACCTGCATTTCGTTGCCTTGTACTTGTACATGTGTGATGACAATAAATTGAATCTAATCTAATCTAATATAAAAACAGGAGATAAGCCCCTGGTCTAATGCACCACCTAGCTTGAGAAACCCGTTCTCAAAGACTTATATTTAGTCATTATTTGGGTAGCACACATATTCTGAATGCTTTAGGCAGAATTCAAATGAGCCATTTTTAATGTAGATTAATCTAGATTCATTCCAAGATTACAGTGAGATTAATCTAAAAAAAATAATCTGTGCCTACAATAATAAAAAAAACATTTTATGGTCAATTTTATTAGCCTCCTTAAGCAATGTTTAATTTTTTGATTGTCTATAGAAGAAATCATCATTATACGAGAGCCCCTTTCACACAGTGATACCGGTAAATATCCGGAAAATTTAGAGGTTTTTTAGAGACTTTAGAGGTAAATTAAAAAAAAGCCTCATTCACACAGGCAAGGATGTTCAGGAATTTTTCTGGAAAAGACCAATCACACATCCATTCCAAAATACCGATAAATTCTGACATCATTAACCAGAAATGATCTCTTAACGGCTGCACTTGTATTTGTAAACATAGAAGGGGTCGAGCTTTTGTTGATGGTTTCACTTTTATTTAAAGCTTTAGCATTCATGCAGCTGCTTTGTCCCTGAGACATCCAAAGGCAAAAGCGCAAAACGAAGCTAAATGTTTACACATTTGACTACAATAAAAATTATGCGAATGGATAAGTTTTGTGAACAACTTCGATGAAAAATTTGGAGGAACACTTTCGCATGTCGAGATGTATATAATATGTACATAATAGGTGCTGGTGCTCACCGACTGCTTCATGTGCACACGCGTCAAGCAACTGAAGCAGAGCTTGAAGTTAAACAAACAGCGGTTTATCATAAGCATTTTATCGAGGATTTTTGCCACAGTTGGCATTAAGAAGGAACTTAGAAACGTTATCTAACATCTAGCAGGTAAATGTGTCTGGAAAAATATTCAAAAGATTTTATTTTGATAAACAGCATGGAAACTGAATGCGTCTGAATGTTCTGATGGAGTAGACGTTTCATGTCAGTGTGTTCTAATCATGAACGCGCTCTTTTTTCGCCAATTTTCCTTCTGCGTTCACACAGAGCAGCATTCTGGCAAATTATCGGTAATATTACAACTTCTCTTTCCGGAGAATTGACCGATCGAATGTACCGGCATTTTCAAAAAGGGTCTGTTCACACATACAGACCTTTCTGGAAAATTGCTGGTAATTTTCTAGAAAGGTCTGTATGTGTGAAAGGGGCTAATGACTTGCCTACTTACCCTAACTTGCCTAATTCACCAAGTTAAGACTTTAAATGTCACTTTAAGCTGAATTCTAGTATCTTGAAACATATCTAGCCAAATATTATGTGCTGTCATCATGACAAAGAAAAGAAATCAGTTATTAGAAATGAGTTATTACAACTATTATATTTAGAATTGCGGTCAAATAATCTTTGTTCCGTTAAACAGAAATTTGGGGGGGGGGGTTGTTTTAAGTGTTTCATGAATAATTCAGAAAGAAAGTTGATGTGTATCAGTATATTAGGTGCATGCATTAGCTCTTAAAGTGACAGCTCCTGTTAATCACAGAACAATTACTTGATTCTGTTTTACTGAGAAACTTCTGTAATCTTAAATTACATAAAAACTATTAAAAGTTTTATCCATATTTAATTTATGGGTTAATTCTGTGCAGCGTTATTTTGCAACCAAAGTTTTTGCAGGACTGGAATACTACATCTAAAAAAGACAGACCTTGGAGTAACCCCCCCCAGTCCTACGCCACCCAACCCGCTCTGAGCTGGTATCGAACCGGCGACCTTCCGCATAGGAGTCGGGTGCTCTACCAAGGAGGCTAAAGACCATAGCCTCTAGCGTCTGTCGCTAGAGCACCGTTAGAGATCAGAGGAGTGAGGTTTACCTGCACAGCACTTACTAGCTGGCCTCCCTTACATTGGCTTAATTGAGTTTATCTATATACAGTTGAAGCCAGAATTATTAGCCCCCCTGTTTATTTTTCCCCGATTTCTGTTGGAGAGAAGATTTTTTTTCAACACATTTCTAAACATAATAGTTTTAATAACTCATTTCTAATAACTGATTTATTTTATCTTTGCCATGATGACAGTAAATAAGATTTGACTAGATATTTTTCAAGACACTTCTATACAGCTTAAAGTGACATTTAAAGGCTTAACTAGGTTAATTAGTTTAACTAGGCAGGTTAGGGTAATTAGGCAAGTTATTGTATAACGATGGAAAAAAATATATAGCTTAAAGGGGCTGATAATTTTGACCTTAAAATGGCTTTTAAAAAAATTAAAAACTGCCGAAATAAAACAAATAAGACTTTCTTTAGAAGAAAAAATATTATCAGACATTCTGTCAAAATTTCCTGTTAAACATAATTTGGGAAATATTTAAAAAAAGAAAAAACAATTCAAAGGGGGGCTAATAAATCTGACTTCCGCTGTATTTATGTTGTGTATATGTACTTTATGCACGTCAATGGAACAATTCAGAAGAATTGATTGGGTTGGGTGATGGGTTGAATCTGGAAGGGCATCCGCTGCGTAAAAAAAGGTGACCCTTAATTAATAAAGGGACTAAGCCGAAACAGAAAATGAATGAATAAATAAAAATAAATAAGTAGTTTGAACAAGCAGTAAACAGTAGACCGGGGGTCTTTTATTATTACTGGCAAAAGCACATAAGGGAGAGTAAATGAAGTAGTTTGAATTTTTTGGGTGAACTATCCCTTAGTTTGTATTTGCTTGCAGACAAAACTTAGTCAAGTGTGCAAATGAACCAAAAATCAGCATCAGCTAATAATCAGCTACACCCAAAAATATATTTTTGCTGCTTGTTCAAACTACTTATTTAAAATGAGCTGAATCAACTCAGTTCTTGATAACAATTGTTTTATGTTCAAAAAACTTACATTTGTCAAATCAATTAACTTAACAAATGATTGTTGTTGGGACAAAATGAAGGAAGCGTGTGGATCCAAGCTTTTTTTACTGTATTACTGTATGGAATTGGTACTTGAATATGTTTTTTTTTTCTTTTGTTAGGAATGAATAAATCTATGCTGCCTGAAGAAAACGTATGTGAATTTTTCCCTTTTGTTTTTCTTAATCATTCACTGCATGAACTGGCAGCTCATTTCTCCAATATGAAAGAGAAATATGCAGCTTCAATGCTCTGAGCGTCAGGATTTCACCAGACCTGCACCAGCTCGCAAATATTCTCTCTCCGTCCATGGAGGAGCATGATTGGCACTCATGTTTTCGTCTATGACTGGAAAATTTATATTCTGCAAGTGTGATGATGATGATGATGATGATGTTCAGGCATTCCACCTCAACAGATTCTGATATCTTATTCTGACACTATACTTCAGCTCAAATGCTCATTTTCCTAATACTCCAAAATCGGTGTCTCACAATTTCCTGTTTGTTTTCAGCACAGCTTTTTATGACAGCTTTGAGCATAAACTCTGATTAACAAAAGCATCTTGCTTGACATATATTTATTCTGTGTTTTGTGCTTCTGTTCTGATGCAACCTGGATTGGATTAATTCATGGGTTGTTGACGTGATGTTGAATTTTCAGTCAAGCATGACAGAAATTAATATAATTAATAGTGTCCTCATTTAAAATGCAGTAAATGGTTAAACATGTATGTGTCTTGCATGAAGCTCTTGTTGTAAAACTGCTTTGTTATTAGTTTTTTTTTGTTGTGGTTGTTTTTTTGTAGGGTAAACCCAAAAATGTTCCTATAGTGTGACAGTATTTCAATGAATTACTTATTAACTCCTTTAAACTAAAAAGAAAATCGTAAAATCATTGTAAATGTAAATTGTTTTTTGAACATAGGAACTTGATACAGTTTGTCACTGAAAACCATGTCTTCCTGTACGACACTTTATACTATAATAAATTTAAATTACTAAAACTTTATTTAAAAACAATAAATAAATAAATAAATTAACAATTAGTAATTTATTAAGCATTACTATTAATTTGAATTTATTTTATTTAATTAAATTAATTGAATAAGATTTATTTTTTTAAAAAACTAAAACTTTTCACATATTTTTGGAACCAAAAAAAATTAATTTTAGGAATTTATAGAAATTTATTCGTTAAAAATACGGTAGGTGCGTAAAAAAAATCAAAATTTCCTGGTAAATTACTTTATTTATATGTTAAACCATACACTTTAGGGTAATGAATTAGCTTCATTAAATATTTTCACATATTTAAATTTTTTGGAATCAAAAAAAAAAAAAAAAAAATCACAGCTGATTTTAAATCACCAATTCCAATTCTTTTTTGGTAAAAAAAGGAAATTGCCAGAACTTATCATAATTTATTCATTAAAAATACAGTAGAAACATAATTTTCATTAATCAGTTTTACCTATTTTACTTTTTTTTGCAACCAGAAAAGGAAATTATCAGAATTTATCCAATAAAAATAATGTGGGAATTTGAAATAAATGACTACATTTTACGGTAAATTACCGTATTTATAAGGTATATCACACATTTTATGGTAAATCACTGCTAATTTTAAATCAACAACTCCATGGAAAGCTTTGAATAGTTTTATTATTTTTGAAACAACTATAAAAATTACGTTTTTTGTTATCTTTTGGTGTGACACCCCTATTTATTGAAAATCTCCATCAAGTCAGACAAGAAATATATATATATTATTCATTATTTCATATTAAATAAATATCACTACATGAAGATAAGTCTCCAACAATGAAGATGTTTTATTAATTTTTGTTTTCTCACAACATAGGTCATATTTGAGTAAAAATGTAAAAAAAATACAAATAAATTAAAGAATTGATAAAGTTAGTGACCCCTATACAGTATGTTCTCAGTTACATGAAAATATGAATATTTTTCTTTTATTTTTCACTCAAACATTTTTCAAAAACAAAAACAAACAATAGGCTCAACGTAAAATGTTAGCTTTTTTTTCACCGACCATATTTGCATTGTGTTCTGGGATTGTCTTGTCTGCGAATGATGCGACTAGCAGTCCAAAAGGGCGGTGACATAATTATCTTTTAAAAAATGCCCACAAAATCAAAAAAGCTATAAATACTTCTTGTTTACATGACGAAAGACATTCTGAATGGACTAATACCACACGCTGAGTTGTTTAGTGGTTTGTTTCGTGCATGTGGTGCAATAATTCTGTTTTGGTCTTCAACCATGAATAAATCAGATGCAAAGCAGTGTTGAGGTTGTTTACGCCGCTGAAGCAGCATGAAACATATCTGTGATTTACATATCTATTCAGGAAGGTATTAACTGTGTTAATGTCTAGCTAACACTCAGGCAAACATGAATGCACACAGAAGGAAAGCTCAGTCAGAAGAATCCGCTGCATTAGCTTGTTCATCGGGTTAAATATGGATTTTGATCATGGAACATGTAGAGTTAAAGTCATTACTGAAGCAGGCCTCTTGTGTGACCTTCATAATTATGTTTTATTCACCAGGGCACAGCTCTTGAATATTGAAATGATGATTATACAATTGTTTTTGTGACACATTAGTAGTCTCAGACTAACTTAAATACAATTATACACTGTAAATATTTCTTTAAAATAAATTCCGGCAACCACACCTGTCGAATTTTAACTGTGAATTTTACAAAATCGTTAAAAAATACAGTACAAACGTAAAATATTTTTTAAAAATGTAAGGTAAATTACTGCATTGTTTACTGTCTTTAAAAAAGAAGAAAAGAAATCATACACCAATGGTATGAAGTGCCAACATTGACACAACTTAACTTTGTTACACATACAAAAACAC
This sequence comes from Danio aesculapii, assembly GCF_903798145.1. NCBI lineage: Eukaryota > Metazoa > Chordata > Actinopteri > Cypriniformes > Danionidae > Danio > Danio aesculapii. Next base: position 5,150,570 of record NC_079448.1, read on the forward strand.
AAGTAGGTGTGGATGAGAAAGTCATATGAACCAATGCTCATCAGAATATATATATATATATATATATATATATATATATATATATATATATATATATATATATATATATATATATATATATATATATATATATATATACATACATATATATATATATAGTTGTTATATAGTTGTTTTTTATTAGCATTAGATAATCATAGTAATGCCAACAACAAAAAAACATGAAAAGTGAAATGTCATGCAGGGAATTCTGTGAAACTAATTTTATTGTTATTCACCAAATCAATCAATCAAATCAATCAACCAACCAACCAGTCAATCAACCAACCGGTCGAC
>NC_079448.1:5153405-5165905 GCF_903798145.1 Danio aesculapii
TTTAAGTGTGTGTGCATGTGTACTGATTTAGCTATGGTTGTGAGGGCTCAATTGTCCTTACTCACGGACGGACGAATATACGGATGAACAGACACACGAATTATTAGATCTGTGGTAAGTCCCGATAAAGACAGTTGTTTAAGTGTGTGTGCAAGTGTGCTGGTTTAGCTATAGTTGTGAGCATGGATGGACAGCATGGATGGACAGCATGGGATTTGATTGGATTGGGATTTGATTGTAAGGGATGGATGGATGGATGGAAGGCATGGACGAGTGGCACAGGATTTGATTGGAATGGGATTTGATAGGAATGGATGGATGGATAGTTGGATGGATTGGACTAGATTGGATTATACTTGTAGATGGATGGCATGGGATTTGATTAGAATTGACGGATGGATGCTGGATGAACTGAATAGATGGATGGAGGATGGATGGATGGAGGAATGATGGCATGGGATTTGATTGGGATGGATGGATGGATGGGATTTGATTGGATAGATGGACGGATAGATGGATGGATGGATGGAAGGATGGATGGATGGATGGGATTTGATTGGAATGGATGGATGGCATGGATGGGCAGCACGGGATTTGACTGAAATGGGATTTGATTGGAATGGATGGATGGATGGATGGATAGTTGGTTGGATTGGACTGGATTGGATTAGACTTGTGGAATTGACGGATGGATGATGGATGGACTAAATGGATGGATGGATGATGGATGGATGGATGGATGGATGGATGGATGGATGGATAAATGATGGCATGGGATTTGATTGGGATGGATGGATGGATGGATGGATGGGATTTGATTGGAATGGATGGATGGATGGATGGATGGATGGGATTTGATTGGAATGGATGGATGGATGGATGGATGGATGGATGGATGGATGGATGGATGAATGAATGAATGGATGGAAAGACAGATTATTTGATAGATTATTGGATGGATGGATTGATGGATTGGATTGAATTGGATTAGACTGGATTGAATTGGATGGATGGACAGATGGATGGATAAAGCGATGGATGAATGGATAAGTAGATAAAATGGATGTATGGACGGACGGATGGAAGGATGGATGGATGGCATGGGATTTGATTGGAATGGATGGATGGATGACTGGATGAATGGATGGCTCATTTGTCCTCACCTACATAGTGAGGTGTGAAAACTACCCACTTTCACTGGACCACAATAATTAAAATTAAAAATTGGTTAGAATGTGTTTTCATTAATATCTAATCATTTTCTGATGATGGCTTATTTTTGAGAGGTCTGGGTAGGTTCGGGCCATTGACAGTATCATTAACCATTAAAAAAACAATGGAAATCTACAGTACGTAATGTCCTACCCAAAATAGAAAAACAAAGCTGTGTGTGTGTGTGTGTGTGTGTGTGTGTGTGTAAGGCACTCAGACTCTCTTAAGCCAGAAACACTCTAGACAAGCACAGGACTGCATTTGAGGACACTTGAACCAAGCATTGCAAGCAGACAACGATCTTTCCTAAATCTTCGCTATAACAGTAGTTGACCTGAAGGACAAAACTGGCCATACAAGACTTTGGTAGCTCAAGCTTTGACAGTTTATGCTCTACAGTCCACTTCAGCACATCTTGTGTTCTGGCATAGAGCTTTTGAAAATGTCATATATAACTGTTCAGATTTTACCGTCACAAACCCATGAAGTTTTTAGAAACTTAAAATTCACCTGAAAAACCAACAGAAAAGATAGATATAGACACACAGGTGGACGCATAGATGGAATGATAGATAAAGCATTAGACATTTGGGTTTTGACTGGACTAGACTGGACTGGATGAATGGATGGAGGGATCGATTGATGGATGACTGGATGGATGGATGGATGAATGGATGGATCGATTGAAGAACTAACGTTTGTATGGATTAATTTGACTGGAACGGGATTTGATTGGAATGGGATTTTGATTGGAATGGGATTTGACTGGACTGGACAGATGGATGGATGAATGGATGGATGGAAGGATGGATGGACGGACAGATGGACGGACAGATGGACAAACAGATGGATGGAAAGATGGACAGAAAGATGGATTGACGGACGGATTTGACTGGACTGCACTAGATAAAACAATGGATGGATGGATGGATGGATGGATGGATGGATGGATGGATGGATGACTGGATTGAAGGACAGACTCACGGATGGATGAATGGATTTGATTGGAATGGAAATTGACTGGCATGGGATTTGCTTGGGACTGGACTGGATTGGGTGGACAGACAGATGGTAATGGATGATGGATGGATGGATGGATGGATAGATAGATGGATGGACAGATGGACAAACAGATGGATGGAAGGATGGACGGAATAGCAGATGGATGGATGGATGAATGGATGGATGGATAGAACATTGGATGGATGGATTTGATTGGAATGGGATTTGACTGGACTGCACAGGATAAAACAATGGATGGATGGATGGATGGATGAATGGATGGATGAATGGATGGATGGATGGATGGATGGACAGTAAGATGGGTGGACAGATGGATGTTTTTATGGATGGATGGATGGATATGATTGGAATGGTATTTGATTAGAGTGAGATTTGACTGGACTGGACTATACTGAATAGAACAATGGAGAGATGGATGGATGGATAGATGAATGACTGGATGGATAGATGGATGGAAGGATGGATGGATGGATAGATGGAAGGATAAATTAATGTCTTATCTTTGGTTTAACCTATGACTTATTTTAGAAAAGCTTTAGAAAAAAAAGGTGTCACAAATCGCATAAATATGCACTATTCTGCACCATTTTGTAGTTTAAATAGTATAAATTCTACAAATTCTAAAAAGAATACGTGCACTGGTGGAATCTTTCTAAATATGTGAAACACTTCATGCACTCAGACTGAGGTTGGATCTCTTGATTTGTTTCGTATTGTAAAAGCAAAATTCTTCCACTTAAGTGATTATGCCGCCTCCCGATAGTAGATACAGTTGTACTCATGTTAGGTACTAATTAGTAGTTTGGTAATTTATTTCACTAATTTGGCAACCATTAAATGTCGCCAGAGAAATGGTTTGAATTTACGATTAGGAGAAAAAATGTTAGTGTCCCATTTGGAACGACACTAAACTCTAATGTAAATGCTTGAGTGTATTAGTGCACAAGTGTATAAGTGCATAGTGTGTCACTTGGGACAGAACTAAATACTGCTGTTTTTCATACAACATTCAAAACTTTTATTTTTTGAAAAGCACTTCTTTCAGATCTCACATATGTCTAAATAAAGCAAAAAACATAATAGGATTTAAAACAAATGCTTCAAATGAGCCAGGGGTGAAAACAACAGTAAAAATGACCCTGAGAGAGGAGAGAACTCCCTGTCCAGATCCTGACACAATGGCAAGCTATTATTATGACAATAGCAATCCTTGAAAACTTTCTCATCTCAAGAGCGATGCTTGAGCTGCAGGGTTCGCATTCGATGCTGAAATTGTTGCTGCTACTCTGTTTCAGAATAACGGATGATACTGTGATGTAATAAAGAATCTGAATTACACACAATGACAAAAGCATTACACTGAATTAGGGCGGTATATTAAGATTCTATGATTATATATATATATATATATATAGAAGATTTTTCAGCACATTTCTAAACATAATAGTTTTAATAACTCATTTCTAATATTTATTTTATCTTTGACATGATGACAGTAAATAATATTTGACTAAATATTTTTCCAAGACACTAGTATATAGCTTAAATTGACATTTAAAGGCTTAACCAGGGTAATTAGGTTTACTAGGCAGGTTAGGGTAATTATGTAAGTTATTGTATAATGGTGTTTTTTTTTCTGTAGACTATCAAAAAAAAATAATATATATATATATATATATATAGCTTAAAGGGGCTAATAATTTTGACCTGAAAATGGATTTAAAAAAATAAAAACTGCTTTTATTCTAGCCAAAATGAAACAAATAAGACTTTCTCCAGAAGAAAAAAATAATATTTATTATTATTATAAAATTTCTTGCTCTTTTAAACATCATTTGGGAAATGGGAAAAAAATCAAAGGGGGCGAATAATACTGACTTCAACTGTATATATATATATAGCTGAAGTCCAAATTATTCGCCCTCCTGTGATTTTTTTTTTAAAGATTTCCCAAATTATATTTAAAAGAGCAAGAAATTTTTCACTGTATTTCCTATAATATTTTTTCTTCTGGAGAAAGTCTTATTTGTTTTATTTTGGCTAGAATAAAAGCAATTTTTATTTTTTTTTAAACCATTTTAAGTTCAATATTATAAGCCTCCTTAAGCAATATTTATTTTCAATTGTCTACAGAACAAACCACTGTTATACATCACCATAACTTGCCTAATTAACCTGCTTAAGTCTTTAAATTGCACTTTAAGCTGAAGGAATGGGGCAAAATATAACCGGTAAAATGACTATTTTAAATAGAAACTGCAGTCAAATGCATTTTTAAGTAAACATGTAGGCTAAAACAAGCATTTCCACTAAGATTTGCTGTTTTCTCATTCAAATCCAACTCTGTTTGCTGCAGTTTCTGTTAATAACAGGTTTAATCACTCCTAAGTCAACACTAAACAAACCTCCGCTCTCGACGGCCAGAATTTCAGCCTCTCGAGTCGAGCGTTTGTGCTAAAAACCCTCGAGAAACACTCCATGCTTCCTGCGCTCAGCACTGTGCTTTCAGATGAGAAGAGCTCACGGACATAAAGTTAGTCAAGAAACTTCAGACAATTCGACAACAACGATAATGAGGCCAGCTAATTTATTCGGCAGCTGACATTCACGGAATGTCAATAAGATATTTAAATATCACCCGACTTACTTGGAGACTTGGCGGCTGCTGTGTGGCCATGGGAACAGGACGTTTCCGACAGCAGCGCGGTAGCTGTAAACGCCCAGCAGGCCGAGAGCCAGAGCGATCTTCGACACCAGAGAGCAGTGACGTTGAACCAAAACCAGAATGAGTAGAAGAGACACCGCCGCCAGCACTGAGAGGAACACCTTATGATCACCACTGAAAACACACACACACACACAACAGACATGAGGTTCATTTGCACTTTCAAAGGTGTCAGAAGTGAAAATCTTGGGCTGTGGAGAATGTGAAACATGTTTATTCTCTGATGAGTCCACCTTCACTGTCTTTCCCACATCCGAGAGAGTTACGGTGTGGAGAAGCCCCAAAGAAGTGTACCACCTAGACTGTTGCGTCAAGCATGGGGGTGGATCAGTGATGGTTTGGGCTGCAGTTTCATGGCATTGCCTAGGCCCAATACTTGTGCTAGATGGGCATCAGTACCAAGAACTACTGAACCATTTTGGAGGACCATGTGCACCCAATGGTTCAAACATTGTATCATGAAAGTGGTGCCGTGTATCAGGATGATAATACACCAATATAAACAGCAAGAATGGTGACAGTAGTTTGATGAACATGAAAGTGAAGTTAAATATCGCCCATGGCCTGCACAGTTACCCGAGCTAAATATTATTGAGCACTTTTGGTTATTTTGAGGAGCAAGTCAGGAAACCTTTTCCTCCACCAGCATCATGGTAACCTGGCCACTATTCTGCAGGAAGAATGGCTCAAAATTCCTCTGGCCACTGTGCAGTATATGTTGTTCTTAAGACCAGCTGATGCTGTATTGGCTGGTGACCCAACACCATACTTATGAATTATTCAACCCAGGCTCATTCCGAAAACGTAGTCCCGCAACCAGTTTGTCCGGTTAGCTCGTCCTGTACGTCGGCGGACTCGAGACGCAGAGAGGAGCTGACCATGACGACGATGACCGGGTTTGAGCCCGGGGAAGAGCACTTCCAGAAATCAGGTAAGACTAAAACAAAATCCAAGAAATAAAGCGAAGAGGTTCATAACAGGGTGAGAATGTGGTAAAATCTGAAAACAAAAAAAAATAAATCAGACGAGGGCTTTTCTTTTTTAGGACGGCTTTTGCAAATCGTTGGTTGGGTTTAGGGTGGTCGCCCCGTCAATCATTCAGCCAGTTGGACAGACAGACGTTCGTTCGACAGCGAGAACAGTGTGGACAGGGTGGGCGCGAACGGCACTCGCCGGAGACGTCTGGGAAGCCAAAAAGGCGCCTAAAACAAAAATGCATTCACTCAATGGTAAAATATTATATATTGCATTATTGTATTGCAAAATCCAAATAAATTTGTACTTTAGACTTAACTGCTAGATAATTGCTAGTTATAATTACTATCTGCTTTCAATATGGCTATAAATGTCAGGTAAAATGGTCATTAAACTCACATCGGAAATACATCAAAACTGAATATTACACAAACAGTACATGACATGAAATCTGCTTGTTTAAAATAAAATTACTACTTTGAGAAAAACGAATGCTTTTAATTTTTCCTAGGGGGATTGTTTTTCGCTTTAAGGCAAATTGAATAAAACAAGTTAAAACAAAAAAACAACACATTTTTCTTCTAATCCAATGTAAATATGTGCTATGAATATAAGACAGAGTAGCTTCAGTTTTTTCAATGTAGTGTACAAAGTCAGGGTAACGATATGAATAAATCATATCATGAAATTTATCATGGTTATCAATAGTATCATGGTTTTGTTAAAAAAAATCTACATACACTTAATATATTTAATAAATCGGGATGTATGTTAATAACTATTCATTTCTTTTCCCCTATTCTACAGCAGTTTCCTTTAGCTGATTTTTTTTACTGCAATAAGGCACTTTGTTGGTGTTTCTGTCTGGATTTCTGTCATGTTGTGCTCCACACACAGAAATCCCACTGGTCCACATATGCTGCGCTCCATTTAACTCAGAATTTCACACTTCCTTTTTGGAAACGTGCAACAGGATGGCAAGGTGCAACATGGGAAATTGGAAATCCACAAGAACCACGGGGGAGCACAGAGACAGTTGTAGGACTAATGAGAAACACTTACTTTTAAACAAATAAAGTGCATCAGCGAGTCAGAGCATCTAGAATACATAATGGAAAAAAAATCTCTTCTGCAAACATCTGCCTTTGCAAAAAAAAAAAAAAAAGTCATTTAAAATAATAAAACTAGACTACAGAACACTACTCGTTCAGAAACAAGATAAATCACAAATTTCTTCAACATTAACATATTTATATTCCACATTTAAATATGTTAACTTTTTATATTTAAATGTGTCTAATGGTAGCTGGCTACAGAAATTTTTTCACTGATTATTTTCTCTACAGTTAAAATATATTTTAAATCTATTCTGATCAAATCAAATCAAATTTAATCAAATGCAGCCAATCAACCAACCAATCGATCAATCAATCAATCAGCCAGTCAACCAACCAACCAGTAAACCAACCAACCAACCAACCAAACAGTCAGTCAGGTGACTAACCAACCAGTCAGTCAGTCAGTCAGTCAGTCAGTCAGTCAGTCAGTCAGTCGGTCAGTCGGTCAGTCAACCAACCAACTAACCAACCAACCAACCAACTAGTCAATCAACCAACCAACTAACCAACCATCCAACCAGATAACCAACCAACCAACCAACCAGTCAACCAACCAACTAACCAACCAAACAGTCAGTCAGGTGACCAACCAACCAGTCAGTCAGTCAGTCAGTCAGTCAGTCAGTCAGTCAGTCAGTCAGTCAGTCGGTCAGTCAACCAACCAACTAACCAACCAACTAGTCAATCAACCAACCAGTCAAGCAACCAACCAACCAACCAACTAACCAACCATCCAACCAGATAACCAACCAACCAACCAACCAGTCAACTAACCAAACAACCAGTCGACCAACCAACCAGTCAACCAACCAACCAACCAGTCAAAAACAAGTCAACCAACCAGTCAATCAACCAAGCAACAAGTCAACCAATCAAACAACCAGTCTACCAACTAAACAACCACTTAACCAACCAAGCAACAAGTCAACCAACTAACCAACCAGTCAACCAACCAACCAATCAACCAGTCAACCAACCAACCAACCAACCAACCAGTCAACCAACCAACTAACCAACAAACCAACCGACCGACCAACCAACCAAACAACCAGTCAACCAAACAAACAACCAGTCAACCAACCAAACAACCAGTCAATCAACCAACCAACTATCCAGTCAACCAACCAAAAAAACAGTCAACCAAACAGCCAGTCCAGTCAACCAACCAACCCAACCACCCAACCAGATAATCAAACAACCAACCATCCGGTTAACCAACCAAAAAAAAACAGTCAACCAACCAGTCAATCACCCAAACAACCAGTCAACAAACTAACCAACCAACCAACCAGTCAACAAACCAAACACCCAACCAGTCAATCAACCAACTAACCAGTCAACTAACCAACCAACCAACCCAACCACCCAGCCAGCCAATCAACCAACCATCTAGTCAACCGAACCAGTCAACCGAGCAAACAACCAGTGTGTGTGTGTGTGTGTGTGTGTGTGTGTCAGCAGTTCCGTGTGATGTGGTGTATGTGTACTGCAGCAGTTAGCCAGAAGTATGTCTGTATGTGTGTGTGAGTGAGTGGTGAAAAAAAGGTGAGCGCTAAAGGTGTGTGTACGTGTGGGGTGGGGGTCACGTGTGATTTGTGTGCAACAACAACATGAAGCCATGGAATCTACAGTTCATTAGAGAGAGAGAGAGAAAGACTCTGTTCCAACATCTAGTGATCTGCCATGCTGTCTACAGCCTACACAGACAGCTGTCTTCTGAGGAAACATCCTGAAAATCACCTTCTGGATGCTCTACAACATGGACAGCAAATTAGATTCAACTCCACTGCTGAACTCTGGAATACACATCGGCATTTTAATTAAACTGCTCAACTATTTTACACATACTATTCTGCATAAAATGAAACATTTGAATATTCTTATTAGTTCAAATTCTGAACCACAGAAAAAACAACAAAAGGTGGTATTTTAGTATCATTAAATACCTTTTAAATTTATAATCTTTATTTATTCTTTTATGTTAATAACATCATTCTTTTTTTCTCAGTTTCATTTAGCTTAAACTATTTTTATATTAATAATTTAAAGGTATTTTTATTTATTTATGTTATCATTAGCATTTATTATTTTATTTTGGCTTTGTTTTTTTTACTGTTTCATTTGACTTTTAAAGTTATAGTCTTAAACTGTTTCAACCATTTTTTGTATATTTAAATATATATATATATATATATATATATATATATATATATATATATATATATATATATATATATATATATATATATATATATATATATTTTAAACAATTAAGCTTACTTTATTAATTGTATTTTTTTTCATCACTGAATTTACAACCAGTCAGTCAGTCAACCAATCAACCAAGAAATCAGTCAGTCAGTCAGTCAGTCTACCATCCAAACTACCAAGCAACCAACCAGTCAGTCAACCAACCAACCCACCAACCAACAAATCAGTCAACCAACCTACCAACTAGTCAACCAACCAGTCAATCAACCGATTAGTCAACCAACCAGTTAAGCAACCAACCAACCAGTTAACCAACCAGTCAGTCAATTAGTCAACCAATCAACCAACTACCTAGTCAACCAACCAGTCAACCAATCAACCAACCGACCAACTAGTCAACCAACAAACCAACTAACCATTCAACCAATAAGTCAACCAACGAACTAGTCAACCATCAGTCAGTCAACCAACCAACTAGTCAACCAACCAACCAGTCAGTCAACTAACCAACCAATTAGTCAACCAACCAGTCAAGCGACCAACCAACTAGTCAATTAACCAACCAACCAACCAACCAACCAGTTAACCAACCAGTCAATTAACCAACCAACTAGTTAACCAACCAGTCAACAAACCAATCAACTAGCCAACCAACCAGTTAATCAGCCAACCAGTCAACCAACCAAATAGTCAACCAACCAGCCAACCAACCAAGTAGTCAACTAACCAACTAGTCAACCAATCAACCAACCAACCAGCTAGTCATCCAACCAAACAACCAACCAACCAGTCAACCAACCAACCAACTAGTTAACCAACCAGTCAACCAACCAACTAGTGAACCAGGTAGTCAACCAACAAGTCAATTAACCAACCAACTAGTCAACCAACCAGTCTAGAAACCAACCAGTCAACCATTCAACCAACCAACCAACTAGTCAATCAACCAGTCAACCATCTAGTGAACCAACCAACCAACCAATTAGTCAACCAACCAATCAACTAGTCAACTAACCGACCAACCAACTAGTCAATTAACCAACCAACCAGTTAACCAACCAGTTAACCAACCAGTCAATTAACCAACCAACCAACTAACCAACCAGTCAACAAACCAATCAACTAACCAACCAGTTAACCAACCAGTTAATCAACCAACCAGTCAACCAACCAAATAGTCAACGAACCAGCCAACCGACCAAATAGTCAACCAACCAGTCAGTCAATGAACCAACTAACCAACCAACCAACTAGTCAACCAACCAACCAACCAACCAACCAGTCAACCAACCAACCAACTAGTTAACCAACCAGTCAACCAACAAACTAGTGAACCAGGTAGTCAACCAACAAGTCAATTAACCAACCAACTAGTCAACCAACCAGTCTACCAACCAACCAGTCTACCAACCAACCAGTCAACCATTCAACCAACCAACCAACCAGTCAATCAACCAGTCAACCATCTAGTCAACCAACCAACCAACCAACCAACCAACCAACCAGTCAACCAACCAATCAACTAGTCAACTAACCAGTCAACCGACCAACCAACTAGTCAATTAACCAACCAACCAACCAGTTAACCAACCAACTAACTAACCAACCAGTCAACAAACCAATCAACTAACCAACCAGTTAACCAACCAGTTAATCAACCAACCAGTCAACCAACCAAATAGTCAACGAACCAGCCAACAAACCAACTAGTCAACCAACCAGTCAGTCAATGAACCAACTAACCAACCAACCAACTAGTCAACCAACCAACCAACCAACCAACCAACTAGTTAACCAACCAGTCAACCAACAAACTAGTGAACCAGGTAGTCAACCAACAAGTCAATTAACCAACCAACTAGTCAACCAACCAGTCAACCAACCAGTCTACCAATCAACCAGTCAACCATTCAACCAACCAACCAACCAACCAACCAGTCAATCAACCAGTGAACCATCTAGTCAACCAACCAACCAACCAACCAGTCAACCAACCAATCAACTAGTCAACTAACCAGTCAACCAACAAGCAAAATTGTCAACCAACCAATCAACTAGTCAACCAACCATTCACCCTCCAACCAACTAGTCAATTAACCAACCAACCAGTTAACCAACCAGTCAATTAACCAACCAACTAACTAACCAACCAGTCAACAAACCAATCAACTAACCAACCAGTTAACCAACCAGTTAATCAACCAACCAGTCAACCAACCAAATAGTCAACGAACCAGCCAACCAACCAACTAGTCAACCAACCAGTCAGTCAATGAACCCACTAACCAACCAACCAATTAGTCAACCAATCAACCAACCAGCTAGTCATCCAACCAAACAACCAACCAACTAGTTAACCAACCAGTCAACCAACCAACTAGTGAACCAGGTAGTCAACCAACAAGTCAATTAACCAACCAACTAGTCAACCAACCAGTCAACCAACCAGTCTACCATCCAACCAGTCAACCATTCAACCAACCAACCAACCAGTCAATCAACCAGTCAACCATCTAGTCAGTCAACCAACCAACCAACCAACCAACTAGTCAACCAACCAATCAAATAGTCAACTAACCAGTCAAATAGTCAACTAACCAGTCAACCAACCAGCCAACTTGTCAACCAACCAATCAACTAGTCAACCAACCATCCAACCAACCAACCAACCAACCAAACAAACCATGGTTTGTTACATTTGTTTTAGTTTTTCTTTTACAGATTTTAAGCTAGTTAGTAAGTGTCATTTTGCTCATGCCTTTTTTAAAGTTTATTTTTTTACTCAATGTTTATTTTTACTTTGTTTTTACTTTAGTGCAATTAACGTAAACATCTGAATGTTATCAGTAGTTAACATGAACAATAACACTGCATTCAACTCCATTAGTGCGTAAACATCTGCATTTTTCTCTGATATAATATCATAACATCACACTTTACTATTCACCACTGCTACTGATTGGCAACCAATGTTATGAAAGCCGAAGGTTAAATGAAATTATGTTTTAGCTGAGCTGTGGCCATGCAGTTGAAGAATGATCAATGCAAAAATTATATCAAGGACATAATTAGACCACAAATCTTCCCTCACAGACACAAACAGTGCGGCAAGTAATATCTGAGTTGCAAACTAATGCCTACCTTAATGAATCATTCAAAAAAGCCTCAGAAAAAGTTTGAATGTTACTTTTATAATGTCCAACTCAAAACAAAAGCACTGAATGAAACTGAATGAA